>NC_054471.1:11031036-11331036 GCF_017639515.1 Carcharodon carcharias
CATTCTCTCACACACACACTCCCTCTCACACATGCACCCACTCTCACACACACACACTCACTCTCACACACACACACTCTCTCACACACATAAACTCTCACACACACTCTCTCTCTCACACACAGTTTCTCTCTCTTGGACACACTCTCACACACACACACTCTCTCACACACACTCTCAAACACATACACTCTCACACACTCACACTCTCTCTCACACACACACATTATCTCTCACACTTACTCTCTCACACACATACACTCACACACACAGACACTCACACACTCTCTCACACACACACTCTCAAACACATACACTCTCACACACACACTCTCACACACACATACACTCTCACACACACACTGTCTCTCAAACACACACATTCTCTCACACACACACTCTCTCTCACACATGCACTCACTCTCACACACACACACTCACTCACACACATTCTCTCACACACATACACTCTCACACACACACTCTCTCTCACACATGCACTCACTCTCACACACACACACTCTCACACACACACACTCTCTCACACACATACACTCACACACACACTCTCTCACACACACACTCTCTCAAACACATACACTCACACACACACCCTCTCTCACACACACACACTCTCTCACACACACTCTCACACACATATTCTCAAACATATACACTCTCACACACACACACACACTCTCTCTCACACACACACACACTCTCTCTCACACTTACTCTCTCACACACATACACTCACACACACTCACTCTCACACACACACAATCTCTCTCACACACACTCTCAAACACATACACTCTCACACACACACACACTCTCTCTCACACACTCTCTCTCTCACACACAGTTTCTCTCTCTTGGACACACTCTCACACACACAAAAGATTATTCCATGATCTCAGTCACGGATTTTTTTTTATCCTTTATTATTCAGTAGGGTTAGATTTACCCTGTACTCACCAGGCGTTTTTCAAATTTCTCCGGACTGATCAGCCTGGCCAACCAGATGCATTAACTCCCCACTCCTACCTGTTCCCCCAACCCAACTCCCAGATTGCAACAGCCCATCCACCTCCCTTCCCTCCTTAGATTACAGCACCTATCACCCCTCCTCCACTAGATTGCAGCATCTCCCCTCCCCTTTTTGCCCACTTTTAAAAATATTTATTCATTCATGGAATGAGGGCATCGCTGATTAGACCAGCATTTATTGCCACTCCCTATTTACCCTTGAGAAGGTGGTGGTGAGCTGTGTTCTTGAACTTCAGTCCATGTATTGTAGGTGCTCCTTAAGTGCTGTGAGGGAGTTCCAGGATTTTGACCCAACAACAGTGAAGGAACAGCGATATAGTTCCTAGTCAGGATGGTGTGTGATTGCAGGTACGCACAAGAACTCAAGAAATAGGAGCAGGAGGAGACAATATGGGCCATCAAGTCTGCTCCACCATTCAATATGATCATGGCTGGTTGTGAGTTCAACTCCGTTTTCCCGCGCGTTCCCCATATCCCTTAATTCCCTGAGGACCAAAAACCTGTCTATCCCAGCCTTAAATGTATTCAACAACGAAACATTCTCTGGGGTAGAGAGTTCCAAAGATTCAAAATCCTTTAAATGATGTAATTTCTCTTCATCTCATTCCTAAATGATTGGCCTCTTATCTTGAGACTGTGTCTCAATGCTTTGGACTCCCTGACCAGCAGAAACAATCCCAAACTTCCAGGTGGTGATGTTTCCATGCATCTGCTATCCTTGTCCTTCTAGGAGATAGAGGTTGCAGGTTTGGAAGGTGCTATTGAAGGAGCTTTGGTGAGTTGCTGCGGTGCATCTTGTAGATGTTACACACTGTTGCTGCCGCTGTGCATCGGTGGTAGAGGGAGTGAATGTTTAAGTTGGTGGATGGGATTCCAATCAAGCGGGCTGCTTTGTCCTGGACGGTATCAAGCTTCTTGAGTGTTGTTAGAGCTGCACTCATCCAGGCAGTTGGAAAGTATTCCATCACATTCCTGACTTGTACCTTGTAGATGGTGGACAGGCTTTGGGAGTCAGGAGGTGAGTTACTCGTCGCACGATTCCTAGCCTCTAACTTGCTCTTGTAGCCACAGTATTTATATGGCTAGTCCAGTTCAGTTTGTGGTCAATGGTAACCCCCAGGATGTTGATAGTAGGGGATTCAGTAATGGTAATGCCATTGAATGTCAAGGGGTGATGGTTAGATTCTCTCTTGTTGGAGATGGTCATTGCCTGACACTTGTGTGGCACGAATGTTACTTGCCACTTGTCAGCCCAAGCCTGGCTGTTGTCCAGGTCTTGCTGCATTTGGACTGCTTCAGTATCTGAGGAGTCACGAATGTTGCTGAATATTGTGCAATTGTTATGATCCGCAGCTGAGGTTACTACTAGACAAGCCTGATTCCCAGGGTGGAACCAAGCTTGATGGATCCTCACTTTTATTTGTTTGTTTAAATACATAGAGGGTGGCTACTGAACAGAGTCACCAAAGTCAGCTGATTAACCTATAACAAAAAAACACATTTTTTCAACAAGAAGAGATGTACTATATTACATTACTCCTTTACCCACAACTATACCTTTACAGATATCCACATTGTAAGGATAACACAAGTTACAAAAGCTATCTTATACTCTAATGTTCACAGTAAGTACAGTCCATGCAGATCTATGGCACCTTGTGGTCAAACAGACTATACTCTGAAACCAAGTGGCCGATGCCATCTCAACCAGATGCTATGGATCTCTCCTCAAGTCTCCCCAGACACTTGTTACACCATAAGCCAACCAGTCTCACTGAACTCCTTCTTTCACACGAGGGTTTCCAATCTCCACTCTCTAAGAACTCACCTTGGAATCTTCTCCCAAACCGATGCTTTCTCTCAGATGCCTTCCGCAAAGCTTCACTTCTAGGGTTTCGAACTCTGCTTCCGATGTTACCCTTCCCTGAGTCGCCACATGCATTCAAGCTGTCTTCCATGCACTCTCTCTCTCACCAACTCAGCAGTCAACAGTACACCACTGTTTCACATGCAAAGAGTTACAGACCTTCAACCATCTCGTTGGATTTTCTTGCCTCTTGCAAACTGTTCTCGCTTTAAGTCTGTTTTCTGCAGCTTCTGTTTCTCTTAACCTGAAGCTTGGAACTTTTCTCTCTGCCCGTCACTCTTAACTCTGCCAGGGCCACTTAGCTCCCGACCTCATTACAGCCTTGGTTCAAACATGAACAAAAGAGCTGAACTCCCGAACTGAGGTGAGAGCCCTTGACATCAAGGCCACATTTGACCAAGTGCAGCATCAAAGGAGCCCTAGCAAAACTGGAGTCAATGGGCATCAGAGGGAAAACTCTCCGCTGGTTGGAGACATACCCAGTACAAAGGAAGGTGGTTGTGGTTATTGGAGGTCAGTCATCTCAGCTCCAGGTCATCACTGTAGGGGTTCCTCAGGATAATGTCCTTGGCCCACTCATCTTCAATTGCTTCATCAATGACTTTCCTTCCATCATAAGGTCAGAAGTGGGGACGTTCGCTGATGATTGCACAATGTTCAGCACCATGTGCGGCTCCTCGGATACTGAAGAAATCCATGGACCTGGACAATATCAGGCTTGGGCTGACTAGTGGCAAGTAACATTCGCACCACACAAGTGTCAGGCAATAACCATCTCCAACAAGAGAGAATCCAGCCATCACCCTTGATGTTCAAAGGCATTATCATCACTGAATCTCCCACAATCAACATCCTAGGGGTTACCATTGACCAGAAACTGAATTGGGCTAGCCATATAAATACTGTCACTACAAGAGCAGGTCAGAGGTTAGGAATCCTGTGATGAGTAACTCACCCCCTGGCTCTCCAAAGCCTATCTTCCATCTACAAGGCACAAGTCAGGAGTGTGATGGAATACTCTCCACTTGCCTGGATGAGTGCAGCTCCCACAACACTCAAGAAGCTTGACACCATCCAGGACAAAGCAGCCCACTTGATTGGCACCTCATCCACAAACAGTCACACTGTCCACCACCGACACACAGTAGCAGCACTGTGTGGCATCTACAAGATGCACTGCAGGAATTCTCCAAGACTCTTTCAACAGCACCTTCCAAACATGCAACCATTACCACCCAGAAGGACAAGAGCAGCAGATAGGTAGGAATACCACCACCTGGTAGTTCCCCTCCAAGTCACTCACTTTCCTGACTTGGAAATATATCACCGTTCCTTCACTGTCGCTGGTTCAAAATCCTGGAACTCCCTTCCTAACAGCACTGTGGGTGTACCTATACCACATGGACTGTAGTGGTTCAAGAAGGCAGCTCACCACCTCCTTCTCAAGGACAACTAGGGATGAGCAATAAATGCTGGCCCATCCAGCAAAGACCACATCCTGTGAATGGATAAAAAAAATTCACTAAATAGGACCTTTTCCAGGTTCCTGTCCTTCCTTAGACTAGAATGTCTTCTTTGGAATTTCTCCTCTTCTGCTCCCTGGATTTTGGGGTATTTTCCTTAGCTTGGGACTGGCTATCTGTCCCCAGTACTCAAGTCTCTCCTGGCAGCAACTTTCAAAAAAACCAACTGAACGCCACAGCTTCCAAATCAAAACTGCTGTTTCTCTTCTTGTGTGTGTGTGTGTCTGTGGGAGGGACCTGCCTCTCTGGCCCCCTGTTGATAGGCAACAGTTCAGTTCTTCTGCCCTTGTTTGTTTAACTAAGCTGCAACAGTCACAAAAAACCTCAACTGAAATGCAATCACCCTTTTAAAATTCCATTTGATCTTCCTTAACACAGACACAGAAATACAAATCAAACTTTAAAACTAAAACTCATCCCTAACACCTACAAATACCAATATCACTTACTTAAACTATCTCTATTTCCTAACATATTCATCAGTGAACATCCCCACTTCTGACCTTACGATGGAAGGAAGGTCATTGATGAAGCAGCTGAAGATGGTTGGGCCAAGGACACTACCTTGAGGAACTCCTGCAGTGATGTCCTGGAGCTGAGATGGCTAACCTTCAACAACCACAACCATTTTCCTTTGTACTGGGTATGTCTCCAACCAGCGGAGAGTTTTCCCTCTGATGCCCACTGACTCCAGTTTTGCTAGGGCTCCTTGATGCTACACCAGGTCGAATGCAGCTTTGATGTCAAGGGCAGTCACTCTCACTTCACCTCACTGAGCAATGAAACACCACAGAATGTATCTAAAGTCGAATGAGAAGAGCAGGATCAATTCTAGGTAAAATCAATGTAATGCATGGCATTACTTCCAGCTTGTACAATGGAATTCTAGGTAATAAGTCATCAACACCATGTTTTAAAATTCAGTGTTCCAGTGGTACCTGTTTTACTTCCAACCATCCAGAAATTTTAGATTTAATATTGATTTCATAACATGCCACAGAAGAATACTACAGATATAATGGACAATAAGATAAGCAAAAGATTTGTCTATCAAAGTGTTCTTTATCTTCCAGTAGACAGCAGGCTTGCTGCACTATGGGGGAATCTGAAATGACCATGAAGTAGCTGAAGTGTGGTGTATGTTTAATTGATTTCTGGGAACCATCTGGTCTGGCAACAGGGGAAACGTCTGCCGTTCATCATTTTGTCTTTAGACAAAGGCACAGCATCTGAAAGCAGCATTTTTAGGAAACTGATTGAATTACTAAAAATTCAAACATTCACAAGTAAATGTCAGCCAACTCATTGTCAGACAGACATTTTAAGAAGTTGCATTATTTCAATTGCTACATCGCCAATCTCTCTCAATCAAAAAATCTTTCTCAAACACTTCCAGATCCTTCCCTTGCAGCACACTAGTCCCACCCCATGCAAATAATCTCTTTCTTTGTGGGAAAAACATCCCTTAACACCATGAGCAAGATCCGTTATGTGGGACAGTGCTAGAATACTCCAGGTTTAGAACAAATTAGTTCTTTCAAAACAAAAACAAAAGTACCTGGAAAAACTCAGCAGGTCTGGCAGCATCTGCGGAGAGGAGCACAGTTAACGTTTTGAGTTCGTATGACTCTTCAACAGAACTAAGTAAAAATAGAAGAGAGGTGAAATATAAGCTGGTTTAAGGGGGGTGGGACAAGTAGAGCTGGATAGAGGGCCAGTGATAGGTAAGTGAACTGGCAGTGAGTGAGGCCCCTGTGGATGTGTGATGGGTTTGTGAGTGTGTGAGTTGAGAGTGATGAGAAGACTGACTTACCCTGGCGGAACGGAGGAGATCATTTATCCTCTTGTAATACTGGGTGGCTGCCCTCTTTTGCAGGGTATTGGCACTGGCTACCACTGTCACTGCCCCTCAAGCTGGATTGGTGATGTTGCTGCCCATCCTGCGGCCAGAGCGGGGATAGAGGACATTACAGCGGGTCTCCACAGCATCCAAGAGGCTTTCCAGGGACACATCACTGACTTGGGGGGGCTGCAGTCTTCTTGCCTTTCGGGACCATGTCTCCTGTGCAGTGGTCCTGGGCTGGAAGCACTGAGAGGTGTGCACACGGTTACACTTTAAATATGGCGCTTGGTGTGAGGGAGCAGCGAGGTGACGGTGTGGTGGGCAAATCGGAGTCTGCCCACCGGCGTGTTTCCCTGCTTTCCATGATTAATGAGCTGGGATTAGGACGATACAGTGTGAAAAGTCGCCATTGAGGCCAATGGGTAAAATGTTCTTTATCCCGCCTGCTGCACTGAGATGGTTCCACCCAGAATACTGGATCTAAAATAGTCTGTTTTTTAGTCAGTTCCTGAACATACTGCTCTAGAAAACCGTCCCTAACATACTCCAGAAACCCGTCCTCTACAGCATCAGTGCTCATTAGCTTTACTCAGTCTATATGCAAATTGAAGTTAGCCATGATTACTGTATTTCCCATGTTACATGCTTTTCTCATCTCCTGATTAATACCATGCCCCACACTACCACTACTGTCTGGTGGCCCATAAACAATGTTTGCTGTCCCTTGCTGTTTCTTTGCTCCAACCAAATAAATTCCATGTTTTGTTCTTACAATCTGAGATCCTCCATTGCTATTGTACTGATCCCACCCCTTATTATCAGCGCAACACCATCTCCTTTTCCATTTGCCTGTCCATCCTAAATGTCGGATATCCTTGAATATTCAGTTTCCAGTCTTGGGTCACCCTGCAGTCATGTTTCCTTAATGGCAATGAGATCATACCGATTTATCTCTATTGGTGCCTTTAAATCATCTACCTTGTTGAGAATGCTGCGTGCTTTCAAGTAGAGTGCTTATAACTCTGTCTTTTGACATTATTCCACATTCTTAGCTTAGCTGATGCTCGGCTTTGTTTCACCTGCCTCCTAATTTCATGTGCTACTTTTCTACCTCCTGTTACCAATTTTACTTAAGAAAAAGCAAAAAACTGCGGATGCTGGAAATCAAAAACAAAAACAAAAGTACCTGGAAAAACTCAGCAGGTCTGGCAGGAACACAGTTAACATTTCGAGTTCGTATGACCCTTCAACAGAACTAAGTAAAAATAGAAGAAAGGTGAAATATAAGCTGGTTTAAGGTGGGGGTGGGGGGGTGTTGGGACAAGTAGAGCTGGATAGAGGGCCAGTAATAGGTGGAGATAATCAAAAGATGTCACAGACAAAAGGACAAAGAGGTGTTGAAGGTGGTGATATTATCTAAGGAATGTGCTAATTAAGGGTAGAAAGCAGGACAAGCAAGGTACAGATAGACCTAGTGGGGGTGGGGTGGGGTGAAGGAATCAAAAAAGGCTAAGAGGTAGAGATAAAACAATGGATGGAAATACATTTAAAAATAATGGAAATAGGTGGGAAAAGAAAAATCTATGTAAATTATTGGAAAAAAAGGGGGGGGAATCGGAAAGGGGCTGAGGATGGAGGAGAGAGTTCATGATCTAAAATTGTTGAACTCAATATTCAGTCCGGAAGGCTGTAAAGTGCCTAGTCGGAAGATGAGGTGCTGTTCCTCCAGTTTGTGTTGAGCTTCACTGGAACAACGCAGCAAGCCAAGGACAGACATGTGGGCATGAGAGCAGGGTGGAGTGTTTAAATAGCAAGCAACAGGGAGGTCTGGATAATGCTTGTGGACAGACCAAAAGTGTTCTGCAAAGCGGTCACCCAGTCTGCGTTTGGTCTCTCCAATGTAGAGGAAACCGCATTGGGAGCAACGAATGCAGTAGACTAAATTGAGGGAAGTGCAAGTGAAATGCTGCTTCACTTGAAATGAGTGTTTGCGCCCTTGGACAGTGAGGAGAGGGCAAGTAAAGGGGCAGGTCTTGCACCTTCTGTGGTTGCATGGGAAGGTGCCATGGGAGGGGGTTGAGGTGTATGGGGTGATGGAGGAGTGGACCAGAGTGTCCTGGAGGGAACGATCCCTGCGGAATGCTGCCAGGGGGGGTGAAGGGAAGATGTGTTTGGTGGTGGCATCATGCTAGAGTTGGCGGAAATGGCGGAGGATGATCATTTGAATGCGGAGGCTGGTGGGGTGATAAGTGAGGACCAAGGGGGACCCTATCATGTTTCTGGGAGGGAGAGGAAGGTGTGAGGGTGGATGCGTGGGAGATGGGCCGGACACGGTTGAGGGCCCTGTCAACCACCGTGGGTGGAAAACCTCGGTTAAGGAAGATGGAGGACATGTCAGAGGAACTGTTTTTGAAAGTGGCATCATCAGAACAGATGTGACGGAGGCGAAGGAACTGAGAGAATGGGATGGAGTCCTTACAGGAAGCGGGGTGTGAGGAGCTGTAATCGAGGTAGCTGTGGGAGTCGGTAGGCTTGTAATGGATATTGGTGGACAGTCTACCACCAGAAGCTGAGACAGAGAGGTCAAGGAAGGGAAGAGAAGTGTCAGAGATGGACCATGTGAAAATGATGGAGGGGTGGAAATTGGAAGCAAAATTAATAAATTTTTCCAGGTCCAGATAAGACCATGAAGCAGCACCGAAGTAACCATCAATGTACCGGAGAAAGAGTTGTGGAAGGGGGCCTCTTGGTTCTTCAAAGTTCAAATCCATCAATAGGTGGAATGTAATTGGATGGCCTTCTTTATCCATTAGACAATTAACCCTTGTTGCCAGAACAGCTCTCTATTACATGGACACCAGAGCTTTATGGTTACCTCAAAGGTTTTTTCTTATTCGTTCATGGGATGTGGGCATCACTGCCTAGGCCAGCATTTATTGCCCATCCCTAATTGCCCTTGTTCAGAGGACAATTAGAGTCAACCACATTGCTGTGGGTCTGGAGTCTCATGTAGGCCAGGTAAGGGTGGCAGATTTCCTTCCCTAAAGGGCATTAGTGAACCGGATGGGCTTTTACAACAATCAGC
Organism: Carcharodon carcharias; assembly: GCF_017639515.1. NCBI lineage: Eukaryota > Metazoa > Chordata > Chondrichthyes > Lamniformes > Lamnidae > Carcharodon > Carcharodon carcharias. The sequence goes on from NC_054471.1 coordinate 11,040,405, forward strand.
AATGGTTTCATGGTCATCTTCAGACTTTTAATTCCAGATTTTTACTAAATTCAAATTTCACAATCTGCAATGGTGGAATTCAAACCCTGGTCCCCAGGGCATTACCCTGGGTCTCTGGAATACTAGTCTAGTGGCAATACCACTGTGCCACTGCCGCCCCCTTTAGAAACTTTATGGGTCAACCTAATTACTCTGCACAGGAAGAGGCAGAATCAGCAGCCAAATGATTACAGATAACTTTCATGAACCTCTGAGTGGTCAACCCAACATCACGCATAACATACATCACGGATCTCATTTGATGTTTATCGCAGGATTTTGCTATGTATAGTCAGCTGTCTTGCTCACTTATATAGCAAGGCCATTGCAAAAGTAACTCATTGGGTGAAAAGTTCCAAGGGCAATGAGCTAGTTCTTTATTTCCTTGTATTTGTCACACAAAAGGAATTGGGATTTGTAACATTGTACCAGGTGACAGGAATGACACTTTGGAAAAGTAGCTCATAGGAATCTCCTATATCACCATGAAAATGTACTTCACAGACTCAAAAGATCACTCCAAAACTGTCAGAACTCTTTGTTTCATTTTCTATATACATACAATTGTTCTGAGCAAAATTATTCATTAGAGACAAATGCTGAATTAGAAAAAGGAACAGTTGAGGGCAGGTACTCAATATTGTCCTGGAACACTGCATGATCTTACACATACCACAGTGGAACCTCCAGTACCTATCAGGATGCAAGGATCTCCTGGGTGGATAATGGAAAATCCTGGTCAACAACACCCGAGGCATGGGGCAAGACAATACAATACAAAAAGCAAAACAAAAATGCTCAATTATTCAGCTCAAAGAAAGTTGTTTCGTTCAATGTGACCCAGTTTTTCCCCACTGAATTGAACATTATTATACAGCTGCATTGAAACTCTCATTATCCATATTTCTTTTAACCCCCAGAATTTCATAGGAGAAAATCAAATGTTCCATTATTCATTAGTTTTTCCATTAGTTATATTTGGAGCTGAATAAAACCACAAAATTTTGGCTACCTAAGTGCTGCAAACAGATTTTAAGAACTCAACCCAGCACTGTTGTCTCCAAGGCGCAGGTAAATTGCCCGTCTACAGCTTTAAATTACCTCACCGCAAAAGCAGCAGGAAAGCAGCAAGGCCATTAAGTTCAACCTGAAGTCAGCCAAGTCACTCCAACTTTCAAGAGCGGTACTACCCCTTCAAATTTACTGGACTCTAAATTACTTATTCTGTCCTCCCCACTCTGCAATCTATTGAGTGTGTTAGAACTTCGAGTATGTGAGTTTGTGTGTGTGAAAGTCAGAGTGTTTTTATTATTTTTCTTAGACAGGGTTATTATTTATTATTTTTCTTAGACTGGGTTAAGTACAGTAAAACTATCCTCTTTTTTAAAAAAAAACTCAAGAAAATCTGTCTGATCTTGTCTTTTGTGGTAACAACGCCTAAACAGTTAAACACTCACAGAATTGTCAAGAATATCAGTTTTTTAAAAACCTGTTCTTTTTTATTCATTCATGGATGTGGGTGTCAGTGGCTAGGCCAACATTTATTCCCCATCCCTAATTGCCCTTGAGAAGGTGGTGGTGAGCTGCCTTCTTGAACCCCTGCAGTCCATGTGGTGTAGGTACACCCACAATGCTGTTAGGGAGGGAGTTCCAGGATTTTGACCCAGCGACAGTGCAGGAACAGTGCCATATTTCCAAGTCAAGGTGAGTGGTTTGGGGGGAACTTCCAGGTGGTGGTGCTCCCCCATTGCGGTCAAACAAGGAGAAGGAAAAGAGGGGAGCCATTCAACCCCTCCTCACCTGATTGTTACATTTCTATAATCTAAGGAGAACAATCCCAGCTTCCCCAACCTCTTGACAAAACTGATGCCCTTCATCCCTGGTTCCATCCTGTAAATCTCTTCTTCACCTTCTCTAAGGCCTTGACATTCCCCTGAAGAGTGATGACCAGAACTGGACACAATACTCCAGTGGCCTAACCAGTTGATTTATAAAGGTTTAGTATAACTTTCTAGTTTTTGTACTCACTCTATACCTCTATTAAAAAAGTTAAGGATTGCATATTCCTTTTTAACAGTCTTCTGAACTTATTCTGTCACCTTCCAAGATTTCTGTGCATACAATCCCCAGATCTCTCTTTCCTTGCACCCTTTAAAACTGCACCAATTATTTTACATCTGCTCTCCTAATTATTTCTATCAAAATTAATTACTTCACACTTTCCTGCATTAAACTTCATCTGCCATGTGTGCTAATTGGCTTTGTGAAGAATGGTAAGGTAGAACTCTTGTGGTTGTGCCAGTTAATCCCCTAATGCTATATTCCTTGTCTCAGCTAGACTACTAAATGAAGAAGATGATGGTGTAGTGGTAAAATCACTGACCTAGTAATCTCAAAGCTCAGGCTAATGTTTCGGGGGACACAGGTTCAAACCCCCCATGGCAGCTCGGGAGGCTGCAAACTCAATTAATAAATCTGCTATCTGAAGCAAGTCTCAGTAATGGTAACAATGGCTGGCTTGTGTTAAAAACCCATCAGGCTCACTAATGCCCTTCAGAGAAGAAAATCTGCTGGCCTTACCTGGTCTGGCCTACATGTGACTCAACACCCACAGCAATGTAGCTGACTCTTAACTGCTCTAAGAAATGGCATAGGTAAGCCACTCAGTTCAAGGGCAATTAGGGATGGGCAACAAATGCTGGTCTTGCCAGTGATGCCCACATCCCATGAAAGGGAAAAAAAGAATGATACAAGTCTAAATGCATAGGGATCAGGGTTCCTAAAGGCCTTGTCCTCCTTTAGGAGCTGGACAAGGGCCATTAGTTCCCTCAGCAGAGCAGCTGTGGGCTGCTTCAATTTACATAGAATTTACACCACAGAAACAGCTCCATTCCACAGTTAATATCAACAGAAGCCTCTTAATTTCACTCTTCAAGAAGCAGTTTGGGGTGGAATATCTCCAGCATTCCCTTACACACATAGGCTGGCTGGCTGGCTGTCCCAATCAAGGCAATGACCCCGCTTAGGGCAAAATTTGCACCCACCTCCATGGACAGAGTTCCCTTAGTAGAAGGAGACTCCCAAAACTATGGAATCTAAATATAGAATAGTCAATTCAACAGACACAGGTAATGAGCCCATATAGGAAGCTAACTCGGAGCACCTCTAGCAGAAATCTGAGGACGGTTCAATGGGCTCCACTCTACATCAGGAAATAATGCAGGGCAGTCTGAACAATTAGAAGTGGAGGCAAAATTTACTCATCCATTTTTAATAGATGCCTGAAAGGGCTAAACACAACAAAGGTGACTTGTGGTTCATTTTACTTAAACCGTGGAACACACTTGCTACTCTACACAGAAGGGGACTTGTCAACTTAAGCACCTTTGTCATCAGTGTGCTGCTGCAGTTCTTCTTGCATTTCATCCTGAGACTGAAACTCAGGCTCCAGGCTTTGTTCAGTGTCAGAAACAGGGCTCAAGTGTTCCTCCTCTGGCTCTGAAGGATGTAGTTCCTGTTTTCCTTTTAGTGGTTTAAGACTATACAGGAAAATGGAAAGAAGAAAAATAGACATATGAATGCTGTCCTTTCATTGAAATAGTCCTGCATACAATCCTGAGTAAGAATGTCACAGAGTGACTTAACTTACACTATTATTAGTAAGAAACACACGCTTGTGAGTTTTATGAAACAAATCACAAGATTGACACAGATTCTAAGCCAATATGTTTCCATATAAGCTCCAGCAATATACAGTAAACTCCCGCTGTTCACGGGGGTTCCGTTCAAACAAGATCTAGCGAAGGGTGAAATCGCAAATGGTGAGCACAGTTTATAATGCAACTGAATTAGATATGTTCCAGCCATCCACGAATTTCACATTTTCACCTTAATGGAGTCAATAAAAGCTAATTTTTAAAATTAAATTAAAGACAATTTTACTGAAGAAATTGTCAATACAGGAAAACAAAAACAAAGTAAATTTTTTCAATTACAGAATATAGTTCCCCTGTAGTACAATTTACAAATCACAGTGCATTACTTGATAGTACAGATACATTGATGACAATTTTACTGAAGAAATTGCTTGTGAATATAAGAAAACAGGAACAATTTAAAACTTAAAAAAAAGAACGTGAGGAGAGCGGCGGAGACACAGGATAAAAGAACACGAGGAGAGCGGAGGAGACACAGGATAAAAGAGCGTGAGGAGAGCGACGGAGACACAGGATAAAAGAACACGAGGAGAGCGGCGGAGACACAGGATAAAAGAACACGAGGAGAGCAGCGGTGACACAGGATAAAAGAGCGTGAGGAGAGCGGAGACACAGGATAAAAGAGCACGAGGAGAGCAGAGACACAGGATAAAAGAGCACGAGGAAAGCGGAGGAGACACAGGATAAAAGAGCGCAAGGAGAGCGACGGAGACACAGGATAAAAGAACACGAGGAGAGCGACGGAGACACAGGATATAAGAACACGAGGAGAGCGGAGACACAGAATAAAAGAGCGTGAGGAGAGCGGTGGAGACACAGGATAAAAGAACACGAGGAGAGCGACAGAGACACAGGATAAAAGAGCGCGAGGAGAGCGACGGAGACACAGGATAAAAGAGCGTGAGGAGAGCGGTGGAGACACAGGATATAAGAACACGAGGAGAGCAGAGACACAGGATAAAAGAGCGTGAGGAGAGCGACGGAGACACAGGATAAAAGAGCGCGAGGAGAGCGAAGGAGACACAGGATAAAAGAGCGCGAGGAGAGCGGAGACACAGGATAAAAGAACACGAGGAGAGCGGCGGAGACACAGGATAAAAGAGCACGAGGAGAGCGGAGACACAGATAAAAGAGCGCAAGGAGAGCGGAGACACAGGATAAAAGAGCGCGAGGAGAGCGGCGGAGACACGGGATAAAAGAGCACGAGGAGAGCAGAGATACAGGATAAAAGAGCACGAGGAGAGCGGAGACACAGGATAAAAGAGCGCGAGGAGAGTGGAGACAGGATAAAAGAGCGCGAGGAGAGCGGCAGAGACACGGGATAAAAGAGCGCGAGGAGAGCGGAGACACAGGATAAAAGAGCGCGAGGAGAGCGGCAGAGACACGGGACAAAAGAGCATGAGGAGAGCAGAGACACAGGATAAAAGAGCGCGAGGAGAGCGGCGGAGACACAGGATAAAAGAACGCAAGGAAAGCGGAGACACAGGATAAAAGAGCGCGAGGAGAGTTCCAGGAAGCAGAGTCGGAGGGTGGAGTTCCAGAGAGTGAGTATAAAAACCTTACCTCAGGGATTCTTGGACCTCAGGTCTTTAAAAAAAAAAATTAAAAGTGGCCTCACAGTAAATCTGTGACCTGACTGGCAAGTAGAGAATCTACACTGAATCTGAAACTAAAACATTGTTAAACTAATTAAACCAAATAACTTAATCACTTAATTAATAAGTAGAGGGTATCTAGACCAGAATCAGGGGATTTCTGTTCTTAGAATTTAGCATTTATAGTAGAAATCTAGTCCTAGGAAACGTATAGTCAATAAGGAGTCAATAATCAGTTATTAGATTTAAATTAATTTATTAAACAGTTCGAGAAATGGCAGTTGCTGGGGTGAAGTTCTTCACCTGTGGGATGTGGGAAATCTGTGATGCTTCAAGTGTCCCGGACAACTACATCTGCAGGAAGTGTATCCAATTGCAGCTCCTCACAGACCGCATGGATCGGGTTGGAGCAGCAGTTGGATGCACTTAGGAGCATTCAGGTGGCGGGAAGCGTCATTGACAGGAGTTGTGGAGACATGGTCATACCCAAGGTACAGACAGATAGGTGGGTGACCACTAGAAGGGGCAGGCAGTCAGTGCAGAAATCCCCTGTGGCTGTCCCCGTCTCTAACAGGTATACCGTTTTGGATACTGTTGTGGGGGATGGCCTATCAGAGGCAAACAACAGCAGTAGCCTAGTATGGCAGGAGGGTGGGAACCAGAGCAATAGGTCAGCAGGTGAAATAAAGGACTGGGAACCAGTGAATATGGCCAGTAGAACTAAGAGGAAGGGCAGGCAGGGAGAAATTACTGAACAGAGTGGGACTGGGGGTCTGAAATGCATTTGTTTCAAAGCGAGAAGTATTACAGGCAAGGCAGATGAGCTTAGAGCTTGGATTAGTACTTGGGACTATGATGTTATTGCTATTACAGAGACTTGGTTGAAGGATGAACAGGATTGGCAGATAAACGTTCCAGGATTTAGATGTTTCAGGCAGGATAGAGAGGGATGTAGAAGAGGTGGGGGAGTTGCACTGCTGGTTAGGGGGAATATCACAGCTGTACGACAGGAGGACATCTCGGTGGGCTCATGCAGTGAGGCAATATGGGTAGAACTCCGGAATAGGAAGTGTGCAGTCACATTGTTGGGGGTTTACTATAGGCCTCCCAATTGCCGTCAGGAGATTGAGGAACAGTTATGTACGCAGATTTTGGAAAGATGTAAAAGCAATAGGGTTGTTGTGGTGGGTGATTTTAACTTTCCTTATATTGACTGGGAATCACATAGGGCTAGAGGTTTGGATGGTGCAGAATTTGTAAGGTGCATGCAGGAGGGCTTCCTGAGACAATATATAGATAGTCCAACTAGGGAAGGGACAATACTGGACCTGGTATTAGGGAATGAACCCGGCCAGGTGGTCAAAGCTTCAGTAGGGGAGCATTTCGGGAAAAGTGACCATAATTCAGTAAGTTTCAAGGTAGTGGTGGATAAGGATAACAGGAGTCCTCGGGTTAAGGTGCTTAATTGGGGGAAGGCTAATTATAACGATATTAGGCAGGAACTGAGGAATCTAGACTGGAGGCGGATGTTTGAGGGCAAATCAACAACTGACATGTGGAGGGCTTTCAAACGTAAGTTGATAAGAATTCAGGACCGGCATGTTCCTGCTAGGATGAAGGATAAGCATGGCAAGTTTCAGGAACCTTGGATAACGAAGGATATTGTGAGATTAGTAAAAAAGAAAAGGGAAGCATTCGTAAGGGCTAGAAGGCTGGGAACAGATGAAACCCATGGAGAATATAAAGAAAGTAGGAAGAAACTTAAACAAGGAGTCAGGAGGGCTAAAAGGGGTCATGAAAAGTCACTGGCAACCAGGATTAAGGAAAATCCCAAGGCCTTTTATACATATGTAAAAAGCAAGAGGGTAGCCAGGGAAAGGATAGGCCCACTCAGGGACAGAGGTGGGAATCTGTGTGTGGAGCCAGAAAAAATGGGAGAGATACTAAATGAATACTTCTCATCAGTATTCACCAAAGAGAAGGACTTAGCAGTCGATTTGTCTAGGGAAGAGTGTGTAGATAGCCTGCATCATGTTGAGATCAAAAAAGAGGTGTTAGGCACCTTGAAGAATATTAAGGTGGATAAGTCCCCAGTGTCAGATGGGATCTACCTCAGAGTACTGAGGGAGGCAAGGAAGGAGATTGCTGGGGCCTTGACAGAAATCTTTGAATCCTCACTGGCTACGGATGAGGTCCCAGAGGACTGGAGAATGGCCAATGTTGTTCCATTGTTTAAGAAGGGTAGCAGGGATAATCCAGGAAATTACAGGCCAGTGAGCCTTACGTCAGTGGTAGGGAAATTATTGGAGAAGATTCTTTGTGACAGGATTTACTACCGTTTGGAAGCAAATGGGCGTACTAGTGAGAGACGGCATGGTTTTGTGAAGGGGAGGTGGAATCTCACTAGCTTGATCGAGTTTTTCGAGGAAGTGACAAAGATGATCGACGATGGAAGGGCAGTGGATGTTATATACATGGATTTCAGTAAGGCCTTTGACAAGGTCCCTCATGGCAGACTGGTACCAGAAGGTGAAGTCGCATGGGATCAGAGGTGAGCTGGCAAGATGGATACCGAATTGGCTTGGTCATAGAAGATAGAGGGTAGCAATGGAAGGGTGCTTTTCTGAATGGAGAGCTGTGACTAGTGGAGTTCCGCAGGGATCAGTGCTGGGACCTTTGCTGTTTGTAGGATACATAAATGATTTGGAGGAAAATGTAACTGGGGTAATTAGTAAGTTTGCAGACGACACTAAGGTTGGAGGAGTTGCAGATAGTGAAAAGGATTGTCAAAGGACACAACGGGATATAGATCGGTTGGAGACTTGGGTGGAGAAATGGCAGATGGAGTTTAATTTGGACAAATGCGAGGTAATGCGTTTTGGAAGGTCTAACACAGGCAGGAATTATACAGTAAATGGCAGAACCCTTAAGTGCATTGACGGGCAGAGGGATCTGGGTGTACAAGTCCACAGGTCACTGAAAGTGGCGACGCAGGTGGATAAGGTAGTCAGGAAGCATATGGCATGCTTGCCTTCATTGGCAGGGGTATTGAGTATAAAAGCTGGGAAGTCATGCTGCAGCTGTATAGAACCTTGGTTAGGCCACACTTGGAATACTGCATGCGATTCTGGTCGCCACATTACCAGAAGGATATGGAGGCGTTGGAGAGGGTGCAGAGGAGGTTTACCAGGATGCTGCCTGGTCTGGAGGATATTAGCTATGAGAAGTTGGAGAAACTTGGATTGTTCTCACTAGAGCGACGGAGATTGAGGGATGACTTGATAGAAGTTTACAAAATTATGAGTGGCATGGACAGAGTAGATAGTCAGAAGCTTTTTCCCAGGGTGGAAGAGTCAATTACTAGGGGACATAGATTTAAGGTGAGAGGAGAAAACTATAGAGGAGATGTGTGGGGCAAGTTTTTTACGCAGAGGGTAGTGAGTGTCTGGAATTCGCTGCCAGAGGAGGTGGTGGAAGCAGGTACGATAGTGGTGTTTAAGAGGCAGCTTGATAAATACATGAATAAGATGGAAATAGAGGGATATGGACTCTGGAAGCGCAAAATGTTTTAGTTGATGGGCAATATGATCGGAGCAGACTTGGAGGGCCGAAGGGCCTATTCCTGTGCTGTACTTTTCTTTGTTCTTTGTTCTTATCAATTCAGAATATAGTATGTACCTGCAGTATAATTTACAAATCACAGTACAGGTACTGTACATTACAGTGCAGGTGCCATACTTCACTTGAGAGTGGATGTAGATGGAGTGGGTGACATGGCTGATGCAGACATTGATGTGGATGATCTGGATGAGAAGAATGATATGATTGTTGACTGCTTTGCCTTTTGTTTTTCAATTTTGTAAAGTTCTCTGGAAGGAGCAATAGCTGTGACAGTCGCTCTGCAAAAGACAATGCTTCTTTCCATGCTTGTATATCATGGTCTGTTGCCTATTTATTCAAATCTTTGGCTGACCTTATGAAATCTACCATCACCTTGGTGGTGAAGTGAGCCTTTTTAGGTTCTTCTTCCTGCTCCTGCTCCTGTTTAGGTTCATTTAATCTCATCAGTTCTTCTGGCGAGAGTTCCTCCTGGTGAGATTGAAGTAACTCATCCACTTCAGCTGTGGTGATGTCTTCAAATTTCTCCCCTCCAACTTGTTTTGCTAAGTCAACAATCCTGGCCACTTCAGCATCCACATGGGGAATCCTGTGAAATCATTCAGGCCAAACCTTTTTCTAGCAGGCATTTATGATTGAAGCTCTAACTACATCCCATGAGTCCTTAATTATGCCTACTGTTATGAGGATGTTGAATTGCTTCCAGCAATCACGGACTGTGGTTGAATGGTCTGCTTCCAGAAGATGAAGGATGTGGCTGAAGCTTTGTTGGGTGTAGTAAGCCTTGAATGAGGCAATGAACCCTAATCCATTGGTTGGATAAGTGAGGTTGTATTTGTATTTTGTAAAAACAAAATTTCAGCATCTGGATAGTTCTCGGTGGGGGAGTGTGGATGCCCAGATGTATTATCGTGGATCAGTAGGGCTGTGAAAGATAGGTCCTTTTCCCTCAGATAAATGCAGACCTCTGGTAGAAAGCAATTGGCAAACCAGCCTTCAGATGTGGATGCTGTAACCCAGGCATTGCTGTTAGCCTTCCAAAAGACTGGAAAATGACGTTTATTTTTCCCTTTAAAAGCATGAGGGCTTTCAGTCCTATAAATCAGCGTTGGTTTACATTTAAATCCAGCCACACTGGCACATAGCAGAAATGTCAACCTGTCCTTTGCTGCTTTAAACCCAGGAGTTGTGTTTTCTTCTTTTGAAATGTAGGTCCTGCTTGGCATCTTCTTCCAGAACAGGCCAGTTTCATCTGCGTTGAAGACCTGCCTGGTAGCCTCTCTCCTCTGTACATTCCTGCAGCACTTTGGGAAACTCTTCTGTAGCTGCATGGTCAGCTGAAGTAGCCTCCCCCACCAATGGGAAGCAATGGTGTAGTGGTATTGTCACTGGACTAGCAATCCATGGAAAAGCTCTGGGGACCTGGGCTCAAATCCTGCCTGGCAGAATTTGAGTTCAATAAAAATGTGGAATTGAAGGTCAAATGATGACCATGAATCAATTTTGGCAAAAAAAAACATCTGGTTCACTAATGTCCTTTAGGGAAGGGAATCTGCTGCCCTTACATGTGACTCCAGGTTTTTTCTTATATTCATTCCCGGGGGGTGTGAAGTGCGATTTGATACACAAACAGTGTTGCACGGGTAAATTAAATCGCAATGGACGGGGGTGTGAATGGGGGGAGTTTACTGTAATTGAAAGGACACTTCTTGTTTTTAAATATAGTGTGGACTCCACTTGTACATAACTTGCCTAAACCAACACAAAAGATACAAAATGAGACCCATTTAAACATGTCATTGCTGAATAACAAGTAAAACTGGACTGCAACAGGGCATTGATAGGAATTTGCTTCTATCAGGATTACAAAAGTGGGAATTGAAATGGGTATGATTGATGTACATAGAATTATATAGGATTTTAAAATGCAGAAACAGTACATTCAACACTACAGGTTTATGCCAGTGTCTCTTCCCCATATCAGACTCCTCCACCCTCGCTTCATCTCACCCCATCAACATAGTCTTTCATTCCTTTTTCCTCATGTTTTTACCTAGCTAGGGATATGTACAGTTTTAGGTAGGGACATACCAATATGCAAAAAGGAGCAGTAGGTCATTCAGCCCCTTGAGCCTGCTCTGCCATTTAATAAGACCTTGGCTGATCTGATAGTAACCTGAAATCTGCATCCCACCTCCCGCCAATAACCTATCATCCCCTTGCTTACCAAGAACCTGTCCACCTCTGCCTCAAAAATATTCAAAGACTCTGCTTCTACCACCTTTTCAGGAAGAGAGTTCCAAAGACACACCACCCTGAGTGAAATAAATTCACCTCATCTTCATTTTAAATGGGTGACCACTTATTTTTAAACAATGACCCTTAGTTCTAGATTCTCCCACAAGAGGAAACATCCTCTCCAGATCCACCCTGTCAAGACCCCTCAGGATCCTATATGTTTCAATCAAGAAGCCTCTTACTCTTCTAAATTCCGGTGGATACAAGCCAAGTCTGTCCAACCCTCCCTTAAAAGACAACCCACCCATTCTAGGTATTAATATATGTAGCTTCCAGTACACATAAATGCACCACACTGCGAGCCTGACTGGCCATCTTATATTGGCTGTCAGCATAAACCTTAAAGGCCTCGGTAAGATCATCCACCGGCCTTCTCTTTTCTAGAGAACAGAGCCCGACCTATTCAATTTTTTCTGATAGTTATAATCTTTCAGTTTTGGTATCATCCTTGCGAATATTTATTTCACCTCGTCCAATATCCTGTTTATAACATGGAGAACAGAACTGTGCACAGTAATGCAAGTATGATCTAAGAAAGATTCAATACAGCTTTAATGTTACTTTATTGATCAATGAAGGTAAGCTTGCAGTAGATCATGGTAGAGACCCCCCGGCAAATTTCTCAACTAGCACATCAAGGAAAGCGAGTTCATTTGACTGCTCCATTTCAAAGGTGCATTTGAGCACAGAATGGAGCCCATTAAGACATGCAAGGAAATTATTACATGCATCTGCAGATTTAAATATAGCAAACATATCATCCACATATCAGAAATATGCAAGTGGTAGAAGGTTAGGTGTCATTCCATTGAAGACATGTTTCTCATGGAACCCAACAAAGATGTTTGCAAGAGCTGGGCCTAGAAGGGATCCCATGGCAACACCATATAATCTGGCATACATGATGTCATTAAAGCTGAACTCAACTGCTCAAATTACATACTCGGACGCAGTGAACCATGAGGACGAACCCAGTCATATATATCACGTGGCAGCTCATCCTTCTTACACCAGTCCAGCAAGCATTTTTTAGCTTACTTTTTAAAAGGGCTCTCCAGTCATGTTGAGCAACAGGTTCAATGGATATGAATTTGGACCCATCAGTCAGAATAGCATGAATTTTGTTGATATGGTCACAATTGTTAAGGGCTATTTCCATCCTTTTTTCAGGTTTACTGATATTTATATCCAGGTTGGTCTTAAGACATCGCAATGCTGTACCACACTTGTGTTGCATGTGAAAATCAGTCAGGTCATTTGGAAACCCGCAATATGCGTGCACTAGATTAATTAGGTGTGCTTTCAAGGATTCAGCATATTCAGTGGATGCTGGTTTGTGGCAGGATAGTTGGGAATTGTGGAGTTTGAACTCAGCAGATACCTCTTCCCATTTGATTTAGGGTGAAGGCAATCTAAAATTGAAACTGCTGTTATGACCGGAATGGGAGGAGTGCACAGTTGATCTAGCCCCACAACTCCACAAGTCGTACCAATAGTTTAAAAGTTTAATTTACTCATGAAAATGGCCAATTGTTTACCTTCACCACTGAATAGCCAAAATAAAAGAGAATTTAACCAGGATTCTTTCAATAAACAACAAACTTATGATACAACTCACTGGGGATAGGACACTGTAATATCAAGCCCCATTGTTCCCCGAGCCGTGACAAATGTGAAAAAATTTGATCAAACCACCAGATTACCCCAATTCTATCTAACTGCTTAATTGAGGTTAACAGAATACGAGCACCAAATTTGTAAACTTTATAAGTAAGTAGCTGTTTCTTAAACAAACTGTCATTCAGCAGTGACAAAAGAAAGAGATATGAACTGCTATTTTCTAACTCTATAATCTAAACTCTATCACTTCTTAAATCCCTTTACACATACACATACAGGCACATGGTTTTAAGAGTGGGACAAAACAGTTCAATAGCACCAATTCCGCAGTACAGGATTCAATGGGTTGATTTTGATTGATGCCTTCCAAATTCCTTTCAGTTCTTGTTGATGACACAAGGTGGTCTTCCAGCACTTTCAGTCCTTAGTTCACTGGTTGAGCACTTGCCTTTCAATCTCTAACAGTGACTTTCCCCTTTGCCTCTTGACAGGGGTTTTCAGAGAGAGCAAGTTAAAGGGGTATGAGGAGAAAAGCCAGCTAGCTATTATTGTAGAATTACTGGAATCTTACACACAGGAGAGAGAGGTTTTAAGCCTTTTTCCTTTCAGGCTAGGAGCTATTCTGCTGCACTGCTCTCACTCAAAACCTGGTCACCTGGTTAGGAGCCAATTAAAATGTTGTTGCCAGGCAGTCCCTTAGTCCAGGACTCCTTTCTGGCACCATCCTGTCTTTCACTCTCAGTTCCAGGACTGCAACAGTGTATATATATCTCATCCTGTTCCAGTGGGCATGCCTTTCAACCTGCAGCCATTGTAATTTTAATCCAAATTCCAACAGAAAATAAAAAGATATGTTCTTTACATGTCTCCACCTTTAAAAGAGATGAAATGCCATTTCAAAAATACATTTCATCACAAGGTGTGTGACACATGGACAACAAATCACGAGGCTTAATTTGATTCGTTTTTCCTCCCCCTTATATAATCTTATACAATCATCAGCATTTCTGGCTGTGGACTGGCTCTGGACTGCAGAAAGGCTGCTGTCTTCCTTCTCAAGCAGTTTGTCTTCTCTTCTCAAAAGCAAAGCCAAAACCCACTTTTAAAACACAGTCTTCCAGGCATGGTTTTTCTCAGAGCCATAAAACCCACACACAGTTCCTCAAGGTCAAGAGACTTACAGTTTTTTTTCAACTACACCTTTTATTATAAAAGGAAGCTTTTCCCAGGAATAGCAATCAAAGTCTTGCATTAATTCTTTAAGGGACAGCGTCTTTTAAAACACAGGTTCTTCCTTGAAGATGAACCATTTTCTGTGATTAAAGTGTTCATGACACCACATGTAGGAACAAACTCCTCGCTTTCTGAGAGAGGTTTGTTAAGTGTTTAATATCTTCGTTAATTGCTTTGCCAAACCACTTCAGCTTAAGTGAGTTTATGGTGCAGACGTGTTCCAAACGGGTACTGTTTATGGTGCAGTCATCTATTGAAGCAAAAAAAGTGGCATAAACGGATCAAATTGAAAAATAAAAGAAATTTGCACACCTCAGACCAAGCACAGTGTAGGGCATAGCGTAAATTAGTAACCCTATTAACAATCTGTTCAATCTCATCATGCATAAATGCTCATCCAATCGTGGGACTTTGTCTCATTTTAGCACTAGCGATACGTTTGGAAATGAAAACTGGCACAAACTTGGGTTTAATGCACTCTTGGAGCAATTCAATACATAGCTCACCTGTTCTTAACTTACCTGTAAGGTGATCTATGTTATTGATATCCCAGATTTGGTCTTTGTTGTACTTCTGTCTCAGGTATACAAATAGTTGCTTGTTAAACTTGTATAAGAGCGATGAGCGTGATATATATGACAGGGTTCGTCTCACAGTTCGCTGCATCTGTGTATGTATGGGCTGCGCAAGACACACAAAAGTGATGTCCCTTTACACCCTATCTTATCTGTGACCAGTTCTGCACAGCATGAAGTGACTAAATGGTTGGGCGAATTGTTACAATCAGTTTTGAGCAAGTTTTCCAAACACACGATGAAGGATTCCTTCACATTTGCGAGGACCACCATACAGGACTTGTATATAGATAGCAATGCTGTGTCCATGTGTGCATTTGACACTGCTAGCCTGTTCACCAAAGTTCCACTTAAGGAAGTCATAGATATTTGTACTGCACCATTATATCATGTCAACCTAGACCTGCCACCATTGTTTGAATCAGTATTCATTGAGCCTATGAACTTGGCAACAGTTGAGTTTAGCTTTAATGACACCATGTATGTCCAAATAGATGGTGTTGCCATGGGATCCCCTCTAGGTCCAACTCTCGCAAACATCTTTGTTGGTTTCCATAAGAAACAAGTCTTCGATACAATGGTACCTAACCTCCTACCCCTAGCATTTTTCTGATATGTGGATGGTACGTTTGCAGCTGCATGTAATAATTTCCTTGTATGTCTTAATGGGGTCCATCCTGTGCTCAAATTCACCTTTGAAATGGAGCAGTCAAATGAACTCCCCTTCCTTGATGTACAGGTTGAGAAATCTGCCAGGGGGTTTTCTACCACAGTCTATTGCAAGCCTACCTTCACTGGTCAATATACGCATTGGGGTTCTTACTTTTCCATGCACTATAAGATTGGCCTTATCAGCAACCTTATAAGTAGGGTCCAAGCCATTTGGTCACCAGCTTGATGCTGAAATAGGATGCATCAAAGACATCCTGTGGGATAATGGCTACCCTGATCAAATTATTTCACTCTGTATATCATGCAAACTCATGAATGGGCCCAAGGCTGTCACTTTCGATCATGAATGAGCCTCGTCTATGTCAAATTAACCTGGAAGGGCAAGGTATCTCAAAGATTTGAGCAACAGGTGAAGCTAGCTGTTTCACGCTGCAGCTATGCAGTAGCAACACGAGTGGTAGTCGCCGCTTACAGGATGTTGCTCTCAAGCCATAAAGACGTTCTGCCTGTCACACAAATGGGTAACATGGTATATGAATTTCAGTACCAGGTATGCTAAGAATGTAGGCTGTACGCCCAAAGGATCGCATCAAACAGCATGCCCCTTCTGCTGTTCACAACGGGCAAGGGACCAGCCCGTGCGTGCAAAATTTAAAACACAATGTCCAACATTAGATGTGATTCTGCGATTGAACAACATTTGCTAAATAATCCTTGGTGTGGTAAGAATTACGCTGACAACCAATGTAAGATCATCAGTCGGGCTTGCAGTATGGCACATTGTGTGTACTGGAAGCAACATGTATTAAAACATAGGGCTCTGTTCTTTGCAGAAGGAAAAAACCTGTACACAATTTGTGCCTCTTCCAGCTAAACACAATAAGTGACAGCCATTCGCTGACTCATTCCTCAGGGCAATGTCTTGACCAATTAGAGTCAAGTTGTCTGGTTTAAATTTCTAACAATGCTTGACACTTAACCGTCAGTCACCATCAGCTGGTGCATTCCCCATGGCAATGCCTCTACAAATCAGAGTCCACCTACAAACCAATCAGCACTCTCTTCTCAGTTAGTATGGTGCAGAAACTCACATCTCCATAGTCCTACAGTTTGCAACTTGAACTGGACAGTTTCTCCGCTAACCCGGCTACCCTTACTGCTTGGGGCTCATTTTTAACCAAAGGAGAATGGTGCACCAATTATACCTACAGAGACGGCTTGGGAAAAGACCTGAGATATTCTAAAAAAGATGCCAAACCTTCAGCCAAAAAGACATCTTTAAAATATCAAATTCTACGTTACAACTGTGATCACACTTCAAAGCTGCTTCATTAGCTCTAAAGTGCTGAAAGGCACTATATCTTTCTTTCTGTCAACAGTGGACAAACTAGAAAGATTAAAAGTTGGTCTGACAAGTGGCAGATACCATTTAATGTGGACAAAATCAAAGCCATGATATTGGGAAAGCATAATGAACAATGACACTATGATCCAAAGCAATGTGTAGCAATGAAAAATGAATAGGATCTTGATTAAATAGCTAGAGGGACAAGCAGAAAGATCAGGAAGTGATTCCGAGTTTCTACATAACGCTTGTCTGACCCCACAGGATGTGGGCTAGGCCAGCATTTTTATTACCCATCCCTAATTGCCCTTGAAAAGGTGTGGTAAGCCTCCTTCTTGAACCACTGCAGTCCATGTTGTGTAGGTGCACCCTTAGTGCTGTTGGGAGGCAGTTCTGGGATTTTGACCCAGTGACAGTGAAGGAACAGCGATATATTTCCAAAACAAAAACAGAATTACCTGGAAAAACTCAGCAGGTCTGGCAGCATCGGCGGAGAAGAAAAGAGTTGACGTTTCGAGTCCTCATGACCCTTCGACAGAACTTGCGTTCGAGTCCAAGAAAGAGTTGAAATATAAGCTGGTTTAAGGTGTGTGTGTGGGGGGCGGAGAGATAGAGAGACAAAGAGGTGGAGGGGGGTGGTGTGGTTGTAGGGACAAACAAGCAGTGATAGAAGCAGATCATCAAAAGATGTCAATGACAATAGTACAATAGAACACATAGGTGCTAAAATTAAAGTTGGTGATATTATCTAAACGAATGTGCTAATTAAGAATGGATGGTAGGGCACTCAAGGTATAGCTCTAGTGGGGTTTTTTTTTATATATATAATGGAAATAGGTGGGAAAAGGAAAATCTTTATAATTTATTGGAAAAAAAACGGAAGGGGGAAACAGAAAGGGGGTGGGGATGGGGGAGGGAGCTTACGACCTAAAGTTGTTGAATTCAATATTCAGTCCGGAAGGCTGTAAAGTCCCTAGTCGGAAGATGAGGTGTTGTTCCTCCAGTTTGCGTTGGGCTTCACTGGAACAATGCAGCAAGCCAAGGACAGACATGTGGGCAAGAGAGCAGGGTGGAGTGTTGAAATGGCAAGCGACAGGGAGGTTTGGGTCATTCTTGCGGACAGACCGCAGGTGTTCTGCAAAGCGGTCGCCCAGTTTACGTTTGGTCTCTCCAATGTAGAGGAGACCACATTGGGAGCAACGAATGCAGTAGACTAAGTTGGGGGAAATGCAAGTGAAATGCTGCTTCACTTGAAAGGAGTGTTTGGGTCCTTGGACGGTGAGGAGAGAGGAAGTGAAGGGACAGGTGTTGCATCTTTTGCGTGGGCATGGGGTGGTGCCATAGGAGGGGGTTGAGGAGTAGGGGGTGATGGAGGAGTGGACCAGGGTGTCCCGGAGGGACCGATCCCTACGGAATGCCGATAAGGGGGGGTGAAGGGAAGATGTGTTTGGTGGTGGCATCATGCTGGAGTTGGCGGAAATGGCGGAGGATGATCCTTTGAATACGGAGGCTGGTGGGGTGATAAGTGAGGACAAGGGGGACCCTATCATGTTTCTGGGAGGGAGGAGAAGGCGTGAGGGCGGATGCGCGGGAGATGGGCCGGACACGGATGAGGGCCCTTCTCCTCCCTCCCAGAAACATGATAGGGTCCCCCTTGTCCTCACTTATCACCCCACCAGCCTCCGCATTCAAAGGATCATCCTGCGCCATTTCCGCCAACTCCAGCATGATGCCACCACCAAACGCATCTTCCCTTCACCCCCCTTATCGGCATTCCGTAGGGATCGCTCCCTCCGGGACACCCTGGTCCACTCCTCCATCACCCACTACTCCTCAACCCCCTCCTATGGCACCACCCCATGCCCACGCAAAAGATGCAACACCTGCCCCTTCACTTCCTCTCTCCTCACCGTCCAAGGACCCAAACACTCCTTTCAAGTGAAGCAGCATTTCACTTGCATTTCCCCCAACTTAGTCTACTGCATTCGTTGCTCCCAATGTGGTCTCCTCTACATTGGAGAGACCAAACGTAAACTGGGCGACCGCTTTGCAGAACACCTGCGGTCTGTCCGCAAGAATGACCCAAACCTCCCTGTCGCTTGCCATTTCAACACTCCACCCTGCTCTCTTGCCCACATGTCTGTCCTTGGCTTGCTGCATTGTTCCAGTGAAGCCCAACGCAAACTGGAGGAACAACACCTCATCTTCCGACTAGGGACTTTACAGCCTTCCGGACTGAATATTGAATTCAGCAACTTTAGGTCGTAAGCTCCCTCCCCCATCCCCACCCCCTTTCTGTTTCCCCCTTCCCTTTTTTTTCCAATAAATTATAAAGATTTTCCTTTTCCCACCTATTTCCATTATGTATAAAAAAAAACCCCACTAGAGCTATACCTTGAGTGCCCTACCATCCATTCTTAATTAGCACATTCGTTTAGATAATATCACCAACTTTAATTTTAACACCTATGTGTTCTATTGTACTATTGTCGTTGACATCTTTTGATGATCTGCTTCTATCACTGCTTGTTTGTCCCTACAACCACACCACGCACCCCCCCCCCCCACCTCTTTGTCTCTCTATCTCCCTGCCCCCCACACACACACCTTAAACCAGCTTATATTTCAACTCTTTCTTGGACTCGAACGCAAGTTCTGTCGAAGGGTCATGAGGACTCGAAACGTCAACTCTTTTCTTCTCCGCCGATGCTGCCAGACCTGCTGAGTTTTTCCAGGTAATTCTGTTTTTGTTTTGGATTTCCAGCATCCGCAGTTTTTTTGTTTTTATATCTATATATTTCCAAGTCAGGATGGTGAGTGGCTTGGAGAGGAACTTGTAGGTAGTGGCGTTCCTGTGCATCTGAGGTCCTTGCCTTTCTAGGTTGTAGATGTCATGAGTTTGGAAGGTGTTGAGAGAGCCTTTGTGAGTTCTGGGTTTGAGAAAGATATCCAGGGACAGGATGAAAGTGTAATGAAGGGCAACAAAATTGATTGCTGGAATTATACACGCGTTATTAGAGATGTTGCAGGAGCTAAATATTCTGCTTACACAGAACACTCAAAGGTAGTCTTATAGAAGGATCAAAATCCTAAAGGGCATAAACAAAATCAACTTCAAGATGTTTAACAGTCACATAAGATCTGACAAGGGAGGGGGGGGGCGGTGGCGTAGGCTCAAATTTAAAACAAGGAAAATGAGCAGAAACTTTCTCAATGACTTCACACAGTGGGTGTTGAATGTATGGAATAGAAAGCCAGTGAGGTAGCGGGGCTGTGCGATCAGGTAATTCACACAGTGAACTGTTGTTCACAATTTACTTTAACGATCTTGACTCAGGAATCAAAAGTACAATTGCAAAATTGGGAGGTGTAGTTAATACAAAGGAGGGATTCAACAAATACAAGAAGGCATTAATAAGTCAGCAGAATGAGTGTGTAATTGACAAACGTATTTCACTACAGGTAAGTGTGAGGTGCATTTTCGTATTAATAATAAGGAGGCCACTTATTCAGTTGATAGTATCAAGGCAGTATTTGACCCAATGTGGTGTTAAGGAGCCCTAGCAAAACTGGAGTCAATGAGAATCGGGGGAAACTGCTCTGCTGGTTGGAGTCATACCTAGTACAAAGGAAGATGGTTGTGGAGGTTAATTATCTCAGTTCCAGGACATCACTGCAGGAGTTCCTCAGGTTAGTATCCTAAGCTTCATCAATGATCTCCCTTCCAAAATAAGGTCAGAAGTGGGGATGTTCGCTGATGATTGCTCAATTTTCAGCACTATTCATGACTCCATAGATACTGAAGCAGTACATGTCCAAATGTATCAAGGCTTGGACAAAATCCAGGTTTGGGCTGACAAGTGGCAAGTAACATTTGCAGCACACAAGCACCAAGCAATGATCATCGCCAACAAGAGAGAATCTAGCCATCGACCCTTGACATTCAATGCCATTATCGTCACTGAATCCCCCACTATCAATGTCCTGGGGATTACCATTGACCAGAAACTGAACTGGACTAGCCATATAAATGCTGTGGCTACAACAGCAAGTCAGAGACTAGGAATCGTGCAATGAGTAACTCACCTCCTGACTCCCCAAAGCCTGTCCACCAAGACACAAGCCAGGAGTGTGATGGAATACTTTCCACTTGCCTGGATGAGTGAAGCTCCAACAACAGTCAAGAAGCTCAACACCGTCCAGGACAAAACAGCCTGCTTGATTGGCACCACATCCACAAACATTCACTCCCTCTAACACCGATGCACAGCAGCAGCATTGTGTACCATCTACAAGATGTACTGAAAAAACTCCTTAGAAATCACCTTCCAAACCCATGGCCACTATTGTCTAGAAGGTCAAGGGCCCCAGATATACGGATTCTCCACCATCTGCAAGTTCCCGTCCAAGCCACACATCAACCTGACTTGGAAATATATCGCTATTCCTTCACTGTTGCTGGATCAAAATCTGCGGTTCAAGAAGGCAGCTCACCACCACCTTCTCAAGGACATTTAGGGGTGGGCAATAAATGCTGGTCTAGCCAGTGACAACCACATTCCATGAATTAATACAAAAAATAAACTCTCGTCTCTGACTCAAAAGATTTTTGGGTTCAGAATAAAATCAAAGCTGTCACTCCAGCGCAATACTGAGGGACTGCTGTACCATCGGAGTTGAGAAATTAAACTGAGGCCCTGTCTTCCCTCTTGGTTGAACATAAAAGACTCCCATGGCATTATTTTGAAGAAGAGCAGGCAAGTTCTCCCCATGTCTTAGCCAATATGTATCTCTCAATCAACATCACAAAAATAAATTCCCTGGTTGTTATCACAATGCTGTTTGTGAGAGCTGTTTGTGGAATTCTCTACCCCAGAAAGCAGCAGATGCTGGGTCATTGAATATACTCATGGCTGAGTTAGATGGATTTTTGATCAACGAGGGAATCAAGGGGTACCGGGAAAGTGGAGTTGCAGCCACAATCAGATCAGCCAGTCTTATCAAATGGTAGAGCAAGCTCGAGGGGCCAAATGGCCTATTCCTGCTCCGAATTCTTGTATTCATATGTTCTTGTGAGCTAGCTGCGTACAAACTGACTGTTATGTATCCTAATTGAAACATTGACTACATTTTGAAAGTACTTCAATGGCTGTAATGCATACATCTGGTGGTCATGAAAGGCGCTTTATAAATGCAAGTCTTTTTTTCTTTTTGCTTGGATAAGTCTAAATAGTGTAGAAGAGTAGAGGGGTTACAAGTACACAAGTCATTAAAAATAGCAACACAGGTTAATAAGGCCATAAAGAAGCAAACCAAGCTTCTTTAGCACTGGATTCATTTCTCGAGAGATAGCATTAAAGAATAAAGTAACATTAAAGCTGTATTGAACCTTTCTTAGATCATACTTGCATTACTGTGTACAGTTCTGGTCTCCATGTTATAAACAGGATATTGGATGAGGTGAAATAAATATTCACAAGGATGATACCAAAACTGAAAGGTTATAACTATCAGAAAAAATTGAATAGGCTGGGCTCTGTTCTCTAGAAAAGAGAAGGCCGGTGGATGATCTTACCGAGGCCTTTAAGGTAATGAAAGGTTTTGATAGGATAGATGTCGAGGAAGTGGTTTCACTTGTTGGAGAGTCCAAGCTAAAGGTCATGAGTGTATTATAGTCACTAAAGAGTCCATGAAAAATTCAGGAGAAACTTTACCCTGAGAATGGTTAAAATGCAGAACTTGATAACACATGCAAATAGCAGAGGTACAGATAAGCTGGATAAGCACATGAGGGAGCAAGGACTAGAAGGATATATTTGTGGCATTAAATGAAGAATGGTGAGATCATAAGCAGTATAAAGAATGGCATAGATCAGTTGGGTCGAAGGGCATCTTTCTGGACTGTACACTCAGAGTAACTCGATGTAAGCTCATTCTGTCTGTGCCTGTGCTGTAGCATTCTATGATCCTCAGATTCCGAACAAACTCCTGAAGGAGACCATGGAGGTGGATTCTATTAACATATTCAAGAGCAGGTAGAACAGCTTATTTGGAAAAATGTGCCACTGAGGACTATAAAAGAAATATTCAAACTAGGACAAAATTACAAAGTCAGTTAAGTGCAGTTACCCATGATGAGCAAAAGATTCATCTGAAACAAAGAAATGTTTCTCCATTTGGAGCAAATCAAGTTGTCGTTCCTCAGCTTATGTGCTGCTTGAGCAGCAGGAACAATATTCTGAAAGCCGAGTGCCAGTGCCATCAAAATCATCTAACATGGATACCATTCTGTATGTGTTGCTCCTGATTAAAACTTCAAACAAGCACATTGGTATGTGAGGATGCTAGAAATAAGGTTGAATACCTTATTTTTAACAGGGAGAGTAAGGCCAGCAGAAAACAGATGTGAACTTTACTTTCACAATTTTTTTTATTCATCCACGGGATGTGGGCTTCGTTGGCTGGGCCAGTATTTATTGCCCATCACTAGATACCCTTGTAAAGGTGGTGGTGAGCTGCCTTCTTGAACCGCTGAAGTCCATGTGATGTAGGTACACCCATAGCGCTGTTAGGAAGGGAATTGCAGGATTTTGACCAAGTGACAGTGAAGGAACGGCGATATATTTCCAAGTCAGGATGGTGAGTGACTTGAAGGGGAACTTCCAGGTGTTGGTGTTCCCATCTATCTGCTGCCCTTGTCCTTCTAGATGGTTGTGGTTGGGGGTTTGGAAGGTGCTGTCAAAGAAGCCTTGGTGAATTCCTGCAATGCATCTTGTGGATGGTACACACTGCTGCTACTGTGCCTCGGTGTTGGAGGGAGTGAATATTTGTGGATGTGGTACCAATCAAGTGAGCTGCTTTGTCCTGGACGGTGTCAAGCTTCTTGAATGATGTGGGAGCTGCACTCATCCAGGCAAGTGGGGAGTGCTCCTTCTCACTCCTGACTTGTGGAGTCAGGAGGTGAATTACATGTTGCACGATACCTAGCCTCTGACCTGCTCTTGTAGCCACAGTATTTATTAGGCCAGTTCTGTTCAGTTTCTGGTCAATGGTAACCCCAGGATGTTGATAGTGGTGGATTCAGGGATAGTAATGCCATTGAACATCAAGGGGTGATGGTTGGATTCTCTTTTGTTGGAGATGGTAATTGTCTGACACTTGTGTGGTGCGAACGTTACTTGCCACTTGTCTGCCCAAGCCTGGATATTGTCCAGGTCTTGCTGCATTTGGACATGGACTGCTTCAGTAGCTGAGGAGTCACAAATGGTGCTGAACATTTTGCAATCATCAGCGAATTCAGGAAATCAACAAGGCTCCTTCGACAGCACCTTCTAAACCAGTAACCACTACTATTTAGAAGGATAAGGGCAGCAGATAAATGGGAATACAACCACCATCACTTCTGATCTTATGATGGAAGGGAGGTCATTGTTGAAGCAGCTGAAGATGTTTGGGCTGAGGACACTACCTTAAGAAACTCCTGCAGTGATGCCCTGATGCTGAAGTCACTGACCTCCAACAACCACAACCATCTTCCTTTGTGCTAGGTATGACCTCAACCAGCAGAGAGCTTTCCCACTGATTCTCTTTGACTCCAGTTTTGCTAAGGCTCCTTGATTCCACACTCTGTCAAATGCGGCCATGATGTCAAGGGCAGTCTCTCCCACCTTGCTGAACCCAAACTTGGCGTCAGTAAGTAGGTTATTGCTAAGCAAGTGCTGCTTGATAGCACTGTTGATGACCCCTTCCATTGCTTTACTGATGACTGATTGGGCCAGATTTGGCCGGGTTGGATTTGTCCTGCTTTTTGTGCACAGGACACACCTAGGCAATTCTCCACATAGCCAGGTAGATGCCAGTGTTGTAGCTGTACGGGAACAGCTTGGCTAGGGGCCCGGCAAGTTCTGGAGCACAAGTCTTCAGTACTATTGCCAGGATATTGTCAGGGCCCATAGCCTTTGCAGTATCCAGTGCCTTTAGCCATTTCTTGATGTCACGTGGAGTGAATCGAATTGGCTCAAGAATGGCATCTGTGATGCTGGGGACTTCTGGAGGAGACCGATTTGGATCAACCACTCGACACTTCTGGTTGAAGATTGTAGCAAATGCTTCAGCTTTATGTTTTGCTCTGATGTGCTGGGCTCCTCCATCATTGAGGATGAGGATATTTGTGGAGCCTCCACCTCCAGTGAGTTGTTTAATTGCTCACCACCATTCACGACTGGATGTGGCAGGACTACAGCACTTAGATCTGATCCGTTGGTTGTGGGATCACTTAGCTCTTTCTATCACTTGCTGCCTATGCTGTTTGGCATGCAAGTAGTCCTGTGTTGTAGCTCCACCAGGTTGACACCTCATTTTTAGGTATGCTTGGCTCTGCTCCTGGCATATCCTCCTGCACTCTTCATTGAACCAGGGTTGATCCCCTGGCTTGAAGATAATGGTAGAGTGGGGGATATGTTGGGCCATGTGGTTACATATTCTGCTGCTGCTGATAGCCCACAGTGCCCAGTCTTGAGCTGCTAAATCTGTTCGTCAGTTCAGCAGTATTGCCACGCAACACGATGGAGGGTATCCTCAATGTGAAGGCGGGACTTCGTCTCCACAATGACTGTGCGGTGGTCACTCCTACCCATTCTGTCATGGACAGATACATCTGCGGCAGGCAGATTGCTGAGGATGAGGTCAAGTATGTTTTTCCCTCTTATTGGCTCCCGCACCAGCTGCCAAATTGAGTAAGGAGGTCATGTTGAACTTGAATAAGACATTAGCTAAGCCTCATCTGGAGTGCTGCATCCAGTTCTGGGCGCCATACTTGAGAAAGACTGTGAAAGGCATTGGAAGTACAGAGGCGATTCACAAGAATAGTTCCCGGGATGAAGAACTGTAGCTATGATGATAGATTGGAGAGGTTGGAACTGTTTTCCTTGGAGAAAAAAAGGCTGCAAGGAAACTCAATAGTGGTATTCAAGTTCCTGAGGGGTATGGACAGGGTAAATAGTGATAAACTGTTCCCACTCAAGAGAACATCGAGAACTAGAGGGCACAGATTCAAAATAATTGTCAAAAGGAGTAAATGTGATGAGGAAAAGCTTTTTCGCCCAAAGGGTGGTTGGAGTCTGGAACAAACTTCCTGCAAGGGTGGTGGAGACAGCTTCGATTGAGGTATTCAAAGGGAATTGGATTGCTACCTGAAAAGAGAGAACATGCAAGGTTACGGGGTAAGGGACTAGGTGCGGTGCTCTTTCAGAAAGTCAGTACAAACTCGATGGGCTGAATGATCTCCTTCTGCACTGTAAAGATACTGTGAATGAAGCATCAGTCATTTATACAGGCTAAATGAGAGTTCAAGTGATTTATGTAATCATGGGATGTGGCCAGAAATGTCCATCCCTAACTGCCCTTTCTCAGAGGACATTTAAGAGTCAACCACATTGTTGTGGGTCTGGAGTTACATGTAGGCTGTACCAAATAAAGATGGCAGATTTCCTTCTCTGGGCTTTTCCTGACAGTCATCAGGTGTTTAATTCCAGAATTTTGTTGAATTCAAACTTCACCATCTGCTGTGGTGGGATTTGAACCCAGATCCCCAGAGTATTATCTCTAAGATATAAGCCCAGTGACAATACCACTACACCACAACATCCCCTTTACAAACAATGAAGTATCATTGAAGTGCAGTTACTGTTGTACTCTAAGAAATGTGTCAGCCTTTTCTCCCTTCTCCCTCCCTCATAGCCTTAGGGGTATACCTACAACAGATGGGCCACTGGAGATCAAGAAGGTGGCTCAGCACCAACTTCTCAAGCACAATTAGGGATGGTCAGTAAATGCTGGACCAGCTGGCAATGATGTCCCATGAAAGAATTTTAACAGCTAATTTGTGCACAGCAAACTCCTATGAACAGCAATGAGTGACTTTACTCTCAGCATTTAAGAACAAAAGGAAAAGTATTAACACAGTGGACCGAGCATTTAAGAAGCACTTATACTTTAACAAGTTATACAAGGAGAATATTGAAATGGCACAAATCCTCTGGAATGAAGAAACTCTCAGATATTGGCCTGGAAAGAAACCCTCCCGCCCTTACTATAGTCCAAAGACCCACCTCCACCTTCTGGAGATAGAGCTGTTGGCATTGCTGGGATGGGCCTCAGATACCTGCAACAGCTCATCAGCAGCTGAAGGTTGAATCTGATCAGCTCATCCTAGGCTGAGCAGAATCCTCCAGAGAACCAATCAGCAACTCCCACTGGAGTCATTTGATGAGCAAAGATAACCGCAGCCCTTCCAGGATCAATGATCAAACTCCATCAAAAGTTCGAGGCCTTTAAAAGTTTTCCACTAGCATAGCTTCACTGAGAGCATCAAAGGATTCATTTCTTTGGTTACCCTGCAAACTCTTCCCCACACCCAACTTGCCTTCTCGAAGTCACAGAAGGTAATCAGAAAATCAGACATTGGCTCCTATGAACAATTATCGAGAAAGACTGAACTAATTGGGTTTTTTTCCCTAGAAAAGGGAAGACAGTGCAGTGACCTGATAAAGGTTGTTAAGATTATGAAAGGGCGTGATAAGGTAGATGTAGAGAAGATATTTTCACTTGTGAGGGAGACCAGAACTCAGGGCCATAATTATAAGACAGTCACTAATAAGTCCAGCAAGATATTCAGAGGAAGCTTCTTTACCCAGAGAGAGGTTAGATATGGAACTCAGTACCTCAAGATGTAGTTGAAGTGAATAGCACAGATGTGATTAAGGGAAAAATAGACAAAAGCAGAAGGGAGAAAGGAATAGGAGGTTTTGTTATAGGAGCAGTTGTAGGCCGTCATGTTATTATTATTATTATTAAATGAAGGTGGGAGAAGACTTTTATGGAACATAAACACCAAAATAGATCTGTTAAGCTGAAAGGCCTGCTTCTGTGCTAAACGTTCTATTAATCATACCTGTCTTCTCCTCTCTCCTTCCACTTCATCCAAATCTCCAGTCTGTTGGGGATGTCCCTTTTGTAAATGGGCGTTCGAAGAGGGCAGGCACTGCTGTCAGGAAGCTGTGCTGTGCGAATTTCTGGGTGAAAACCCTAAAAGAGTAAGCAAGCATGATCAGTTCTAAATGATGTATTAACAACACATAAGATTCTGGCATTGAAAGCGATTATTTAGTTAGTAGTTACGGATAAATTATGCTTCAATGTAGATCGGCAGTTAAACAACAGGACTTGGAATGCACTTGGTATCATAGGAAGGAATGATATTTGAGTGTTTATAGTAATTATCACTATTCTTAAAATCACTGCTATATGCATCAGCCACACTAAGACACCTGAAGCAGGAGAGTTAAAAGTAAGAGCATGTGGCAAAGAAGATACATTGTTCCTAGCAAACTATAGTGAGGCAGGCTTTATGCTCTGATTTTGTGCAGATCCAGATACTAATTAACTGTAATAGGTTTAAGACAACTTGGACAATAAAGTGCCTTTAACTTAGAATACATGTCCCTAGGTGTTTTACAGGGGCATTAATGAAGGGCTACATCATGAAAAATTGACATTTCTTACTCTTTTAGTGCTTTCTGGGAAGATTTCTGCCCATTAAAATCATAACATCATAAGAAGGAGATGCAGGAATAGCCTAATTAGCCCATCAAGCCTGCTTTGCCATTCAATGAGATCATGCCTGATCTGATTGTGGCCTTAACTCCACTTTCCTGTCTGCTCCCCATAACTCTTGACTCCTTTGCCTACCAAACACTTGTCTGGAACATGTTCAATGACCTCACCTTCACTGCTCTCTGGGGAAGAGAATTCCAAAGGCCAACAACCCTCTGAACGAAGAAATTCCTCTTCATCTCTGTCATAAATGGGAGTCCCCTTATTTTGAAACTGTGCCCCTAGTTCGAGATTCCCCCACGAGAGGAAACATCCTCTCAACATCTATCATTTCAAGCCACCTCAGAATTTTAAGTGCTTCAATAAGATTACCTCTCATTTTTCTAAACTCCAATGAGTATAAATACAACCTGCTGAGCCTTTCCTCAAAAGACAACCCCTTAATCCCAGGAATCAGCCTAGTAAAGCTTCTCGGAATGGCTTCCATGTGAGAATGTCCCTCCTTAAGTAAGGAGACTAAAACTGTACACTGTACACCAGGTGTGGTCTCACCAATACCCTGTACAGTTGTAGTAATACTTCCCTACATTTATACTCCTTCCCCTTTGCAGTAAAGGCCAACATTTTAGTTGCCTTCTAAATTACTTGCTGTAACTACATGCTATTTTATTGTGTTTCATGTGATTCATTCAAGGACACCCAGGTCCCACTATACTATAACATTCTGCAGTCCCTCTCCATTTAAATAATACTCTGTTTTATTTTATTCATCCACAGGATGTGGGCTTCACTGGCTGGGCCAACATTTATTGCCCATCCCTAGTTGCCCTTGAGAAGGTGGTGGTGAGCTGCCTTCTTGAACCATTGGAGTCCATGTGGTGTAGGTACACCCACAGTGCTGTTAGGGAGGGAGTTCTAGGATTTAGATCCAGCAAACATTTTCTGTTCTTCCTGCCAAAGTAGGCAACCTCACATTTTCCCACATTTTACTCCAACTGCCAATTTTTTGCCCGCTCAATTAACCTATCTATATCCCCTTTCAGACTCTTTGGCCTGGATTTTCCAGACTCGCCAAACCCACCTCAGGAGAAACAGCCCTGAATAGATGGATTTTTGTTCCAGAGAGGGCAAGTATGTGCTGGAGTGGAGCCCAGTGTTCCCAGAAGCAGTGCAGAGGCAGCCAAGTGCCAAGGTGGGCTGGTTATAATGTCCGCCTCAGCGCTCTAGCCCTCACCCCTCACAGTCCCTTATCGCCCACCAACTTCCCATGCCCCATTTGTGCCAACCCATGCTCCCTCTCCACTCCCATACCCTTCATCTACGGGATGTGGGCTTCACTGGCTGGGCCAACATTTATTGCCCTTCCCTAATTGCCCTTGAGAAAGTGGTGGTGAGCTGCCTTCTTGAACCGCTGCAGTCCATGTGGTGTAGGTACACCCACAGTCCCTTATTGCCCACCAACTCCCCATGCCCCATTCGTGCCAACCCATGCTTCCTCTCCACTTCATACCCTTCATGCCAACCTATGGCCCTCTACCCACTCCCTATGGCCCTTTATATGGGCCCTATGCCAACTTTAAGCCAACTCATGCCAACCCATGCCCTCCCACCCACCACCCTTTGTCCTCACACCCTCCATGCCAAATCACCCACTATCTACCATAGGCTGATCTCAGCAGCCATGATGAGATTAAATAAAATAAAGTTCTAAGTATCTATTGCAGACTTTGCTATATCGCTCTCATTGATAAAAGCTCATTCAATACATTTAAATCAAATAGTCATTTGGTGGTACAGAACTTGAGTACTGCTGAAAAAAGAGACATGTCTAAGCTTTTTGTCTTGCACTCATCAGGACACTCACAAGAATACCAATATAAGGGGGAAAGCAACAATTTATACTGTATGTGAAGAGAGTGCTGATTGATTGGCAAGTGGCGTTGCCATGGAGAATGCACCACTGATGGTGACTGACAGCTAACTGCCAAGCATTGTTTGAAATTTAAACCAGGCAGCTTGACCCTGATTGGTCAAGGCATTTCCTTGAGGAATGAGTCAGAGAATGGCTGTCACTTATTTTGTTTAGCTGAAACAGGCACAACGTATGTACATAACAAAAACAGAATTACCTGGAAAAACTCAGCAGGTCTGGCAGCATCGGTGGAGAAGAAAAGAATTGACGTTTCGAGTCCTCAAAATTGAAACGTCAACTCTTTTCTTCTCCGCCAATGCTGCCAGACCTGCTGAGTTTTTCCAGATAATTCTGTTTTTGTTTTGGATTTCCAGCATCTGCAGTTTTTTGTTTTTATCACAACATATGTACATGTTCTTTCTGTCTGCAAAGAACAGGGCCTTGTGTATTAATATATGTAGCTTCCTGTACACACAGATGCTCCATTTTGCAAGCCCAACTGACAATCTTAAATTGGTTGTCAGCGCAATTCTTAGCACATTGAGGATTATTTAGCAAATGTCATCCAGTCGCAAAATCAAATCTAATATTGGACACTGTGTTTTGAGTTTTACAAGCACGGGCTAGTTTAATAAGGTCTGTACTCTGCCCGTTGCGAACAGCACCTGGGACATGCTGTTTGATATGATCCACCAGTCTTTGGGACGTACGGCCTACATACCTAGCATCACACTGGCACTGAAATTCACATAACACATTACTCATTTGTGTGGTGAATACCACTTGTGTTGCTACTGCATAGTAGCAGCGTGAAATAGCTAGCTTTACCTGTTGCTCAAGGTAAGGTATCTCAAGGGTGTGCTGTGAAGGTCACAGCTGAAGAACATCAACTAGGCATCCTGAGCTTGCAGGTAAAAAAGCCCTCTCTCTCTCATTGATGGAAGCAAGTCACAAGTCAGCAAAGCCACAGTCAAAAACGAAACAGGACAACTCCTTTCAGCTAACCTGCAGAGCCAAGAATTTCCAAACCAACTGCTCATCTGCCAAAGTCAGATCTATTGGAATCACCCAACTTAAGGGCTGCAATGTTTGTACATCTACTCCTCACAGATCAGTCAAATACTGATTCATATATCTTTTAAACTTTTATTTTTGGACTAATTTCTCATTTCAAATCTGCGTGTATGTGTATTGCATTTTTATTATTTTTTCTTCACGTTTTAGTAACTAATAAACTCACTCTTCTTTTAGCTCAAGAAAGCCTGGTTAAATTGGCTCCCTTTTAAATGTTTGGACTGAGAGAAGGTATCCAGGAGGGGAGAGATCCTTTTTAAATTAACTTTGTTGTGACCAACAGTGGGAGTTGAATAAAGAAAGGGAGCCAATCCATCCCTCCTCACCCGGGAGCATAACAACTTGCAGTACCTCGTCTGGGATCATAACAAATTGGGAGAATCTCACCCAGGGACTGGTCGTAACAAAGGTTAAGAAGATGTAGTTGCACCAGGTCTTAATCACTTGTACATAATGTTCACAATTGTAAATAAACTCCCAAGAATGTCTCCTTGTCTTTGGCTCCTTGTTACAATGAGCAGTGTTCATGTTATTCAGATGTGAAACCTTGGTTCCTGCACAAGACAAAGGCAGTGTTTCAGTCTAGTGTGCTCTGTGCAGTGTGTAACCTTCAGACCAAAGTGATGGTCCAGCTTCACACTCACTGGACATAGCAGTGATGCCTGCATCTCAGTGATGCTTCTCATTGCTGGCAGAATGTTGTGGGCAGGCATCACAGAGTTCTGTCATTCCCTCTGTGTGCTCTCAGCACCTTTGAGGTAGGGCTGGCCCCCCATCTCTTCAGTATTTGTATCCGGTGACAATGTGGTCCTGAAGGGGACAGGTGCTGAAGGCTGACAAAGGATCAGGTGCACTTAAAGTTTCACAGCTGTGTCTGCATGATATGACCTTGATCACAGAGCGCAAGTGAGCTGCCATTAGCCACACAGGAGTCTGACGTTCACAGAGGCAATGTGAAGATCTATGAAGTGTCCTCACTGCATGTCGTCATGATCCTCCTGGAATCTAGCGACTATGAAGGGCTCCACTGCATCTCCATGACATGAGCCTGAGCACTGAGGGTATATGCGCTGCCACTAGCCACACAGGAGTCAAACGTTCACAAATCCAATGTGAGGATGTCAGGACTGTCTTCACTGCAGCTTGTCATCATCCTCCACAAATCTTGCAGCTATGAGGGCCTTCCGAGCTGCCTGCCTCATCTGGCCAGTGCGATGGCCTCATCGCCAGCATCCTTGCCTTCGAGGACCTTATCACCCACCTCCCCTTTGACGTTCTCCTCATTGGAGGAGATGTGCAGCTCTTTCATCTCCTCCTCAGCCAGGTTGTCCCCCTGTTGGAGCCCAAGGTTGGGTAGTGTACAGCATGCTACGATGATGCGCAACACCCTCAGTGCTGCACCAGACCTGTCGAGGCACCGGAATCTCATTTTCAATATGCCTATCATTTTCTCCATTTGCGGCATGAGCCTTGTTGTACCATCTCTCTGTTGCAGACTGAGGCCGCCGCACAGGCGTCATCAGCCACATCCTCTGTGGGTAGCCCTTGCCCCTGAGCAGCCAACCCTGCAGCCCTGTGGACGCTGGAAGATGTCAGGGATCTGAGACCTGCTAAGGATGTAGGAGTCGTGAACACTCCCTGGGAATTGTGCGCAGGCCTGCAGGGTGTGTTTGTGGTGGTGGCACACCAGCTGAACATTCAGTGAGTGGAAGCCCTTGCAGTTGATGCGGTTGCCTGCTTGTTGCCACAGAGATCTGAGCACCAGGTGAGTGCAGTTGACTGTACCCCCCATCTGTGGAAAATTAGAAACCTGCGCGAATCCCAGCGCTCTTGCATCCTGGCTTGCCTAACCCCAGTCGAAACCCACAAAGTTGTGTGCCTTTGCAAAGATGATGTCCATTACCTCATGGGTGCACTTGTGGGTGGAGGCTTGCAAAAATCCCTCAGATGTCACCTGTGGAGCCCTGGAAGGAGCCACTGGCATAAAAATTGGGTGCTGCGGTCACTTTCACAGCCACTAGAGGTTGCCCTCCATGTCTCTGTGGCACCAAATACTGCAGCAGGTGGCATAGGCAACTAACTAATTTCCTAGACATGCATAGCTTTCGGTGACACTATTTGCCAATCATCTGCAGGAATGATAAGCCCCGTCTATAGACCCTGGGTCTAGCAAAGTGCCTACGAGCGACGGCTCACTGTGGGTCTTCAGCTGCATGCACACGAGGCCCTGCTGCACCTTCATCTTTGAGGGTGGTGCTCCTCCCACTGGCAGGCCAGGCACCTCCATCGCACTCTTCTCCTTCTTCTCTAGTCTCTGTCAGCCATGAGGCATACTGCTAGATCACCAGGCTCCATGTTCTCCTCCCACAGGATCAAAGAGGGAGAGATGTGGGTTAGCATATCTGTCCTAAGAAACTCTCTTGGTTAAGTCTCAAGGCCCTTTCACGCATGCCAGAGAGTGCTGGCCACTACTAGGATGGCCAATGTGTAGTATGCTGCATGGCTGGCCGAAACCCCACTCCAGTTTCGGCCACTGGAGTGCATGCTGTGCTCTCAACTCAGGCGTAGGCATTCTCCTAACCTGCACCACAAGGCTGTGCTGTTAGCTTGAACCATGATGGATACTGGTCCACACCTGAATAAAGACATTGCAAGGGGCTGTAACTACCTCCACCAGCGACTGTGCAATGGGCGCCTTTCACGAGGGGATCCTACAACTTGTTCAGTTGGCCAATTGTTCTGCTGCCCCCTAAAATGCATATTATTTTGCACTCTGCGCCCAAGGGGTGAAAGGTACTGCAGCATTTGGTGACACTTTCATGTTTTTGCGTTTCTTGAGTGGGCAGAAATGCTTTAGAGACCGGACTCAAGCATATCAATGGAGCTGCTGCTGAACGATCTTAGCTGCAAGTAATTAGGAAAGCTAATGGAACGAGATCATTTATTGCGAGGAGAATTGCATGCAAATGGAGGGAGGTTATGCTTTAGTTGTACAGGGTACGAGTGAGACCACATTTGGAATACTATGTGCAGCAGTGATCTCCTTATTTAAGGAGGGGTGTAAATGTATTGGAAGCAATTCAGAGAAAGTTTGCCAGACTAATACCTGGAATAGGCAGGTTGTCTTATGAGGAAAGATTGGACAGGCTAGGTTTGTACCTGCTGGAGTTTAGAAGAGTAAGAAACGATTTGATTGAAACACATAAGATCCTGAGGGGTATTGACAGGGTGGATGTGGAGACAATGTTTCTTCGTGTGGGAGAATCAAGAACATGGGGTCAGTGTTTAAAAATAAGGTGTTGCTCATTTAAAACAGAGATCAGGTGAATTTTTTTCTCTCAGTGGTTCTTGAGTCTTTGGAACTCTCTTCCTGAAAAGGCAGTGGAAGCAGGGTCTTTGAATATTTTTAAGGCAGAGGTGGATGGATACTCAGTAAGCAAGGGGGTGATAGGTTATCGGCGGTAGGTGGGGTGCAGATTTGAGGTTACTTTCAGATCAGCCATGGTCAACTTCCGTGGTTTACTAAAGAAGTTAAGGAAAGCATCAAATTTAAGGAAAAAAGCATACAGCTCCACAAAGATAAGTGGCAAGACGGGTGATTGAATAGAATATAAAGAATGGCAGAGAATGGCTAAAGGGTTAATCAGGAGAAAGAAATTAGAGTATGAGAGGAAGCTAGCTAGAAATGTAAAAACAGATAGCAAGAGTTTCTACAGATATTTAAAAAGGAAAAGAGTAGGAAAGTGAGTGTTGGTCCTCTAGAGAGTGACAGTGGGGAGTTAATAATAGATAATAAGAAATTGGCGGAAGAAATGAACAAATATTTTGCTTCTGTGTTCACTATAGTGAATACAAAGAACATCCCAGTAATAGCTTCAAATCAGAAGGTGAACAGGAGAAAGGAACTTGTGAAATTGAAGTCACTAGGGAATTGGTACTGGGCAAATTGATGGAGCTGCAAGCTGGCAAGTCTCCGGGTCCCAATGGACTACATCCTAGGGTGTTAAAAGAGGTGGCTAATGAGGTAGTTGATGCGCTGGTGTTAATTTTCCAAAATTCGCCAGATTTTTGAAATGTTCCATCAGATTGGAATGTAGCAAATATAATCTCTCTATCCAAGAAGGGAGGGAGGCAGAAAACAGGAAACTATAGGCCAGTTAGCTTGACATATATTTTGGGGAAGCTATTAGAATTGATCATTAAGGAGTTTATAGCTGGGAACTTAGAAGAGCTCAGGGCAATTGAGAAGAGTCAGCATGGTTTTGTGAAAGGGAAATCATGTTTATCCATTTATTGGAGCTTTTTTGAAGGTATCACATGTGCAGTGGATAAAGGGGAGCCTGTAGATGTACTGTACTTGCATTTCCAGAAAGCATTTGATAAAGTGCCACATCAAAGATTATTACGGAAAATAAAAGCGCATGGTGTAGGGGATAACATATTAGCACAGATAGAAGATTGGCCGATTGGCAGAAAGCAGAGAGTATGCATAAATGGGTCTTTTTTGGTTTGGCAGGATGTGACGAGTGGAGTCTCACAGGGGCCTGTATTGGGACCTCAACTTTTTACAACTTACATCAATGACTTAGATGAGGGAAGTGAAGACATGGTAGCTAAATTTGCAGATGACACAAAGATAGGTAGGAAAGTATGTTGTGAATAGGACATGAGGAGGTTGCAGATGGACATAGTTAGGTTGAGTGAGTAGGCAAAGATCTGGGAAAATATGAAGTTGTTCACTTTGGCATAAAGAGCAAAAAAGCAGAGTATTACTTAAATGGAGAACGGCTGCATAATTATGAGGTGCAAAGGGATCTAGGTGTTCTAGTACATGAGTCACAAAAAGTTAGTATGCAGGTTAGTCTCCTAGAGGAGAATGTGAGAGGAGGATGCTTGGACAGGCAGTCAGCAGCAACTGGAGGAGAGTGCAAGAAGAGGATGCTGGGACAGGCATTCAGCAGCAGCAGGAACAAGAGTGGCCCTGGGTGAAATAAAGAGTGAGGGAGAGAGACAGAGGCCCCAAACAGCGATTCAACAAAGAGGGATGTCACAGGAGAGCAGGCAGGTGATTGGCTGGTGAGTATTTCTGCTTTTAGCTTTGTTTTAGATTTAAATTAGCAGCGGAATGTTGGCCTTTATTTCAAAGGGAATGGGGTATTAAAATAGGGAAGTCTTGCTAAAACTATACAAGGCACTAGTTAGACCACACCTAGAATACTGTGAACAATTTTGGTCCCCTTATCTAAGGAAAGATGTACTAGCATTGGAGTCCAGAGAAGGTTCACTAGGTTGATCATGGAGAGAGAGAGATTTTCCTATGAGGACAAGTTGAGTAGGTTGGGCCTTCACTCATTGGAGTCTTGAAGAATGAAAGGTGACCTTACTGAAACATAAGATCCTTAGGGGGCTTGACAGGGTAGATGCTGAGAGGTTGTTTCCACTTGTGGGAGAGTCTAGGACCAGAGGGCATAATCTCAGAGTAAGGGAGCACCCATTTAAAACAGAGATGAGGAGAAATTTCTTCTCTCAGAGGGTAGTCAATCTGTGGAATTCTTTACTGCAGAGGACCGTAGAGGCTGGGTCATTAAGTATATTCAAGGCAGAGGTGGACAGATTTTTAATCAGTAAGGGAATCAAGGATATGGGGAAAAGGCAGGAAAGTGGAGTTGAGGATTATCAGATCAGCCATGGTCTCATTGAATTGCTCAAAAAATCTAGATGTGGAATAAGTCTGGATGACAAAAGTTTTCAAAATCATGAGGGGTCTGGACAGAGTAGATAGAGAGAAACTGTTCCCGCTCATGAATGGATTGAGAAGCAAAGGGTACAGTTTTAAAGTGTTTTACAAAAGAAGCAAATGTGAGGTGAGAAAAAACTTTTTCACACAGTGAGAATTTAGGGTTTGGAATGCACTGCCTGGAAGTGTGGTAGAGGCAGCTTCAATTGAGGCATTGAAGAAGGATTTGAATAATTATTTAAATAGAAACAATGTGCAGGGTAAGGGGGAAAAGGCAGGAGATTGGCACTAAGTTAAAATGCTCTGTGAGCCAGTGCAGATATGATGGGCTGAATGGGTTCCTTCCACACCGTAACAATTTTGTGATCCTGGAGCTAAGAAGCAACAAGGGGCAGAACACGTTAGTTGGTGTTGTCTATAGGCCTCCAAACAGTGGTGGTAAGGTAGGAGAAGGCATGAAACAGTAAATTAGATATGCATGTAACAAAGGTGCTACAGTAGCCATGGGTGACTTTAATCTACATATAGATTAGGCAGACCAAATTAGCAATAATACCATGGCAGATGAATTCCTAAAGTGTGTACAGAATGGTTTTTAGGGCCAGTATGTCGAGGAACCAATTTTAAACTGCTTTCCTAGATTTGGTATTGTGCAATGAGAAGGAGTTAATTAATAATCTTGTTCTGCGGGGTCCTTTAGGGGTGAGTGACCATAACATGACAGAATTCTTCATTAGGATTGAAAGTGAAGTAGTTCAATCTGAAACTAGTGTCCTAAATCTAAACAAAGGAAACTATAAAGGCATGAGGCGTGAGTTGGCTACAATACATTGGGGAACTTAATTAAAAGGATAGGCAATGGCCAGTATTTAAGGAACAAACGCATGCATTGCAACAGTTATGCATTCCTTTCTAGCACAAAAACACAACAGGAAAAGTGGTCCAACCATACTAACAAAAGAAATTAAGCATAGTGTTAGATCCAAAGAGGAGTCATATAGGGGATCATTTTTATGTCGGCCTGTGGGGGTGGGCCCGGCATGCCGACATGTAAAATGACACACGGTGACATCGGGCGTGTGTCCCGACGTCACCGCACATCATTCAGATCTTTTGTTTGGCAGGCGCGCGCCAGAGGCAGCTGCACGGCAGCCAAGCTGTCAAAGGCCTGTTAAGGCCCTTAAGAAACCAATTACAGTAATTATCAACGCTGTCCGTCCAGCCTTAAGGTTGAAAGGCAGGCGAAGAGCCTAAGCGGCCTTCTTGTTTTTCAGGAAACCTCACCCAAGGGCGGGATGAGGTTTCCTGAAGGGTTTGTTAAATAATTAAATTTTCTCCACAATTCATAAACATGTCCCAGCTCATGTGAAACTGTCACATGCGCGCGAAAGAGCAAAGGCCCCGACTCTCCCTCCTGTCCCCGCCCGCACAGGTAGCACTGAGTGATACCTGCCATGTGTCATGCTGGGTGGGCCTTAATTGGCCCGCCCACCTAAAATGGCAGTGCTCTGTGCCCGCCTGCACCTGCTCCCAACCGGCCCATCTGACAGGCAGAAAATTCTGCCCATAAAGTTGCCAGAAAAAGGCAAGGCTGAAGATTGGGGGCAGTTTAAAATTCAGTAAAGGAGGACCAAAGATTGATTATGAGAGGCAAAATAGAGCATGAGAGTAAACTTGCAAGGAACAAAAATGCAGATTGTAAAAGCTTTTATAAGTATGCAAAAAGAAAAAGATTACTGAAGACAAATGTAGGTCCCTTACAGTCTGAAACGGGATAATTTATAATAGAGAACAAGGAAATGGCAGAGCAATTAAACAGCTACTTTAGTTCTCTCTTCACAGAGGCAGACACAAATAACTTCGCAGAAATGCGAAGGAACCAAGGGTCTAGTGAAGAGGAGGAATTGAAATAAATTAGTATTACTTAAAAATTAGCGCTGGAGATATTAATGAGACTGAAAGCTGATAAATTCCCAGGGCCTGATAATCTACATTCCAGGGTACTAAAGGAAGTGGCCATGGAAATAATGGATGTGTTGGTTGTCATCCAAAATTCTGTAGATTCTGGAACAGTCTGGCAGATTGGAGGGTGGTAAATGTAACACCACTATTTAAAAAAAGAGGGAGGGAGAAAACAGGGAATTACAGACTGGTTATCCACGAGCGGGATGAGGTTTCCTAAAGCTTTAAATAAATAAAAATGATTTCCTAAATATAAAAACATGTCTCATTTCATGTGACACAGTCACATGAGAGGACATGTTTAAATAAATTTTTAAACCATTTATTTAATTATTTCAACATCAATTCAATCTCCCTGAGACACAGAGCACATGTGAAAGAGCGCTGGCCCCAACTGTCCCTCCTCCCCCGGCCCGCGCAGGTAGCGCTGAGCGCTTTGGCTCGCATATTACGCTGGGCAGGCCTTAATTGGCCTGGTCATGTAAAATGGCAGCACGGAGCCGATCACAGGCAGCAATCAGTTCCACAACCAGCCCTGCCTGTCCCCTGAAAAGTTTATGCCTTAGAAAACATCAATGGGATTAGACAAAGTCAACATGCATTTATGAAAGAGCAATGATGTTTGACAAACCTACTGGAGTTTTTTGAGGGCATAACTGGTAGAATATATAAGGGAAAACCAGTGGATGTGCTGTATTTAGAGTTTCATAAAGCTTTTGATAAAGTCCCACACAAGAGGTTAGTGTTCAAAATTAAAGCACATGGGACAGAAGGTAATATAGTGGCATGGATTGAGAATTGGTTAACAGACAGAAAAAAGAGTAGAAATAAATGGGTCTTTTTAGGAGTGGCAGGCAATGATTAGTGGGGTACTGCAGTGATCAATGCTTGGGCCCCAGCTATTCACAATATATAGCAATGATTTGGTTGAGAGAGCCAAATGTAATATTTTCAAGTTTTCTGATGACACAAAACGAGGTGGGAAGGCGAGTGGTGAGGTGGATGTAAAGAGGCTTCAAGGCGACTTAGACAAGTTGAATGAATTAGATAGATTTCTAGGCTCTAAAAGCTCAAGGAGTATGGGGAGAGAGCAGATGCTGTATAACATGGATAGGTGTGAAGTTATCCATTTTGGTAAGAAAAACAGAATGACAGAGTATTACTTAAATGGTGATGGATTGGGAAATGTTGATGTACAAAGGGACCTAGGTGTCCTTGTACACCAGTCACTGAAAGCTAGCATGCAGGTGCAGCAAACAGTCAGGAAGGTAAATGGTATGTTGGTCTTCACTGTAAGAGGATTTGAGTGTAGGAGAGAGGATGTCTTACTGCAGCTGTGCAGGGCATTGGTGAGACCACACCTTTGTGTAGTTTTGGTCTCCTTACCCAAGGAAATATTTACTTGCCATAGAGGGAGTGCAGTGAAGGCTCACCAGGCTGATTCCTGCAGCGGCAGGATTGTCATAGGAGGAGAGATTGGCCCGACTAGGCCTGAATTCACTGGACCATAGAAGAATAAGAGGGGATCTCATTGAAATGTATAAAGTTTTGACAGGGCTGGACAGACTGGATGCAGTGGGGATGTTTCCTTTAGCTGGGTGGTCTAGAACAAGGGGTCACAGTCTCAGGATACAGGGAACGCCATTTAGGGCTGGAATGAGGAGAAATTTCTTCACTTAGAGGGTGGCGACTCTGTGGAATTCTCTACCACAGAAGGCTGTCTTTAAGAAGGAAATAGATAGATTTCTAGACTCTATAAGTGTCAAGGGATATGGGGAGAGAGCAGAAGTATGACGTTGAGATAGAAGATCAATCATGATCATATTGAATGGTGGAGCAGGCTCAAAGAGCTGAATAACCAACTCCTCTCCTATTTTCTATGTTTCTATATTCCTTTTGGCTCCCCCCTTTGTGCCTTAGTCAGTTTTCTCATTCATCCTACAGTCCCTGCTCTGGTGCACACAAGCTGCAAGAATCTTGAAATGCTGGACAATTGCAAGGGTTGAGGCTCTTCCATTGCTAACTTTCTGGATCTACATACCAGTCTCCCTTACAGTCACACCCTTCTGTCTCTGACCACAGACCAAATATAAAGTACCTAATGTTATGAAGCTATTAATGTAAATAATGTTTTTGGAAACTATGTTTTTAAATAGAGGTTTAGTCTGTGTATGTGTGTGTGTGTGTTAATTGGAGTAAAGCCAGCTTGTCTGCGTGCTTTTATGTATCGTAGTTTTGAGATGTAAACAGAGATAAAGTTGTGCATTTTGTTGAATATGGCATTCAAGAAGGGGAGTGAAATCTTGCACTTAGCTAGGAGACATCAATCAACATTTATATTACTAATAAAATTGGTACTATGAAAGGGGTTTTATTGTTAGAAGAGATGGAATTCAAAGAGCCTGGTGATACAATGAGAATTTACATTCAAAGAGAAGTGCAGGGTATAACCTGAGGGGAGTTTGTGTGTGCAGAGCTGAGGCATGTAACATCTAAGCAGCTGTAAGCCTACAACTGTCTGCAAATAAACCAAATTGAAAGGAAACTCATTCTGAATTTGTAAGATGAAAATGCTTTGCCTGGTGTCTGCTTAAAGTTTATGGGTTGTTGTTGCCTTAGTGGAGATTAATTCGGGAATTTGTTAAAAAGTTATGATAGCAGTATTTTGTAGCCATGTGTACGTGTTTAATACCTTGTTGTAAATTAATAAATGCCTCATTTAGTTTGATATATAGACCTCTGAGAACTGGTGGTCTTATTCCTGAATTTAGAGATGCAACTCAAAGCATACCAATTGAAAATATAGGTTATGACAGTTGTTTAAAGTTTTCCTCTGGGATTTTAAATAACTCAGCCCTTAAAAACTGCTGTGTCATAACACCTAACCTAAGGGGTGTGACTGCCTCCTGGAACAAAGTGTCCAGTAGCTTTCTCCTTCCCTGATGCATCACAATATCGAAGCTGAGACTCCAGCTCATCAACTCCGAGCCGAAGCTCCACAAGCTGCAAACACTTACTGCAGGTGTGGTTGCTGTGGATCACACGGTTGTCCACCAACTCCCATGTGCCACTGCTGCAACACATTACTTGCCCTGCATCTTTATTTTGTTTTTATTTAACCAGTTAGATTTCAAGGTTAGAATATCACTCAATGATTTTCTGTAATTATATTATGCAGTTTAACTAGTTCCATTTTAATAAATATTTATATCTCCACAGTACCAGTTTAATCTACTGCCCAGTTTAGAGGGGAAAAAATTTAAAACCCACCAATCACTTAGCTACTCACCTAATTAATGACTCTGGGTTTCAGCTCTCTATATTTGCTGCCCCGAGCTCCCTCTCTTGGACCACTCCTTTTTGACAGAACAGTACCTCCTCCCTCACTTTCCAAATTCCAAGATTTAAAGACCCTGCACCCAGACCTTTGTGTGATTTACTCTGTGCGTGTGATAAAGCTCATGTAACTCTTTCGAGTACAAACACGTTTCCATCTGTTCCTATTCAGATGAAGTTACATTGTTTCATAGTTTGCCATTGTGAGATTTGAACTCTTGATCTTGGGGTTGCAAGCCCAGTACCATAACCACTTGGCTATTTAGGCCAAGCCAGCTCATATATTTGCACTAGCTCAGAACTCAGTGAGATGAGTCTGCCACTGCTGACTCGGGAACCAGTTCTAATTAGTTTCCAAATAAATTATCGTGCAGGAGCCTCTGGCTTGGAACTTTATCACTGCCTGAGACTGAAAGAAACTACAATTTATTGTTACAGTTAAGTTAAATACTAAATTCAACCTGGACTAGATTTTAGAAAGAGATCAATCCTTAAAACTCCCTCTTTTACCAAAT
This sequence comes from Carcharodon carcharias, assembly GCF_017639515.1. Taxonomy (NCBI): domain Eukaryota; kingdom Metazoa; phylum Chordata; class Chondrichthyes; order Lamniformes; family Lamnidae; genus Carcharodon; species Carcharodon carcharias. Next base: position 11,083,265 of record NC_054471.1, read on the forward strand.
TCTTGGATTTAAGCACTTGGATCGCTGCCCCAACTCTCGAGCTGACACCTTTGTGCATCTGCTAAATCTCCTGTATCGAGGGGTAGGACAATTTCTGGGTCACAACCCCAGCCCTACACTGGCTTTCAGAGCACATGCCTGAGAGATCTTCCTGGAGGCAGCCAATTAAGAGGCTGACTCCAGGTCCACCATCCAATTAGTAAAAGTGGGCGAGTTCCTAAGGCTGCAGGCCCAATCAGAAAGGGCAGCAGAATCATGGGAACATCACCACCTGCAAGTTCCCCTCCAAGGCACACATCATCCTGACTTGGAAATATATCGTCATTACTTCACTGTTGCTGGGTCAAAATCCTGGAGCTCCCTCTCTAACAGCACTGTGGGTATACCTAGACCATACGGATTGCAGCATTTCAAGAAGGCAGCTCACCACCACCCTCTCAGGGGCAATTAGGGGTGGGCAATAAAAATGCTGGCCTAGCTAACAATGCTCATGTCCCATTAAAGAATAAAGGAAAAAGACCTGCAGCCTTGGAAGGATGGCAGCTCCACTGGGAGGGATGAGTACTGTCGCTGAGGATGGGAACCATAACAGCACCTCCATCTTGAGGTTCCTTATGAAGAGGTTTGAGTTTTGAAATGCTAAACTCTGGCCAGGGGCCACTCCTGTGAAGGGGAATTCACGACATGGCCTCCGGTTGTACCTGCAGCCTGTTGATCAAAGCTGCCCTGGTGGGTGGGGAATTGGAGCAAAGACTTGCTGACCTCTCCCCTCCTCCAAATGGTCCCTGATAAACTGCCTCTAGGCACCTGCTGGGCCTGGCCTTCAGTAGGCAGCAAGTCACTGCCAGGAAAATCCCAGCAGCAGTCCCAATCAGCCTATAAATGGTATTTAATTGTTCAAAATGGCTTCCAGTCGCTGCCATGTGGGGGACCTCTGTTAATGATGAACCCCCACCCCCAGCCCCCCACTGTCCTCTGAGGAGATCATCCAGAAGCAGAAAAGAATCAGCTCAATGACTTGACCCTAATAAGTTTGCCTTTCCTCTCAGCCCAATCTTCAAACCTGACCCCACAGGACCAGGAGGAATCCTGCCCTCTGTTTTTATTCTGATTTTAGGCCTTCTTGGTTTCAACCTTAAACTACATTCATTAAGTGTGGCTTTACATAGCCAGTTGTAGCTGAAAAGGCTTGGAGGTGAATTTCAGCCCCCCACCCCGCTGGCACATTTGAAATGGGGAGGCAGGTAAAATAAAGCCGCTTGCCTGCGCAGTGCCTTCCTGCCCAACCCCGAACTGTCCACCCCTTACTAGGGTGGGCGGGTAGGGTATCAGGCAGCCCGTCCGCCCTTAGGCTTATTGTGATCCTTAAGTGGACAATTAACTGCCACTTGAGGGCCTCATTCTGTCTCTGCTGCAATTTTTCGGTGTGCGGAGGAAGGTGGGGACATGGCGAACTGCCCGGCAGCTTTTACTGCACAGGCTGCTGCCAGGCAGAAAGGAGGGGGGTGGGGGCCACACGCCTGAAGATGGTGTCACACTTTTGTCCCAACACCCCTGGCCAATCTAACCCAACACTTCCATCCCACTTTCCTCCTTCACTGGGTCTCCCAACTGTCCCCAAACCTACCTAATCCAGTATCCACCTTCATGCCTTCCTCAGTACTACTTGTAGTCTCTTCTGGTGCAGCTGTGACGACAGAGCTGTCAGCCAGTCAGGTTAGCCAGCAGCTCCCTGTGGTGGGACTTCCAGAACCTGAGGGGCAGAAGTCCCACTCTGGCCCTATTACTAGTGCAGGGCAGCCGGATTTCTGGTCAGTGCAGTGCCAATGAACTTTTCTGTTAGAGGGCTTGGTAATCTGCCCCCCTATTAAATCCAACCCTTGAAGAAGTTGTATTGGAGGATCAAGGGGTAAGTCACAGATTCCTCTAAGGCTAATCGAGTGACCCAACAATTCTGGCTCAGCACATGATGGTTCTATCTATAGCAGACTGACACGTACAAGCAACAGTTACAGTTGGATGTGAAAGAGGTCCAGAAACAGGCTAAGCAAAGTGTAAAGATGTACTTTTGTAATTCTGTGTGAATTTTTACTTATCACTATGCCAGCATACAATGTTTTTTATAACTCAGGCAGACCATGATCCAGGCATGAATTTAATAATGAAATGCTAATTAATAAGTGTCGGTAATATAGTGTGACTTTGTATTAACTCGAAGTAAAGTTTTTAATGTTATGAAACAATTACGAGACACTGGGATAGAAACTCTGTTTCCTTGGTAGTGCAGAACAACACCTAATGAATCGACCATCCATTTTATACTCCACATGATTTCCTTTTCTAAATCAGGAGCAGTAAAAAAATGAGCTGCCAATTCTTTTAAGATTCTTTTAAATTTAAATTTAATATAGAATTAAATTTAATTTTTTTTTAAGATGGAGATGAAGAGAAACCTTTTCCCTCAGCGGGTTGTTCGTCTGGAATTCTTTTCCCAGAAAGCATTGCAGACTGGGTCACTAAAATTATTCAAGGCTGAGTTAGACAGATTTTTGATAGACAAGGGAGTCAAGGGTTATAAGGGCAGACAGGAAAATGGAGTAGAGGCCAGAACCAGATCAGGCATGTACTGGTTGAAACAACAAGTGTAAATTATTAGGAACTTAGGAATATAGGAAGTAGGAGCAGGAGTAGGCCATTTGACCCATTGAGCCTGCTCAACCATTCAAATAGATCATGGCTGATCATCTACCTCTACATCATTTTTCCCCACTGTCCTCAGGTCCCTTGATGTCATTAGTCTCCAGAAATCTATCGACACCATCCGGAACAAAGCAGCCCACTTTATTGATGCCCCATCCACCAACATTGACTCCCTCAATTATCGACGCACAGTAGCAGCAGTGTGAACCATCCACAAGAACACACCAAGGCTCCTTAGACAGCACCAAACCCACGACTGCTAGAAGGACAAAGGCAGCAGACACATGGGAACACCACCACCTGGAAGTTCCCCTCCAAGCCATTCACCATCCTGACCTGGAAATTTGTCGCTGTTCCTTCACTGTCACTGGGTCAAATTCCTGGAATTCTATTCCGAACAGGAATGTGGGTGTACCTACACCACATTACCATGGCAGCGGCTAAAAGCCCCGAATTACTGATGGGCATATTGAACTTTTTAAAGGGAGACATGTGTTTTTTAAAAAGGACGTACAAGCAAAATCTGGCTGAGACTTTAAAGTAACCATTTGCTGGAAAATTCCTACGTGGATTACACTTGACCAACTAGCCCAGGGAACAGAATGTCGCATATAAAAAGGTACCAAGACTTACTTCAGACAGAGACATTTCAAAGGAAGAGATGCAATGCAAAAAATGAACTATAATCTCCTGTGGTTACGGAGACAATGAAGGCTAATTGCCATCTTAGCAGAAACCATCTTATGTGAGTTATATCCCAGACTGTGGACATGATGTGAGTTGAAACGAAAGCAGATCTGGATGAAAGGCATGTTTGTTTTTTTCCCTTTCAGGAATATACAAGAAAAGGTGTTAGAGGAGTTAGGGAAGAGTGTCTTGCAGTCAGCATCACAGTCTGCACTACAGTGCTGCTTTGGGAGCTCAGTGAGGAGGGAACAAGGTGATCCTTTGAGTACCGTGAGTACAGTCAGGTAAGTATTTACTACTTTTATCGCTTATAGTTTTTAAGGTCTTATTTTGTGGTTCATCATTTGTAAGGGCTATATTCTGTAACAACGAGATGCTGGGAAGAAGGGCCCTAGCGTAATTGATATTATTGCCTATTAGGTATCTTCAAAAAGGCTTAATTTAATTTAAAGGGGTAAGTCATGGCAGGAGAGCTCAAAGCCGTGGTGTTCTCCTCCTGCTCTATGTGGGAAGACGGGAATATTTCCAGTGCCTGGGGCCAGCATGTGTGCGGGAAGTGTCTCCAGCTGCAACTCCTGGAAGCCCGGGTTTCGGAGCTGGAGCATCGGATGGGGACATGGTGGAGCATCCGCGAGGTGGAGAGTATCGTTCACAGCACGTATAGAGAGGTGGTTTCACTGCAGGCTAAGAGTCCACAGGTAGGAAGGGAATGGGTGATCACCAGGCAGAGCAAGAGGACAAGACAGGTAGTGCAGGAATCTCCTGTGGCTATTCCCCTGCAAAATAGATAGACTGCTTTGAATACTGTTGAGGGGAATGGCCTCTCAGGGGAAAGCAGCAGCAGCCAAATTCATTGCACCATAGTTGGCTCTGCTGCACAGGGAGGAATAAAAAGTGTGGGAATGCAATAGATATAGGGGATTCAATTGTAAGGGGAATAAATAGGCATTTCTGTGGCCACAAACAAGACTCCAGGATGGTATATTGCCTCCCTGGGGCTCGGATCAAGGATGTCTCAGAGCGGCTACAGGACATTCTGAAGGAGGGAGGGGGTGAACAGCCAGTGGTCATGGTACACATTGGTACAAACGACATAGGTAAAAAAAGGGATGAGTTCCTAAAAGCAGAATATGGGGAGTTAGGAAATATGTTGAAAAGTAGGACCTCAAGGGTAGTGATCTCAGGATTACTACCACTGCCACGTGCTAGTCAGAGTAGAAATAGCAGGATATATCAGATGAATATGTGGCTGAAGAGATGATGTGAGGGGGAGGGTTTCAGAATCCTGGAACATTGGGACCGGTTCTAGGGGAGGTGATACCAGTACAAACTGGACGGGTTACACCTGGGCAGGATTGGGACTGATATCCGAGGGGAAATATTTGCTAGAGTGTTGGGGAGGGTTTAAACTAAAATGGCAGGGGAATGGGAACCTATGCAATGAATCAGAGGAGGGGGAATCAAGGACAAGAACATAAGACATAAAGGGGAATAAGAAAAGTGATAGTCAGAGAAATCAAGGGCAAGAACCAAACAGGGCCTCAGTGAAAAATATTGGTAACAGGACAAGTAATGTTAAAAAGACGTGCCTTAAGGCTTTGCGCCTTAATGCAAGGAGCATTCACAATAGAGTGGATGAATTAACCGTGCAAATAGGTGTAAACAGGTATGATATATTTGGGATTATGGAGACATGGCTGCAGGGTGACCAGGGATTTAGGAAGGACAGACAAAAAGGAAAAGGCAGTGGGGTTGCATTGCTGGTTAAAGAGGAAATTAGCGCAATATTGAGGAAAGATATTAGCTCTGACGATGTGGAATCTGTAGGGGTAGAGCTGAGAAACACTAAGGGACACAAAATGTTAGTGGGGATTGTATATAGACCCCCAAACTGTGGTGGTGATGTTGGGAATGGCATTAAACAGGAAATTAGAGATGCATGCAATAAAAGAACATCTGTAATTATGGGTGACTTTAATCTGCATATAGATTGGGCAAATCAAATTAGTAACAATACCATAGAAGAGGAATTCCTGGAGTGTATACGGGATAGTTTTCTGGACCAATACATTGAGAAACCAACTAGAGAACAGGCCATCCTGGACGGGGTATTGTATAATGAGAAAGGAATAATTGGCAATCTAGTTTTGCGAGGCCCCTTGGGGATGAGCAACCATAATATGATGGAATTCTTCATCAAGATGGAGAGTCACGTAGTTGATTCTGAGACTAGGGTCCTGAATCTTAATAAAGGAAACTACGACGGTATGAGACGTGAGTTGGCTATGATGGTTTGGGAAACATTACTTAAAGGGATGACAGTAGATAGGCAATGGCAAACATTCAAAGAGCACATGGGTGAACTGCAGCAATTGTTTATTCCTGTGTGGCGCAAAAGTAAAACAGGAAAGATTGCCAAACCATGGCTCACAAGGGAATTTAGAGATGGTATTAGATCCAAGGAAGAGGCATACAAATTGGCCAGAAAAAACAACAGGCCTGAGGATTGGGAGCAGTTTAGAATTCAGCAAAGGAGAACCAAGGGATTGATTAATAAGGGGAAAATAGAGTACGAGAGTAGACTTGTGGGGAATATAAAAACTGACTGTAATAGTTTCTATCAGTATCTGAAGTGAAAATGATTGTTGAAGACAAATCTAGCTCCCTTACAGGCAGAAACAGGGGAATTTATAATGGGGAACAAAGAAATGGCTGACCAACTAAATACATACTTTGATTCAGCCTTCACAAAGGAGGACACTAATAACATACCAAAGATGTTGGGGAACACAGGGTTAGTGAGAGGGAGGAACTGAAAGAAATCAGTATTAGTAGGGAAATGGTGTTGGGGAAATTGATGAGATTGAAGGCCGATAAATGCCCGGGGCCTGATAATCTACATCCCAGAATACTTAAGGAAGTGGCCCTAGAAATAGTGGATGCATTAGTGGTCATCTTCCGAGATTATATAGACTCTGGAATAGTTCCTACAGATTGGAGGGTAGCTAATGTAACCCCACTATTTAAAAAGGGAGGCAGAGAGAAAACAGGGAATTATAGACCAGTCAGCCTGATGTCGGTAGTGGGGAAAATTCTAGAGTCCAATATAAAAAATTTAATAGCTGAGCACTTGGAAAACAGTGGCAGAATCAGACAGAGTCAGCATGGATTTATGAAAAGGAAATCATGCTTGACAAATCTACTGGAATTTTTCAAGGAAGTAACTAGTAGAGTTGATGAGGGGGAGCCAGTGGATGTGGTTTATTTGGACTTTCAGAAGGCTTTCGACAAAGTCCCATACAAGAGGTTGCCGTGTAAAATTAAAGCGCATGAGATTGGGGGTAGTGTATTGAGATGGATAGAAAACTAGTTGGCAGACAGGAAACAAAGAGTCGGAATAAATGGGTCTTTTTCTGAATGGCAGGCGGTGACTAGTGGGGTACCGCAGGGATCAGTGCTGAGACCCCAGTTATTCACAATATATATTAATGATTTAGATGAGGGAATTAAGTATAATATCTCCAAATTTGCAGCTGACACAAAGCTGGGTGGGAGGGTGAGCTGTGAGGAGGATGCAGAGATACTTCAGTGTGATTTGGACAAGCTGAGTGAGTGAGCAAATGCATGGCAGATGCAGTATAATGTGGATAAATGTGAGGTTATCCATTTTGGTAGCAAAAACAGGAAGGCAGATTATTATCTGAATGGCTATAAATTGAGAGAGGGGAATGTGCAACGAGACCTGGGTGTCCTTGTACACCAGTCCCTGAAGGTAAGCATGTAGGTGCAGCAGGCGGTAAAGAAGGCAAATGATATGTTGGCCTTCATAGCCAGAGGATTAGAGTACAGGAACAGGGATGCCTTGCTGCAATTGTACAGGGCCTTGGTGAGACCACACCTGGATTATTGTGTGCAGTTTTGGTCTCCTTATCTGAGGAAGGATGTACTTGCTATAGAGGGAGGGCTGTGAAGGTTTACCCGACTGATTCCTGGGATGGCGGGACTGACATATGAGGAGAGATTGAGTCAATTAGGATTATATTCTCTGGAGTTCAGAAGAATTAGGGGGGATTTCATAGAAACCTATAAAATTCCAACTGGACTAGACAGGGTAGATGCAGCAAGGATGTTCCCGATGATGGGAGAGTCCAGAACCAGGGGTCACAGTCTGAGGATACGGGGTAGACCATTTAGGACTGAGATGAGGAGAAATTTCTTCACCCAGAGAGTGGTGAGCCTGTGGAATTTGTTACCACAGAAAGTAGTTGAGACCCTCTTGGGGCGAAAGAGATCAAAGGATATGGGGAGAAAGCAGAAGCAGGCTTTTGAGTTGGATGATCAGCCATGATCTTAATGAATGGCACAGCAGGCTTGAAGGGCCGAATGGCCTACTCCTGCTCCTAGTTTCTATGTTTCTAAAGGCTCTGTATCTAAATGCAGGTAGCATTTGAAGCAAAACAGGTGAACTGATAGAGCACATAGAAATAAATAAATGCAATCTAATAGCCATTCCAGAGACATGGCTGCAGAATGACATAGATTGGGACCTGAATATAGAAGGGTACATGACATTTAGGAAGGGCAGCAAGTCAGGAAAAGATGGAGGGGTGGCTCTGTTAATTAATGATGGTCTTAGCACATTAGAGAGAAGGATGACCTAAGCACAGGAAACCAAGATGTGGAAGCGGTTTGGGTTGAGATGAGGAATGATAATGGCAAGAAGTCACTTGTGGGAGTGGTGTACAGGAACTCTAATTGTAACTATACAGTAGGACAGAGTATAAAGAAGAGATAGTAGGAGCTTGTCAGAAAGGTACAGCAATAACCATGAGGGATTTTAATCTACATATAGACTGGTAAAATCACATAGGCAATGGTAGCATAGGTGAGGAGTTCATAGAGTGTTTTCGGGATCATTTCTCAGAACAGCACACTCTGGAGCCAACCAGGGGGCAGGCTATACTAGACCTGGGCCAGAATTTTACCTTCAACACGCATGTGCATGCCCGACAGGCCCGAACGTAATATGACATGCGATGATGTCAGGTGTGCATCCCAGCGTCATCGCGCACTTGCACGATATTTTGTTCAGCAGGCACACACCAGAGTCGGCTACACACCTATTAAGGTCATTAACGAGCTATTTAACTAGAAATTTATGCTGCCCGTCCAAGATGACAGTTGGCCAAACGGCCTTCATATTATTTAGGAAACCTCATCGACAAGCGGGATGAGGTTTCCTAAAGCTAATATAAATTAAATAAAATCTTTATATTGAAATTTAAAACATGTCCTATCTCATGCGATGCAGTCACACGAGGGGACAGGTTTCATTAAATTTTTATTGCTTTTATTAATTTTTTAAAAAGCTCTTCAATCTCCCTGAGACACACTCTTTCACGCGCATGCGTGAACTGTGCACAAGGCCCGGCTCTCCCTCCTCCCCCCACCTGCACAGGTAGCACTCAGCGCTGACGCTTACAATCCATGCAGGACAGGCCTTAATTAACCCACCCGCATGAAGTCGTGATACGGAGCTGATCACAGGTGGCAGTCGGCTTCCTGACCCCTTCCTGTTCCCGCCGAGCCTGCCCGACGAGGGAAAAATTCTGGCCCTGTTATTGAGCAGAGAGATGGGATTAATTGATAACCATAGAACCACAGAAAAGTTACAGCAGAGAATGAGGCCATTCGGCCCATTTTGTCCAGTGTCAGAGTTGCACCCAGGTGCCCTTTCTAATCCCACTTTCCTGCACCCGGCCCATAGCCCTGCAGCTTACAGTTCTTAAGGTCCAGATCCAGGTACTTTTTAAAAGAGTTTAGAGTTTCTGCCTCTACCACCAACTTGGGCAGCAAATTCCTGACACCCACTACCCTCTGCGTAAAAACGTTCTTCCTCATGTCCCCCCTACACATTCTGCCACTTATTTTGAATCTATGTCCCCTGGTTCTAGAATTTTCCATCAAGGGAAACAATTTTATCCTGTCCACTCTAACTATTTCCCTCAATTTTGTACACCTCAATCAAGTCACTTCTCAGCCTTCTTTATTCTAAGGAAAATAACCCCAACCTATCCAATCTCTCCTCGTAGCTACACTTTTCTAACCCTGGCAACATTCTTGTGAACCTCCTCTGCACTCTCTCCAGAGCTGTTACATCCTTCCTGTAATGTGGTGACCAGAACTGCACACAATACTCCAGTTGTGGCCTCACCAGTGTTTTATACAATTCCAACATTATATCCTTACTTTTATATTCTATACTTCTGCCAATGAAGGAGAGCATTCTATATGCCTTCTTTACAACCTTGTCTACTTCAACTGCTGCCTTCAAGGACCTGTGTACTTGTATGCCAAGATCTCTCACTTCATCTACCCCTCTTGGTATATTCCCATTTATTGTGTATTCATCTAGACAACCAGGGGGGTCTGGATTTGGCAGTATTTTTGTAGGGGACATGTCTACTTTGTACAATTAGGATCTCGTTTTTTAGTGCTTCCCACTAGTTTTCCACTGTTTTATCCTCCAGCAGTGCTGTCCACCTCAGCCAAGTCCCTTCTCATTTCTGCAAAATTTGCCTTCCCCCAGTTCAAGACATTTACTCCTGCCTTATCTCTGTCCTTTTCCATGGTCATGCTAAATCTAACTGAATTGTGATCACCGTCCCCAAGATGGTCGCCAGCTGTCACTTCACCAACTTGCCCTTCTTCGTTCCCCAAGACTAAGTCTAGAATTGCATCTCCTCTCGTTGGGTTTGTCACTAATTAGTTGAAAAAAATTTCCTGGACACACTGCATGAATTTTTCTCCCTCAGTGCCCCTTATATTGTTTGAATCCCAGTTGGTATTAGGATAGTTGAAGTCTCCTACTATTATTGCCCTCTTGTTCTTACAAGCAGAAATTTGCCTACATCCTAGTAAAGGCACCCCTAGGTAGCAGCAATCATAATACCATTGAATTTTACATTCATTTTGAGGGAAAAACAAGTGCCTTCAAGACTAGTATTCTAAACTTAAATAAGGGCAATTATGAGGGCAGGAAAGCAGAGCTACATAAAGTGAACTGGCAAATGAGATTAAGGGATACACCAACAGAAGTTCAGTGACACTTTTAAAGGGACATTTCAGAATACAAAGAATATTAAACAATCCAATGAGAGAGAGAAATTCCAAAGGGAGGGTCCACCATCTGTACTAAACCAAAAAAGTTAAAGGGAAGAATTAGAGTATAACAGAAAGCTAGCTAGTAATCGGGGCCAGACTGCGATTTCAAGCTAGCGGGCCAATTAACGGGCTTCAGCACTCAGCACTACCTGTGCAGGGGGGTGGGGGGTTGTGGGGGTGGGGGAGGAGGGCAGGCGCGCAAGTACGCGGGTGCATGCTGGAAAAGCTGCGAGGCACAAAGCTGCCTCAGACAGATGAACAGTTTTGAAAATAAAAAAGAAATAATTTTAAGGTGTTAAAAAACATGTACCCTTATGTGACTCTGTCTTGAGCAGGAACATGTTAGAAATTAGAATGAAATATTTTTTTTAACGACGGATCGAAGCCTCATCCTGCCCATGGAGGATGTTTTGCAAAAAATGCAAAGGCCACCTGGCCTTTTCGCCTACCCGCCAACCATAAAGTTGTGAAAGTTTTTAATTAATTGGATCAGGGTGTCCTTGTACACTGGGGAAGAAAAGAGTTGACGTTTCGAATCCTCATGGCCCTTCGACAGAACTTGAGTTCGAGTCCAAGAAAGAGTTGAAATATAAGCTGGTTTAAGGAGTGTTTGTGGGGGGCGGAGAGATAGAGAGACAGAGAGGTGGGGGGGGGGGGGGGTGTGGTTGTAGGGACAAACAAGCAGTGATAGAAGCAGATCATCAAAAGATGTCAACGACAATAGTACAATAGAACACATAGGTGTTAAAGTTAAAGTTGGTGATATTATCTAAACGAATGTGCTAATTAAGAATGGATGGTAGGGCACTCAAGGTATAGCTCTAGTGGGGTTTTTTTTATATAATGGAAATAGGTGGGAAAAGGAAAATCTTTATAATTTATTGGAAAAGAAAAGGAAGGGGGAAACAGAAAGGGGGTGGGGATGGGAGAGGGAGCTCACGACCTAAAGTTGTTGAATTCAATATTTAGTCCGGAAGCTGTAAAGTCCCTAGTCGGAAAATGAGGTGTTGTTCCTCCAGTTTGCGTTGGGCTTCACTGGAACAATGCAGCAAGCCAAGGACAGACATGTGGGCAAGAGAGCAGGGTGGAGTGTTAAAATGGCAAGCAACAGGGAGGTTTGGGTCATTCTTGCGGACAGACCGCAGGTGTTCTGCAAAGCGGTCGCCCAGTTTACGTTTGGTCTCTCCAATGTAGAGGAGACCACATTGGGAGCAACGAATGCAGTAGACTAAGTTGGGGGAAATGCAAGTGAAATGCTGCTTCACTTGAAAGGAGTGTTTGGGTCCTTAGACGGTGAGGAGAGAGGAAGTGAAGGGGCAGGTGTTGCATCTTTTGCGTGGGCATGGGGTGGTGCCATAGGAGGGGGTTGAGGAGTAGGGGGTGATGGAGGAGTGGACCAGGGTGTCCCAGAGGGAGCGCTCCCTACGGAATGCCGATAAGGGGGGTGAAGGGAAGATGTGTTTGGTGGTGGCATCATGCTGGAGTTGGCAGAAATGGCGGAGGATGATCCTTTGAATGCGGAGGCTGGTGGGGTGATAAGTGAGGACAAGGGGGACCCTATCATGTTTCTGGGAGGGAGGAGAAGGCGTGAGGGCGGGTGCGCGGGAGATGGGCCGGACACGGTTGAGGGCCCTGTCAACGACCGTGGGTGGAAAACGTCGGTTCAGGAAGAAGGAGGACATGTCAGAGGAACTGTTTTTGAAGGTAGCATCATCGGAACAGATGCGACGGAGGCGAAGGAACTGAGAGAAAGGGATGGAGTCCTTACAGGAAGCGGGGTGTGAGGAGCTGTAGTCGAGATAGCTGTGGGAGTCGGTGGGTTTGTAATGGATATTGGTGGACAGTCTATCACCAGAGATTGAGACAGAAAGGTCAAGGAAGGGAAGGGAAGTGTCAGAGATGGACCACGTGAAAATGATGGAGGGGTGGAGATTGGAAGCAAAATTAATAAATTTTTCCAAGTCCCGACGAGAGCATGAAGCGGCACCGAAGTAATCATCGATGTACCGGAGAAAGAGTTGTGGAAGGGGGCTGGAGTAGGACTGCAACAAGGAATGTTCCACATACCCCATAAAGAGACAGGCATAGCTGGGGCCCATGCGGGTACCCATAGCCACACCTTTTATTTGGAGGAAGTGAGAGGAGTTGAAGGAGAAATTGTTCAGCGTGAGAACAAGTTCAGCCAGACGCAGGAGAGTAGTGGTGGATGGGGATTGTTCGGGCCTCTGTTCGAGGAAGAAGCTAAGGGCCCTCAGACCTGGTGGGGAATGGAGGTGTAGAGGGATTGGACGTCCATGGTGAAGAGGAAGCGGTTGGGGCCAGGGAACTGGAAATTGTTGATGTGACGTTAGGTGTCAGAGGAATCACGGATGTAGGTGGGAAGGGACTGGACAAGGGGATAGAGAAGGGAGTCAAGATAACGAGAAATGAGTTCTGTGGGGCAGGAGCAAGCTGAGACGATCGGTCTACCGGGGCAGTTCTGTTTGTGGATTTTGGGTAGGACATAGAAGCGGGCCGTCCGAGGTTGGGCGACTATCAGGTTGGAAGCTGTGGGAGGGAGATCCCCAGAGGAGATGAGGTCTGTGACAGTCCTGGAAACAATGGCTTGATGTTCAGTGGTGGGGTCATGGTCCAGGGAGAGGTAGGAGGAAGTGTCTGCGAGTTGAAGCTCAGCCTCCGCGAGGTAGAGGTCAGTGCGCCAGACAACAACAGCACCACTCAAGTTCTGTCGAAGGGTCATGAGGACTCGAAACGTCAACTCTTTTCTTCTCCGCCAATGCTGCCAGACCTGCTGAGTTTTTCCAGGTAATTCTGTTTTTGTTTTGGATTTCCAGCATCCGCAGTTTTTTTGTTTTTATCTCTGTGTTTAATTGACTGCCACTGCTCTTCAAGAAATGCCTACCTCCTTGAAGAAGTTCTGTTCCTCTCTGCGACAAGATTTCCGTATCTCTCTGTTGTCTTGCTCACCTTCCCTGCTTTCCATTTCCCTCCTAGTGTTTGACAAGGTGTTTACTAATACCCGCTTTCACAGCCATATCTCCTTTCTCAGTGACTGTCTCCGTCTCCGACTTACCCCACGTAGATTTCAACTGAAATTCCACCCCTCATGTTTCGAACCCACCCAGGATTACAGGTATCTCCGGGACATAAAACGTTTCTCAAACTGCTGTTCCCGTCACATTCTGAAATCCACACTCAGTGCCATGAACACACTTGACCTCTCCCTCCAGCAGCACCGCCGTACCCTTTTTCAAAGCTGCGTGTGCCCCCAGTTTCATTTTATCCTTCGGCTCATCCGACGCCTCAACAAGAAACTTTTTCTCTTTCTCTCAAGTGCTAAGGAACGCAAGCTCCAACAACTCATCAACACCAACACCCATCTAGGACCCTCCACCCCTGCCTGTCCCTCCGTCCCCACCCTTTCTTCCAATCCCAACCCCAGCCGTGTATTCACTATACCCCCTGATCTTCCCCTCTCCGATGCTGAACGTTCAGTGCTCAGCAAAGGACTTAGTTTCATACCCTTACGCCCTCACCTCAATGAATTTCGGGCTCGGCATGATACTGAACTCTTCTTCCGCCGTCTTCGTCTCCGGGCTCACTTCTTTGGGCAGGAGTCCTCTCCCAGTTCAATGGATCCTTTTACCCATCTCCAATATTCTCCCTCCACCTGGACCCCTCCCTCTGGATTCTTACCTTCTCTCGATCTTTTCATTGAGAACTGTCGGCGCTACATTAGTCGTCTCAATTTCTATGCTCCTCTCACCCATTCTAACCTGTCTCTCTCTGAACTTACTGCACTCCATTCTCTCAGGTCCAACCCTGACATTGTCATCAAACCCGCTGACAAGGGTGGTGCTGTTGTTGTCTGGCGCACTGACCTCTACCTCGCGGAGGCTGAGTGTCAACTCGCAGACACTTCCTCCTACCTCTCCCTGGACCATGACCCCACCACTGAACATCAAGCCATTGTTTCCAGGACTGTCACTGACCTCATCTCCTCTGGGGATCTCCCTCCCACAGCTTCCAACCTGATAGTCGCCCAACCTCGGACGGCCCGCTTCTATCTCCTACCCAAAATCCACAAACAGAACTGCCCCGGTAGACCGATCGTCTCAGCTTGCTCCTGCCCCACAGAACTCATTTCTCGTTATCTTGACTCCCTTCTCTCTCCCCTTGTCCAGTCCCTTCCCACCTACATCCGTGATTCCTCTGACACCTAACGTCACATCAACAATTTCCAGTTCCCTGGCCCCAACCGCTTCCTCTTCACCATGGACGTCCAATCCCTCTACACCTCCATCCCCCACCAGGATGGTCTGAGGGCCCTTAGCTTCTTCCTCGAACAGAGGCCCGAACAATCCCCATCCACCACTACTCTCTTCCGTCTGGCTGAACTTGTTCTCACGCTGAACAATTTCTCCTTCAACTCCTCTCACTTCCTCCAAATAAAAGGTGTGGCTATGGGTACCCGCATGGGCCCCAGCTATGCCTGTCTCTTTATGGGGTATGTGGAACATTCCTTGTTGCAGTCCTACTCCGGCCCCCTTCCACAACTCTTTCTCCGGTACATCGATGATTACTTCGGTGCCGCTTCATGCTCTCGTCGGGACTTGGAAAAATTTATTAATTTTGCTTCCAATCTCCACCCCTCCATCATTTTCACGTGGTCCATCTCTGACACTTCCCTTCCCTTCCTTGACCTCTCTGTCTCAATTTCTGGTGATAGACTGTCCACCAATATCCATTACAAACCCACCGACTCCCACAGCTATCTCGACTACAGCTCCTCACACCCCGCTTCCTGTAAGGACTCCATCCCATTCTCTCAGTTCCTTCGCCTATGTCGCATCTGTTCCGATGATGCTACATTCAAAAACAGTTCCTCTGACATGTCCTCCTTCTTCCTTAACCGAGGTTTTCCACCCACGGTCGTTGACAGGGCCCTCAACCGTGTCCGGCCCATCTCCCGCGCATCCGCCCTCACGCCTTCTCCTTCCTCCCAGAAACATGATAGGGTCCCCCTTGTCCTCACTTATCACCCCACCAGCCTCCGCATTCAAAGGATCATCCTCCGCCATTTCCGCCAACTCCAGCATGATGCCACCACCAAACGCATCTTCCCTTCACCCCCCTTATCGGCATTCCGTAGGGATCACTCCCTCCGGGACATCCTGGTCCACTCCTCCATCACCCCCTACGCCTCAACCCCCTCCTATGGCACCACCCCATGCCCACGCAAAAGATGCAACACCTGCCCCTTCACTTCCTCTCTCCTCACCGTCCAAGGACCCAAACACTCCTTTCAAGTGAAGCAGCATTTCACTTGCATTTCCCCCAACTTAGTCTATTGCATTCGTTGCTCCCAATGTGGTCTCCTCTACATTGGAGAGACCAAACGTAAACTGGGCGACCGCTTTGCAGAACACCTGCGGTCTGTCCGCAAGAATGACCCAAACATCCCTGTCGCTTGCCATTTTAACACTCCACCCTGCTCTCTTGCCCACATGTCTGTCCTTGGCTTGCTGCATTGTTCCAGTGAAGCCCAACGCAAACTGGAGGAACAACACCTCATCTTCCGACTAGGGACTTTACAGCCTTCCGAACTGAATATTGAATTCAACAACTTTAGGTTGTGAGCTCCCTCCCCCATCCCCACCCCCTTTCTGTTTCCCCCTTCCTTTTTTCTTTCCAATAAATTATAAAGATTTTCCTTTTCCCACCTATTTCCATTATAAAAAAAAAAATCCCCCACTAGAGCTATACCTTGAGTGCCCTACCATCCATTCTTAATTAGCACATTCGTTTAGATAATATCACCAACTTTAACTTTAACACCTATGTGTTCTATTGTACTATTGTCATTGACATCTTTTGATGATCTGCTTCTATCACTGCTTGTTTGTCCCTACAACCACACCACCACCCCCCCCCACCTCTCTGTCTCTCTATCTCTCCGCCCCCCACACACACACCTTAAACCAGCTTATATTTCAACTCTTTCTTGGACTCGAACTCAAGTTCTGTCGAAGGGTCATGAGGACTCGAAACGTCAACTCTTTTCTTCTCCGCCGATGCTGCCAGACCTGCTGAGTTTTTCCAGGTAATTCTGTTTTTATTTTATTGGTTTAGTTTATTTGGTTGACTCTAAAAAAGTTAATTCTCCTTAACCTTTGTGGCCTTGTGGAGTGTGTGGAGTATATCGGGTGTTGTAGACTGCATTTCCTTTTCAGTTATTTAAAGAACCTTTTATTCATGTTTTGTTTGCACTTCAGTCCCATGCTCCTGATCTATGGGCACCCGGTGCGGAGGGGGCTGGAAGGGAGGAGGACCTCCTCATGAACCTGCTCCTGGGCCTGGCCAAGTTAGCCATTAACAGGTCCAGGCAGCGGACGATCAAGGGGGTTGTCCCACCCATCTGGCTGCCCCTCTTCCGCAGCTACGTTCGTGGCCGGGCGTCCCTGGAGAGGGAGCAGGCGGTGTCTGCCGGCACCGTCGAGGTCTTCCATGCCTGGTGGGCACCATGGGGACTGAGGTGCTTTAACGACCCTCTTAATCACATTTCCGTTTGATGTTTGTAAGTTTCCTTTAAATTTTGTATTTGGTTTCACAGTTCTCTAATATAGAGGCTGTGTTTATTTTGTCCCTCATTTTGTTGATTTCATTTAATTGTTTGACTCCGAAAGATTTTACTGTCCTAACCCTGCAGCTACGTCTTGGTGCTCCCCGGACATCCACAGCGGAGGTGGAAGCAGCCTGCTGAATGTGACGCACTGTCTGTGATGACTTTGGCGGCATCCTCTGGAGGGCGGCAGTGGCACCCTCGTTGGCCTGTGAAGTTGGATCTGCGGAGGTTGCAGGAAGAGGGGAGTCAGATGGGCCAGTCATTCCCAGAGTCACCTGGGTGGATGGCCCGGAGCATGCAGCTGCTGATCCTCCTCCCTATGATTGCCTGAGGGCCCCTGGCTGACTCCGTGAGCAGAAGGGGTAGCTGGAGTGAGATTAAGCTGCCCAGCACCCCTCTCGGGTACAGACTGTTGGAGACCAACTATGGCATCAGCGATGGAGTTAAGCCCGTGCAGCAGTGCAGGAGTGACATCCTGAACCAAGGTGTCCATGGTGGCTGCCATCCTGCCAGTCTTGACCTCAGTGCATTGCAATGCCAGTGCTATCACCTCAGCATGAAAATGGACGGACTCCTCCATCGTGCCTTGCAATCTGAGGAGTGCAGCGGCCATTCCTTACTGATATTCCCGAGCTTGCCTTTGCAGCTCCAGCAAATGTGACATGACCAAGTCCAGATGCTTGTCATCTGACTTGGACTCAGCAATTTTCTGGCCTCCAGCAGTCCTCCAAGTACCGGGGACCTGGGAAGACCCTGCCTTCACCTGCTGTGGATCAGAAAGTGTGATGTGCTTACCAGGTTGTGGTCCCGAGGCTACTGTAAAGCTAGGTCCCATTGAGGTGTGTTTCTGCACTGGGGGAGGGTGTGGGTGAGCGCTATGACAGGACTTCAGGGAGGGTGCCTTCAGATTCCTCTTCAGAGGTTTCTTCGGAGCTTGCTTGGAAGCTCTGGGTTGTGGACTCCGTTTGCTGCTTCCCAGATGTGCTTGCGAAAGCAAGGAGAGATCATTATTCCATGGCAGTGGCCTGAGAAAGAGGACACATCACTCACAGTTTGGTTATCTGATGGATGTTGCACTGCTGGATCCTCACTTGGTATAGCAGCGCCGACCTCACCATCGGCACAGGACCGGTCCTGGTCATCACCGTCCAGCTGGATGGCTCTGTTTTCAAATTCTGTCAGAACTTTGATCTCGGGCATCCCTCCACCTGTCTGCAACCTTTACCCCCTGTGGTCAGCCAGCTTGTCCTGCATGGATAGAGATGGGGAGAGTGTATCAGGACTCCTGCCGGGCCAGATGATAAGTATGCCTGGCCTGTGTGGGTGATGAGTGGTCCCATGGACGGGATGAGGTCAATGACGGTGTGTGTGAAAGAGTGAATGATGATGTCCCTTGCACTGGCAGTGAGTGAGGGCGCTGTGGCTTTGTGATGGGTTTGTGAGTGTGTGAGTTGGGAGTGATGAAAAGAGTGACTTACCCTGGTAAAATGGAGGAGATTATTCATCCTTTTGCGTCACTGGGTGGCTGTCCTCTTCTGAAGGGCATTGGTACTGACCATTGCATCCTCCACCACCTCCCTTGCCGGGTTGGTGACATTGCTACCCATCCTGCAGCCAGAGCAGGGATAGAGCCCATCCTGGCAGGCCTTCACGCCATCCAGCAGTTGCTCGAGGGACCTGTCATTGAAGCGGGGGGGCTGCAGTCCTTTTGCCTTTGCTGGCCATGTCTCCCAGGCAGCAGTGGTGAGCTGGTACGATGAGCGCTTTGCTGGCGGCTGCCTTTTAAAGATGGTGGCCGGCGTGATGCAACAGTGGGGTGATGGCAAGCGGGCAAATGAGAGCCTGCCCACTATGGAAACGCCGTATTTCGCGGGAGTGAATAAATAATGAGACGGGCTCGGGAAGATAAGGCGTGAAAACCCACCATTTTCATCGGCGGGGAGGACTCCATTTTACCCGCCTGCTACTGCACTTAGTGCAATTCTTAGAAAATCGAGCCCCATGTTTCTATGTTATTGGCCTTAGTATGCCTTTTAATGTAGGTGCCAACTCCTGCACATGCCCACCAACCACAATATCGCACGAGTGCGCGATGATGTCGGGACGCTCGCCCAAAACACCATGCATCATTTTACGCTCGAGCAGGTGGGGCACATGCTCACCTGCTCAGTGAAAAATCCTGGCCCTAGATTCAGGGAAGGTTCCAATAGATTGGAAAATGGCAAATATAACTCCTTTATTCAAAAAAGGAGGAAGACAGAAAGCAGGAAACTATAGGCCAGTTATCTGTCATAGGGAAAATATTAGAAGCTATTATTAAAGATGTTATAGCAGGGCACTTAAAAAATTCAAGGCAATCAGGCAGACTCAACATGGTTTTGTACAAGGGAAACCACGTTTAACTAATTTATTGGAGCTCTTTGAAGGGGTCACATGTGCTGTGGATAAAGGAGAACCTGTGGATGTACTGTACTTAGATTTCCCAAAGGCATTTGAGAAAGTGCCTCATCAAAGGTTATTGCAGAAAATAAAAACTCATGGTGTAGGTGGTAACATATTAGCATGGATAGAAGATTGGCTAGCTAACAGGAAATGGAGAGTTGGCTTAAATGGGTCTTTTTCTGTTTGGCAGGAAGTGATGAGTGGTCTGCCACAGGGATTAGTGATGGGGCCTCAACTTTTTACCATTCATATAAATAACTTGGATGAAGAGACCTAAGGAATGGTTGCTAAATTGGACACAAAGATAGGTAGGAAAGTAAACATAAGAGAACATAAGGAGGCTACAAGGTGACATAGGTAGGCTAAGTGAGTGGGCAAAGATCTGGTAAATGTAGTATAATTTGGGCAAGTGTGAAATCATTCATTTTGGCAGGAAGAATAAAAAAGAAGCTTATTATCTAAATGGTGATGACACAGCAGATGGTAAATGCTGAGCTGCTCAAATCCCAGAGGGAAACTTGAAACAACTGCCACAGCTATTTTACAACTTGTATTTATTTTGCGATGCATGCCTTGAATTCAGCTGTAATAAGACTACCAGGTCTTACAGGTTTCTTACAAAACTAAATTAAAGCTTTATTAATAAAAAATGATTTTAGGAACATACATAGGTTTGCAAATTATCATAATAACTCCTAGCTCCCCTAGTTAATCTAACTCCCAGTTACACCTCCATTAAGGCAACAGTAAAACACATAGATTTTAAGACCCAGGCAAAGTAACACAATACCATAAACAGTCAAATTCAAAATGAGTTTTTCTCAGCTTCGGTTCCTTGTATTCAGCCTTGAGGCTTAGATGGTGGAGGCTTTTCACACTTGTGTTAGATCTTGAAATGCTTTCTTTCCTTACACATAATCTCATCTCTTTTATATATGTTTCTCCCTTTTTAATGTAAATCCCATTGTTTCGATATGTCTTTGGACTTTACATTTCTAATTATAAAAATCTTTCATAGTACCAATTTTAATCATAAGTAAAACAAACACACTGTTTGGCTTAGCCTTTGTTGGCTAGGTGTAACACTTTACCACCTCTATGAAATTCACTACTCAGGTTTATCTAAAAATGCAAATTTTCCTTTTACAGCTCATTCCACACACCATTCAATCATGGCTGATAGGTTTCTCAACCCCATTCTCCCACCTTCTCCCCTTAACCTTTGATTCCCTTACCAACCAAGAACCTATCTATCTCGGTCTTAAATACACTCAATGACCTGGCCTCCACAGCCTTCTGTGGCAATGAATTCCATAGATTCACCACTCTCTGGCTAAAGAAGTTTCTCCTCATCTCTGTTCTAAAAGGTCTTCCCTTTACTCTGAGTCTGTGCCCTCGGGTCCTAGTCTCTCCTACTAATGGAAACATCTTCCCCACGTCCACTCTATCCAGGCCTTTCAGTATTCTGTAAGTTTCAATCAGATCCCCCTCATCCTTCTAAACTCCATTGAGTATAGACCCAGAGTCCTCAAACATTCCTCATATGTCAAGCCTATCATTCCTGGGATCGTTCTCGTGAACCTCCTCCCGACTCTCTCCAGATATATATATATGATGGATGGGCTCTCCAAAATGGGGTTTGGCAAAGGAATCTGGTATTGGATCTAACTGCGCCTCACAAAAATCAGTAGCACAGTTTCAATCAATGAGTGGGAATCAGAAAGCTGTGCAATCAAATCTGGAATCAGGCAGGGCTGTCCTCTCTCTCCCGTCTTATTTGTGTGCTAAATCAGTCTTTTGTGAAGTCGATCAAGCAGAATGCACATAAGAGAGGTGACAATCACAGGTAACAAAGGCCTCCCTGTTCCTAGATGATGTCACCATCATCAGCTCAGACCCGCTGTCAGTGGGAAAAGATCAAGCATGATCCTGTCAAGTGGTGCAGCAGGCTTGATGGGCCATATTGTCTACTATTGCTCTGATTTTTTGTGTTAAGAAAATAAAAACATAAGAATAAGGAGCTGGAGTGGATCATTCGGCTCCTCAGCCTGCCCCACCATTCAATAAGATTATTGCTGATCAGCTCCTCTTTCATACCAGCTCCTCAAAGCCCTCAACACCCCGATATTTCAAAAATCTATCTACGTCCTCCTCCTCTTTAAATACTTTGTGATCTAGTTTCCATAATTCTCTGGGCTAGAGAATTCTAGACATTCACTACCCTCTGAGAAAAGAAATTCCTTCACATCTCAGTTCTAAGTGAGTGCCCCCTTATTCTGTAACTATGTCCCCTAGTTTGAGATTCCCCCACTAGTGGAAACATCTTCTCGATATCTACCCTGTCAAGCCCCCTGAGGAACTTGTACTTTTCAATAAGATCACCCTTCATTCTTCAAAACTCTAATGAATAAAGGCCTAACCTGTTTAGCCATTCTTAATACGTCAACTCCTTCATCCCAGGAACCAGCCTAGTGAATCTCTTTTGAACTGCCTCCATTGCCAGTATATCTTTTCTTAAATATGGAGACCAAAACTGTCCACAGTACTCCAGATGCAGCCTCACCAACACCCTGTACAGTTGTAACAAGGCTTCCCTATTTTTAAACTCCAACTCTCTGGCAATACAGGCCAAAATTCCATTTGCCTTTTTAATTACTTGCTGCTAGCTTTTTATGTTTCATACACAAGAACACCCAGGTCCCTCTGTGCTGAACCTTTTTGGAGTCTCTCTCTATTTAAATAATAGTCTGCCTTTTAATTATTTCTACCGAAGTAAATTACCTCACAATTTCCTACATTAAACTCCATTTGCCAAGATTTTGCCCACTCACTCAACCTATCTATATCCCCTTGCAGATTCCTTATGTCCTCATCACAACATGCACTCCCAACTATTTTTGTATCGTCAGCAAATTTCTACTCTGCCCCTCCTCCAAATCATTAAAATAGATAGTAAATAATTGAGGCCCTAGGACTGATCCTTGTGGCATTCCACTTGTTACATCTGTCTTGTGTTAATTATTCCAATATAGATTGAGCAAGGAATTGTGTAAAGGGCAGAGAGGTGAAAGCGTTTTTAGAGTGTGTCCTGTCATGAAAATATAATAATTTTCATAATATTATTGTGATTTGTTGTAAAGTTAGATTAATAGTGGTGTTGGATTAGTTTCTCTGTGTGGATGTGTGTGGGAGGCTTTAATTGAATTTCAGACAGCTAGTCTGGATCATTTGGGCTACCAGAAGAGAAGTTAGGTTTGAAATGCTAAATACGTAAACATGGCTGAGGTTTTAGAATGTGAGGTGTGGGGAACATCTGCATATTTAGATAAACCAGAGTCATGAATTTCAAAGAGATAGTAAGGTGTTACACCTAGCCAACAGAGGCTAAGGCAAACAGTGTATTTATTTTTCCCAAAGAACACTGATAATATGAGTACGATGGGAGATTTATATTATGGAAAAAGTAGAGTTGCAAAGACATATTGGAACAATGGAATTTACATTAAAAAGGGAGAAACATGTATAAAGGAGATGAGGTTACGTGTAAGGACAATGGAATTCTAAGATCTAACAAGTATGAAAAGCCTCCAGACTGTATGTCTACAGGAACTGAAGCTAAGAAAACTCACTGTGAACATCACCGTCAAGGATATTGTGTACTTTGCCTTGGTTTATTGAATCTATTTTGTTTTACTGTTGCCTTACAGAGGTGTAACTGGGAGTCAGATTAATTAGGGAATTTAGGAGTTATTAGTAATTTGTAGTCCTATGTATGTGCTTAAAACCTTTTCTTCTAGTAATAAATATTTAATTCAGTTTTGTTAAAAAAATACCTCTAAGACTCAGTGGACTTTTACTACTGAGTTCAAGGCACGCGTCTTGAAATAAAACTACAAATTGCAAAACAGTTGTGGCAGCTGTTTCAAGTTTCTTTCTGAGACTCGAGCAGCTCAGCATTTACCATTCACTGTGCCATAACAATATTGGGGGCTTGTCTGGGATATATAAGAAATTCCTTGACTGGTTTGGGATTGGTGAATCTTATGGTTACAAGTATGAGAAGCATTTTGAACTCAGAAGTTAGTGCGAGTTATTTTGTTTTTCTTAAGTGGTGAAACTGCAATATGGCTTTGGCAGCTGTTAAGACTTGTCTGGAAAGTTAAAACTTTGATTGGTTTACAAAAAGCAAATAAAGCTAAGTAAATGGAATTGGCTGAGAAATTACAATTAGGATTATGTGCAGTGGAAAGGAAATCATATAATTGAAGGTATAGCACAGCATTTGAAATTGGAATACCCGAATGACCAAGTTCTCCAAGGGGTGAGTCGTTGGAATGGCCTCAATTTCAGGTGCAAATGAAAAGATTGAAACTAGGGACAGCAGAAAAAGAAAGGGCATAGAAAGTAAAAGAAAAGGAGAGAAAGAGTATTCCAAAGGGAACAGGGAGAAAGGCAGGAGACAGAAAGAAAACAGGAAAGGGAATTAGAAATGGCAAGGTTAGCAAAGGAAGAAAGAGAAAAAGAGAGAGAATTCCAGCTTAGAATGATGGCAATTAAAAAACAGACAACAGAAGGTGTGGAAGGACTTATTTCTAGATCAGAATCCAGTAGGAAACATTTAAATTTGTACAAACTCTTTCAAAGTTTGAAGAAAGAAATGTTGAAGCATTCTTTGTTTCATTTAAGAAGATAGCTAAACAGATGAAATGGCCAGAGGAAATCTGGACATTGTTGTGACAATCCAGATTGGTGGGTAGAGCATGAGGTTTATGTTTCACTGTCAGAAGAAATGTCGGTGAACTATGATGTGGTTAAAAAAAGGCTACTTTGAGTGCATATGACTTGGTTCCTGAGGCATACAGGCAGAAATTTAGAAATATGAGAAAACAGCCTGGACAAACTTATATTGAGCTTGAGAGAGTAAAATAAAGTAAGTATGAGCGGTGGATATGGGTATTAAAGATAGAGATGACATGTGCAGCTCTTAGAGAAGTAATTCTTTTGGAAGAATTTAAAGATTCAATTCCTCCAGTAGTGGGAACTCATGTGGAGGAACAGAGGGTTGAAACAAGAAGCAGAGATAGCTGATGATTATGAATTAGTTCATAGAGCTAAATCTTTCTTCATCACCCTTTTAAGTCTGAAAATGATAGAAAGTGGGAATGTGAAAGGAAGGTGGGTAGTCAGGGAAGAGAAGGAGTGGATGGAAATTCCCAGGGAGTTTTATCCCTGAATAAAAAGGAAGGTGCTGAGTGTAGAAGTAACACTTGAAAATTGAGGTGTTTTAATTCTAATAAAGTTGGACACTCGAAGTCAGTGTGTTGGAAATTACAGGGAAAGCCTGTTAGGATTATTGGGGTGCAGAAAAATCCTGGAACTGAGATTCAGGCACAGAAAAAAGCAGTGGTTTATGTATAAGTAAAACAGGAAGAATCAGTGGTAAGTAAACAAGTGGGAATGTTCACTATTTACTCAAGGGTGTTCTGAGGAGCAGGTTGCAGAAATGTTTAAAAATTTTATATGTGAAGGAGAAGTTTTTCCATGTGTACAGGGTGGAGTAGGTAAAGATATTAAAATTTTAAGAGACACGGGTTAGTCAATCCTTTATGTTTGAGATAGTGGTATTTGTTGTTCAGAAGGAGTATTGCAGAAACCGGTGATAATAAGCGGGGTTCATGGAGATCCTAAACCTATTCCATTGTGGAAGGTAAATTTAAAGATTAAGTGGAAAAATTTCCCATTGCAGTGTTTCAATTTATTTTAGATAATGATATAGCCGGGTCATAGATGTAGGTGATGCCAGTGGTAATTGAGCAGCCTGTAGAGGTGTCTTCAACAGAAGTTTTGCAGAGAGAGCATCCTGGATTTTCTTCCAGATTGTGATCACAGGCTCACTGGTTGAAACAAGAAGAACAGAAAGTTAAAAGGCAGGGAGAAGGTGTGGAAGTCTAATTAGCTGACACTGTTTTTGATAGGATTGTTCAGGAGGAAGCAATGATTAAGCCAGCACCAATTCCAGCATTTGAAGAACCTTTCACTAGGGTCATAATTGATTGTGTAGGACCCCTCCCTAAGACTAAAAGTGGAAATCAATATTTACTGACCATAACGGATGTGTCTACAATGTTTCCTGAAGCAATCCCTGTGAGAAATATTACAACAAAGAAATTTGTGCAGGAACAGACTAAATTTTTCACAAAATATGGTTTACCTAAAGAATTACAATCAGATCAGGGTTCAAAATTCATATCACAGCTGTTTAAGGAATTAATGAACAGTTTGGGAATAAAACAGTTTAAGTCAACAGCTTACCGTCCTAAGTCCAAAGGGGCTTAGGAAAGCTGGCATCAAACTTTAAAAACTATGATTAGGGCATATAGTCAGGATTAGGATAGGGGAATTCGTTCTTATTATTTGCTCTTAGTGATGGTACTAATCAATGGTCTTCATCCTTTCAAACTAGTTTATGGTAATGAGGTAAGGGGACCACTGAAATTAATTCATGACAAATTGGTGGGTCAAAATTCAAAAACTACTCTCCTGGACTATGTAACAAACTTCAGAGAAAGATTAGACAGAGCCTGTGAGTTAGCTCGGGAACATTTAAGGATATCACAGCAAGTGATGAAAGTGAAGGCAGACAGGAAAGCTGCAACTCATAGTTCTGTTGCTGGGAAAAAAGTGCTAGCTCTGTTACCAGTACTTGGTGGCTTGTTAAAGGCAAGGTTTAGTGGGCCTTACAGGATTGAAAAGAAGCCGAGTGAAGTAAATTATTTAATAAATACTCGAGATAGAATAAAGAATCAGAGGGTGTGTCATGTAAATATGCTTTAAAAGTACTTTGATAGGGGAGCGGACCAAAAGGAGATATTAGTGGTGGTAGATAAAGAGAAAGAGATAGAAATGCAGGATTCTGAAATTGATTTTCCTTGAAGCAAATTGGATAATGAGGGGGTACTTAAAAACTTAAATGTAATATTGAGTTACCTTCCAGACAAGTGCCAAAGTGATTTGGAGAAGCTATCGCAGCCATACAAAGCTATTTGTGGGAATAAGCTGGGGAGGACAAATTTAGCTATGTATGATGTATGTGTAGAAGTTTCATCTTCTATAAGGATGTTGCCTTATCAATTAAGTCCGGCACAGTTAACACTAGTACTAGAAAGAAATTGAATTCATGCTTCAAAATGACAATATTGAGTCTAGCTGCAGTAACTGGAGTTCACCTATTATGATCGTTCTGAAACTGGATGGAACACAAAGACTGTGTGTGTACTGTCAAAAGGTGAATGCAGTGACAAAAGCAGATTCATATCCTATACCATGGATGGAAGAGTGCATTGAGAAAGTGGGACAATCAAAATTTATTACAAAGATTGTCTTGCTAAGAGGACATTGGCAAGAAGCATGATTGAAAGAGCAAAAAAGATACCAGCCTTTGAATGTACAACAGAGAAAATGGACTATATCAGTTTAAAGACATGCCATTTGGTATGAAAAATGCACCTGCAACATTTCAAAGACTGACAAACAAAGTAATTGCAGGACTGAGCAATTGTGTTGTTTATATTGATGACTTGATAGTTTTCAGTCAAACATGGGAGGAGCATTTACAACATCTGGAAGAATTGTTTTGTTGATTACAGGAAGCAAATTCAGTGGTGAACTTGGCTAAAAGTGAATTTGCAAAAACACAAGTTACATATCTAGGCCATACATTGGATATGGTAAGGTGGCTCTGAGAGATGTGAATGTCAAGGCTATCGTGGATTTCCCCATGCCTACAACAAAATGAGAAGTTTTGAGATTTCTGGGCATGAGTGGCTTTTACTGGAAATTTGTACCAAATTTTAGCAGTGTGATTGCTCCATTGACTGAACTATTAAAACAGAACAAAAAGTTCAGAGGGGTTTCGAAAGCATTTGACAGTTTGAAAACTATATGGACTACGACACCAGTTTTGGCAGTACCCAATTATGCCAAGCAATTTAAGTTGGCCCATTGACACAAGCGATATAGGCATTGGGGCCGTATTGTTACAAAAAGATGACACTGGAATTGAGAAACTGATCAGGTATTTTTCACAGAAGTTAAATGTACAACAGAGAAGATATTCAACAATCGAAAAGGAGACTCTGGGTCTGGTGTTAGCATTGCAGCATTCTGAGATTTATGTTGTAAACATTTCATCAGAAACAATTGTTTACACAGACCACATTCCTTTAAAGTTTCTGGGCAAATTTTGAGACACAAGTGCAAGGCTATTCGGACGGAGTTTATTACTGCAACCATTTAATCTACAGGTTATACATGTGGCCGGATGAGAAAATCTAATCGGAGATGCATTGTCAAGAGTCTGAAGCTGAGAGGGAAAATTGGACGTTTTAAAAACCTGGACACTGGACCGGGATGATTTCTATTGATACCAAGGATTTGTATATATATTGTTATGTTAATGTATGCATCTGGTAATGTAATATTGTGAGTACATTGATAAGTATAGGAAGTAGTGTAAGATGGGGTGTGGAAATGAAGCTGCATTTTTAAATTATAACGGTTTATTTTCCAGTAAGGAGGGGGGTGTCATGAAAATATAATAACTTTCATAATACTATTGTGATTTATTGCAAAGGTAGGTTAATAGCAGGGTTTGGAATATTTTTTCTTTGGGGAGGCTTTAACTGAATTTCAGACAGCTGGTCTGGAGCTTTCAAGTTATTAAAAGAGAAGTTAGGTTTGAAATGCTAAATACATAAACATGGCTGAAGTTTTAGAATGTGAGGTATGAGGAATATTTGCATTTTTAGATAAACCAGAGTCATGAATTTCAAAGAGATGGTAAGGTGTTACACCTAGCCAACAGAGGCTAAGCCAAACAGTGTGTTTACTTTTTCCAAAGATTACTGATAATGTGAGTACTATGGAAGATTTATATTATGGAAAAAGTAAAGTTGCAAACGCATATTGGAACAATGGAATACACATTAAAAAGGGAAGAACATTTATAAAAGAGATGAGGTTATGTGTAAGGAGGACGGAATTCTAAGATCTAACAAGTATGAAAAGCCTCCAGCCTGTGTGTATCAAGTTGCTGTCCACAGGAACCGAAGCCAAGAAAACTCACATGTCAGAATTTTCCTGTCAGCAGCTTGGGGGAGGGGTCCACTCGCCGACGGGAAAATGACGCGGGATGACGTCAGGAGGAACCCCCGATGTCATCCCGGTCCCTTTAAATTTTCAGGAAGGCGGGCAGACAGCGAAATCAGCTGTCCGCCCGCCGACCTGTCAATGGCCAATTGAGGCCATTGACAGAGTAGTTAAAGTAATTAAAGGCCCTGCCCATCCAACCCTAGGGTTGACGGGCGGGCCAGGAGTCCCAGCGGGCTTCTGATAATACATGAAACCTCACCCATTGGCAGGATGAGATTTCATGTCACATGAGGGGGACATGGTAATAATAGTTTTATTTTTTTATTTTTTAAGTTTTTGACACGTCACTAATCTCCCTGAGACAGCACTTAGTCTCAGGAAGCAGTGCCCTCTTTTGCGTGCATGCACGAAAGAGTGCACTTTGACTGCAAGGGATCCCGCCCCCACCACCCCCACCCCCCCCCACCCCCCCACCCCCCCTTCCCCCCGCCCCCGCACATGAAGAGCATAGTGCTTCCTGTCGGGCAGGCCGCTGGGCGGGCCTTAATTGGCCCACCCACTCAAAATGGCGGCGGGCCTCGTTATGGAGGCGGGGGTCGGCTGTCTGCCCGCTGCCAAGCCGGTGGGGCCCGTCCGCCCACCAAGGGCAAAATTCTGCCCACTGTGAATATCACTGTCCAGGGTAATATGTGCTTTGCCTTGGTCTGTTGAAATCTATTTTGTTTTACTGTTGCCTTAACAGAGGTGTAACCGGGATCTAGATTAATTAGGGAATTTAGGAGTCATTATAGTAGTAATTTGTATACCTATATATGTGCTTAAAATATTTTCTCCTATTAATAAATGTTTAGTTTAGTTTTGTAAAAAAAAAAACCTCTAAGACTCGGTGGACTTATTACTACTGAGTTCAAGGCACGCGAAGTAAAACTACAAATTGCAAAACAGTTGTGGCAGCTGTTTCAAGTTTCCCTCTGGGATTTGAGCCGTTCAGCATTTACTATCCGCTGTGCCATAACAGTTCAGGAGCATTTTCTGCAAGTATGTTTCCAGTCCAATGAGGAAGGAGGCATTGCTGGGTCTGGTTTTTGGGAATGAGGTGGGCCAAGTGAATCAAGTGTCAGTAGTGGAACACTTAGGAAACAGTGATCAAAGTATCATAAGATTTAGATTGGCTATGGAAACAAAGAAGGAGAAAACCAGAGTAAAAACAATTAATTGAGGGAGGGCCAGCTTCAATGGCTCAAATTTAATAAAAGGGATCTGGCTCAGGTAAATTAGAATCAAAAGATTGGCAGGCAAAACTGTAAAGGAACACTTGGCTGCCTTTAAAGTAGAGGTTGTTTGGGTTCAATCAAGTTACATATCTACAAGGGGGAAAGGTATGGCAAATAAATCCAAAGTTCCCTGGATTATGAAAGAGACAGAGAGTAAGATGAAGCAGAAAAAGGGTGCATATGACAAATGTCAGGTTGATAATGCAATTGAGAATCAGTCTTAATATAGAAGGTTCAGAGGGGAAGGGAAACAGTAAATCATGAGTAGGAAGGAAGGAATGAGAGACAAAAAAAGAAATGGCAACATGTGGGCAACCTTTTCTCAGCAGTGAATGGTTAAGATCTCATATTCACTGCCTGAGAGTATGGTGGAGGCATACTTAATTGAGGCCTTCAAAAGAGAATTGGCTAGTTACCTGATGATATAAAATTTGCAGGGCTATAGGGAAAAGGTGGGGAGGTTGCAGAGAACAGGCACGGACACAATGGGCTGAATAACTGCCTTCTGTGCCATAATCACTTAATGACTCTATGATTCTATATTGGCCTTGGAGGGAGTGCAGCATAAATTTACTTGGCCTTCAAGTGATGCGCTACAAGAAGAGATTGCACAAACTAGGGTTGTATTCCCTGGAATTTAGAATTTAGGTTTTCAAGATATTAAGTGGAAAAGATGGGGTAAATAGAGAGAATCTATTTCTAGGGAATCTAAGACGGGGGGCATAGTTTAAAAATTAGAGCCAGGCTTTGTAGAAATGAAGTTAGGAAACACTTCTACAGGCAAAGGATGGTAGATGTTAGGCACTCATCTGCAAATGGCAATCAGTGCTAAGTCAATTGTTAATTCTAAATCTGAAAACATCAGATTTTTGTTAAGTATTTCTTTTAAGTGAATTTTTGGAAGTGGTTAGCAAATTCTGCTTCCTTGGGTTCACAACAACTGACAAGCTTACTCTTGATGCAAAACTTGACACACACAAACAGAAAGTAGCTATCACCTTTGGCCAACTCACAAAAAGTGCTCGGAAAAACAACAAGCTTAGACCAAGATAAAAGACTTAGACCAAGATGCTGTTTATGAGGCCTGTGTTTTCAGAACCTTGTTGTACGGTTGTAACATATGGATGACTTACAGCTAACAAGAAAGGAAGCTCAACGATTTTCATCTTCATTGTTTGCCACACATTCTCAGCATCTCATGGGAGGATAAAATCACAAACGCAAGTCTTCTCTAAGGCAAATCTCCCAAGTATGTCAGCACTCATCAAGCAGAAGTGATTTCACAGGCTCAAGCATATTAATAGTTAATATTTGGATGCATTCCCAAGAATATTCTGTATGTAGGGGTAGCCGGAACCAGAAGACCAGTAGGACGCCCAAAGCTCCACTTCATGGGTGCTGGCAAGCATGGCATGAAGGCCCTAAACATCAGTTTTCACAATGGGAGACACTAGCCAATGACAGAGAAAAATGGCAACATTTGTTACAACAGGAATGGGAGGAGTGCGCAAAATATCCAGCCCCACTACTCTGCAAGCTGTACCATTAATTTAAATGTTTAATTTTCTCACCAAAATGGTCAGTTGTGTATCTAAGTACCTCTGGTACCCAGAAGAAAACAGACTCTGACCAGGCACCTTTCCAAAATTCAGAATGATTAGTTTATTTTAAAACAAAATTTCTTTTAAAAAGTTTACAAGTACTGGTTAACACACGTATGTAATCAGGAAACATAACTATCTGTCTCTTCCTAAAGAATTCCCCCAGCACACACAGACAGACAGACAGACAAACAAAGGACAAGCAGAGTCTCTCTGCAGAGATGGGTTTTGGAGGATGGGTGTTATAAAGTAAAGGATAAAGTCCGCAATGTCTCGACAATGTTGATCTGGAGTTCTCTAGTGTGAAGACCACTGGTGGATGCTTTGCAGATGAGGGTTCTCTGGCTACAGGTTGATAGCCACACACAATTTTAGGCAAGGTAGAGAGGGAGCCAGTCAAGGTGGCCTTCCTTGCTCAACTTGTTCTCCAACAAGACTGCCTTCAAAACAAGCAGGTTCAAAATTTAGTTTCTCTCCTCTCTCCCATGTGATTGCATTTTGTCCTCCAGCTTTTCATTAGTTAGTGCTTTGCAGTTCAACACAAACAACTCCTTCTCAAGAAACATATAGGTCAGGTGATTTCTTGGATAGGGCCTGTTTGTTGACAGCTCCAAGATGAACTTATGACTTTTTTAAAAAAAAATCCCAGGTTAGCATCCACATCATGCCAAGTCCTTCCATTTTTGTAAAATAAAACTTCAGTCTTGAGAGAGATGATTCTAACATGCCTCCACCTTTAAGAGATGAAACACCATTTCCAAATGTGTTTCATCGCAAAGTACATAAAAAAAAATACGTGCAACAGAAAAACAGAATTCAAACATGCACTCACTCACTCACTGCACTGCTTACACTGAATCTGTTCAGTTTTCTGACTTCCTTGCTTTCCTGACAATTATAAACAATTCATATTATTCATCATGCATCAGCAATTATATTATCTTTTCCAGCAATATGAACAATCTTCAAGTTATAAGGATATATAAGCAAGCTCCATCAGAACAGTCTATCATTCTGAGTCTTAAAATTTTCCACAAAGGCCAATGGGTTATGGTCATTATATACTAATATTTCTTTACAGCTATGGCAGATATATACCTCAAAACGCTCAAGAGCCAAAAATCCCATGGTTTCCTTCTCTATCAAAGAATATCTTTTGATGCCGATTTAATTTTTTCAGATAAGTACCCCACTGCCTTTTCTATACCCGATTCATCATCTTGCAATAAGACTGCACCCACCCCCAAGTCACTAGCATCAATTACCACGTTGAAGGGTTTAGTGAAATTAGGGGTGGCTAATACTGGTTAGTTAGGATCATCCTCAGCTTCTCAAAAGCTGCCTGACACTCTCGACCATGCCACCTTTGCTTTCTTTTGCTATAAATCCATTAGTACCCAGAAGAAAACAGACTCTGACCAGGCACCTTTCCAAAATTCAAAATGATTAGTTTATTTCAAAACAAAATTTCTTTTAACAAGTTTACAAGTACTGGTTAACACACAGATATAAAAACCAAAAAAACTGCGGATGCTGGGAATCCAAAACAAAAACAGAATTACCTGGAAAAACTCAGCAGGTCTGGCAGCATTGGCGGAGAAGAAAAGAGTTGACGTTTTGGGTCCTCATGACCCTTCGACAGAACTTTAGTTCGAGTCCAAGAAAGAGTTGAAATATAAGCTGGTTTAAGGTGTGTGGGGGGGGGCGGAGAGAGAGAGAGAGAGAAGTGGAGGGGGGGTGTGGTTGTAGGGACAAACAAGCAGTGATAGAAGTAGATTATCAAAAGACGTCAACAACAATAGAACAAAAGAACACATGGGTGTTAAAGTTGGTGATATTATCTAAACGAATGTGCTAATTAAGAATGGATGGTAGGGCACTCAAGGTATAGCTCTAGTGGGGGTGGGGAGAGCATAAAAGATTTTAAGATATTTAAAAATAATGGAAATAGGTGGGAAAAGAAAAATCTATATAATTTATTGGAAAAAAAAGGAAGGGGGAAACAGAAAGGGGATGGGGATGGGGGAGGGAGCTCACGACCTAAAGTTGTTGAATTCAATATCCACTTCCCTTCCCTTCCTTGACCTCTCTGTCTCAATCTCTGGTGATAGACTGTCCACCAATATCCATTACAAACCCACCGACTCCCACAGCTACCTCGACTACAGCTCCTCACACCCCGCTTCCTGTAAGGACTCCATCCCATTCTCTCAGTTCCTTCGCCTCCGTAGCATCTGTTCCGATGATGCCACCTTCAAAAACAGTTCCCCTGACATGTCCTCCTTCTTCCTGAACCGAGGTTTTCCACCCACGGTCGTTGACAGGGCCCTCAACCGTGTCCAGTCCATCTCCCGCGCATCAGCCATCAAGCCTTCTCCTCCCTCCCAGAAACATGATAGGGTCCCCCTTGTCCTCACTTATCACCCCACCAGCCTCCGCATTCAAAGGATCATCCTGCGCCATTTCCGCCAACTCCAGCATGATGCCACTACCAAACACATCTTCCCTTCACCCCCTCTATCGGCATTCCGTAGGGATCGCTCCCTCCGGGACACCCTGGTCCACTCCTCCATCACCCCCTACTCCTCAACCCCCTCCTATGGCACCACCCCATGCCCACGCAAAAGATGCAACACCTGCCCCTTCACTTCCTCTCTCCTCACCGTCCAAGGACCCAAACACTCCTTTCAAGTGAAGCAGCATTTCACTTGCATTTCCCCCAACTTAGTCTACTGCATCCGTTGCTCCCAATGTGGTCTCCTCTACATTGGAGAGACCAAACGTAAACTGGGCGACCGCTTTGCAGAACACCTGCGGTCTGTCCGCAAAAATGACCCAAACCTCCCTGTCGCTTGCCATTTTAACACTCCACCCTGCTCTCTCGCCCACATGTCTGTCCTTGGCTTGCTGCATTGTTCCAGTGAAGCCCAACGCAAACTGGAGGAACAGCACCTCATCTTCCGACTAGGCACTTTACAGCCTTCCGGACTGAATATTGAATTCAACAACTTTAGGTCGTGAGCTCCCACCTCCATCCCCACCCCCTTCCTGTTTCCCCCTTCCTTTTTTTTTCAATAAATTATATAGATTTTTCTTTTCCCACCTATTTCCACTATTTTTAAATATCTTAAAATCTTTTATGCTCTCCCCACCTCCACTAGAGCTATACCTTGAGTGCCCTACCATCCATTCTTAATTAGCACATTCGTTTAGATAATATCACCAACTTTAACACCTATGTGTTCTTCTGTTCTATTGTTGTTGACATCTTTTGATGATCTGCTTCTATCACTGCTTGTTTGTCCCTACAACCACACCCCCCCCTCCACTTCTCTCTCTCTCTCTCTCTCTCCGCCCCCCCCACACACCTTAAACCAGCTTATATTTCAACTCTTTCTTGGACTCGAACTAAAGTTCTGTCGAAGGGTCATGAGGACTCGAAACGTCAACTCTTTTCTTCTCCGCTGATGCTGCCAGACCTGCTGAGTTTTTCCAGGTAATTCTGTTTTTGTTCTGGTTAACACACATATGTAATCAGAAAATATAACTATCTGTCTCTTCCTAAAGAATTCCCCCAGCACACACAGACAGATAGACAGACAGACAAAAGACAAACAGAGTCTCTCTGCAGAGATGGGCTTTGGAGGATGGGTGTTATAAAGACCTGGAGTTCTCTAGTGTGAAGACAACTGGTGGATGTTTTGCAGATGAGGGTTCTCTGGCTACAGGTTGATAGCCACACACAATTTTAGGCAAGGTAGAGAGGGAGCCAGTCAAGGTGGCCTTCCTTTCTCAACTGAAGTTTGGCACAAATTTACAATAGAAGCCACACATTCCTAAAAATCTTATGACTTCCTGTTTAGTTTTAGGGAAGGGAATTCCACTAAAGCCTGTACCTTCACTGTTCTTGGCAAGACTTGTCCCTGCCCTACGATATAGCCTAAATAAATTACTCATGGTTAAGCAAACTCACTTTTGGCAAGGTTCATTTCTAGATCTGCCGACTGAAATTGTTTAAATAAGGCTTCCAGTTGTTTTAAATGGTCTTTCCATGTCTAGCTATAAACTAATATATCATCCAAGTAAACCATACAGTTAGGAACATAAGTGATCACCTGATTCATTAGTCTTTGGAAAGTGGCTGGAGCATTTTTTAGTCCACAAATGGTGTTACTCGACATTGGTATGGCCCTTTTGGTGTGACGAAAATGATATCTCCTTAGCTTGCCATGTTAAAGGTACTTGCCAGTATCCTTTCAACAAATCCATCTTAGTAAGGAACATGGCACTGCCAGCCCTGTCAATGCAATCTTCTGCATGAGGACTGGGTAGGAATCCATTTTTGTTACTGCATTAACCTTTCTATAGTGTATGCAGAATCTAATTAACCCATCAGGTTTAGGCACTATCTCTGCAGGAGAACACCAACTGCTTTGACTAGGCCCAATTAGGTGATTTTCTAACATATACTGAATTACTGCTGTCACTTCTGCTTGCTTCCTTGGGCTTAAGCGATAAGGATATTGCTTTATAGGAGAAAATTCCCCTACATCCACATCATGTGTGGCTAAAGTTGTAAACTCTGGTTGATCCCTACAGATCCCTTTCAATTCTCACTAGATCTTCTCGTTGTCCTATCTCTAAGTATCACAGAATCACAGTGCAGAAGAGGCCCTTCGGCCCATCGAGTCTGCACCAACACGTGAGAAACACCTGACCTACCTACCTAATCCCTACCTAATCCCATTTCCCAGCACTTGGCCCATAGCCTTGAATGTTATGGTGTGCCAAGTGCTCATCCAGGTATTTTTTAAAGATTGTGAGGCAACCCACCTCCACCACCCTCCTAGGCAGTGCATCCCAGACCATCATCACCCTCTGGGCAAAAAAGGTTTTTCCTCACATCCCCCTAAACCTCCTGCCCCTCACCTTGAACTTATGCCCCCTTGTGACTGACTCTTCAACTAAGGGGAACAGCTGCTCCCTTTCTATCCTGTCCATGCCCTTCATAATCTTGTAAACTTTGATCTGGTCATTGCTCAGTCTTCTCTATTCCAACGAAAACAACCCAAGTCTATCCAACCTCTCTTCATAACTTAAATGTTTCATCCCAGACAACATCCTGGTGAATCTCCTCTGCACCCCCTCTAGTGCAATCACATCCTTCCTACAATGTGGCGACCAGAACTGCACACAGTACTCCAGCCGTGGCCTCACCAAGGTTCTATACAACTCCAACATGACCTCCCTACTTTTGTAATCTATGCCTCGATTGATAAAGGCAAGTGTCCCATATGCCTTTTTCACTAACCCACTCCGCCTTCAGAGATCTGTGGACACACACACCAAGGTCCCTTTGTTCCTCAAGGTCCTTGTATTATCCTTACAAATCTGTATATCTGTAAAGGTGTAGCTGTGGGTGAAGGAGTATTGTAATGTAGTTCATCTTTTCTTGTTTAACAAATGTTTTATTCGTTTGTTAAAAGTTCATCAGCTGACTCCTGTGACTCTGTTCAGTGGCACTCTCCATGTATCTAAACATAAAATAAAAGTTAGGATCTATCAAGCCAGGTTCCACCCTGGGATTTGGCTTGTCCGGTAGTAACATCAGCTGGGATCATACTGGGGCATATATACATGTGTATGTATGTGTTTGTGTATGCGTGTAAATAATATGTGCGTATGCATATGTATATAAGAAAGACGGATAGAAAGAGAATGGTACTGTGAAGTTTAATTGTCTGTGATTCCAGCAAGATGCTGGAATCTCCATTTGTGCACATAATGTGACGAATCAAAGAGGATGGAATAGAAAAATATGTTTAGAGAAAGGGTGCGGAGGTTGGGGGGAAGGGAAGAAACAATTGCGTAGAACAGTTCCTCCAACTCTTGCAAATTAGTTAAACTGGCTGGTTATCCATTAACCTTTGTTTCAGTTCAATCCGCATTCTGGCACAAGCACAATGTGTTGAATGGCCTCCTTCTGTGCCATATTATTCTATGTTTGGGTCATATATCACTGGTCACTTAACATTCAGAGTTCACTTACGGCAGGTTTCTGAAGTGCTTCCAAGCTTCCAGGTTTCGGGTAAATGCGGAATGCAAGGTTGGGATCTTCTTCCTGCTTCATCTTGGTGACATGGGTGGAAAAGTCCTGTTGAAATACATAGCAAATAATGCAATGTCAATTCTCAGAATTTCCCCTGTAACAGTCCACCTATCACTCTAGCCACTTTCTATTATGGGATGGAACTTTGTGATCCAAAAGTATCTGGCCAAAAACACTAGGAAATATGACAAGGAAATCTGCCATCTTTACCTGGTCTGGTCTACATTTGATTCCAGACCCACAGCAATGTAGTTGACTCTTAAATGCCCTCAGAAATGGCCTAGCAAGCCACTCAGTTGTATCAAGATCCTACAGAAAAGTCAATAAGGAATGGAACCAGACGGATCACCCAGCATCGGCCTAAGCACCAGAAACGACAACTACAAACCCAACCCTGTCAACCCTGCAAAGTCCTCCTTACTAACAGCTGGGGGTTTGTGTCAAAATTAGGTGAGCTGTCCCACAGGCTAGTCAAGCAACAGTCTGACATAGTCATACACATGGAATCATACCTTACAGACAATGTCCCAGACTCCACCATCACCGTCCCTTGGTTTGTCCTGTTCCACAGGCAGGTCAAGGAAACCTCCTGCTGGTTACCACTTATCGTCCCCACCCTCCTCAGCTGATGAATCAGTACTCATCTATATTGAACACCACTTTGAGGAAGCACTGATGGTGGCTAGGGGACAGAATGTACTCTAGGTGGGGTCTTCAATCTCCATCACAAAGAATAGCTCATTAGCACTACTACTGGCCAAATTAGAAAAGTCCTAAAGGAAGAAGCTGCTAGACTGGTCTACAGCAAGTGGTGAGGGAACCAACAAGAGGAAAAAAGACTTGACCTCATCTTCACCAACCTGCCTGCCGCAGATGCATCTGTTCATGACAGTATCAGTAGCAGTGACCACCGCGCAGTCATTGTGGAGACGAAGTCCAGCCTTCACATTGAGGATACCCTCCATCATGTTTTGTGGCACTACCACCACCACTTTTTTTTATTCATTCATTGGTTGTGGGCATCGCTGACTAAGTCAGCATTTATTGGCCATCCCTAATTGCCCTTGTTCAGAGGACAATTAAGAGTCAACCAAATTGTTGTGGGTCTAGAATCACATGTAGGCCAGACCAGGTAAGGATGGCAGATTTCGTTCCCTAAAGGACACTAGGGAACCAGATGGGTTTTTACAACAATCAGTAATGGCTGGGAGATATGCCGGGATATGAGGTTGCAGCTGTGGTTGTGTACAACTCTGCTGCTTCTGATGGCCCACAGTGCCTTATGGATACCCAGTTTTGGGTTGCTAGATTTGTTTGAAATCTGTCACATTTAGCATGGGATAGAAGCAGAAACTTGAACTCCGGGCTTCAGAGCTCAAACAGCGGCTGGAGTCACTGTGGTGCATCTGCTTGGCTGAGAGTTACATGGATAGCACATTCAGAGAGGCGGTCACACCACAGCCTAAGAGCCTGGAGACAGGGAGGGAATGGATGACCACCAGGCAGTCCAAGAGAAGTAGGCAGGTAGTGCAGTAGTCCTCTGGAGTCCTGCTTACAAATCGGTTTTCTGTGTCAGAAGCTGGTGAGGGCGCTGGTTCCTCAGAGGAGTACAGTCAGAGCCAAGTTTGTGGCACCACAAGCGGCTCGGCTATACAGGAGTGGAGGAAGAAGAAAGGAAGAGCTATAGTGATAGGGGATTCATTGGCTAGGGGAATAGACAGGCATTTCTGTGGCCATAGACATGACATTCTTCTGTGGGAGGGTGATCAGCCAGAGGTCGTGGTCCACTTTGGTACCAATGACTTAGGTAGGAATGGGGATGTGGTCCTGCAATCAGAATTTAGGGAGATAGTAGAAAATTAGCAAGCAGGACCTCTGATTTAGTAATCTCTGAATTACTCCCAGTGCCACATGCCAGCGAGTAAAGCAATACAGAGGATAAGGCAGATGAATGTGTGGCTGGAAAGATGGTGCAGGAGGGAGGGCTTTAGATTCCTGGGACACTGGGACTGGCTCTGGGGGAGATGGCACCTGTACAAGCCAGACGGGTTGCACCTGAACAGAGCTGGGACTAAGTTCCTTGTGGGGCATTTTGCTGGTGCTGTTGGAGGGCTTTAAACTAACTTGGCAGGGGTGTGGGAACCAAGAAAAAAGATTAGAGAGGAATACCAAGGTGCGCAAAACACTGGGAGGGACAGGTATAAAGAATAGTAAGTTAATAGATAAAGTTGGGTTAAGGGAGAAAGGTAATAAAATCTAAATCAGGGTTACTATGCATGTATGTGAATGCACAGAGTATAATATATAAGATTGGGAGTTACAGGCGCAGATTGCCATATGGAAATATAATGTTGTAGCAATAACACACAACTGGCTCAAGGAAGGGCAGAACTGAATGTCAAATATTCCTGGGTACAAGGTGTTCAGAAAACATAAGAAAGGAAGGAAAGGAGGAGGGGTGGTGGTATTGGTTATGGAGAGCATTGCAGTGCTGGAGAAAGAGGATGTCCCACAGGGCTCAAGGACAGAATCAATTCGGCTAGAGCTGAGTAACAAAAAGGTGCAATCAAATTGCTCTGGGTAGTCTATAGACCGCCAAATAGTGAGAAGGATGTAGAAGAACAAATCTGGGAAGGGAAATTACAGAGAGATGCAGGCATTATAGAGTAGTTATAATGGGAGATTTTAATTACCTGAACGTAGACTGGGACAGTGGTAATGTAAAGATCAGAGAGGGGCAAAAGTTCCTCGATTGTGTTCAGAAGAATTTTCTACAGCAGTATGTGTCCAATCCAGCAAGAAAAGAAGCACTGTTAGACCTTGTTCTTGGCAATGAGGCAGGCCAAGTCGATCAAGTGTCAGTGGGGGAACATTTAGGAGACAGTGATCATTGTATTGTGCATTTTAGGGTGATGATAGAAAAGGATGGTAGAAATCCAGAGGAAAAATAATTAACTGTTCAAGAGCCGACTTCAATGGGGCAAGAACAGGACTGGACCAGATAGACTGGAATGAAAGGTTGGCAGGAAAACTGTAGCTGAACAATGGGCTACCTTCAAAAAAAGAATTGGTTCGGGCACAGTCCATGTATATTCCATTGAAAGGGAAAGGTAGGACAAACAAATCCAGAGCTCCCTGGATGAAAAAGGAGATTGAAATTAAGATAAAGAGGCAAAAGTGTACTTATGACAGGTGTCAGGTAGAAAATACAATTGAGAACCAAGAGGAATACGGAAGGTTCAGAGGGGAGATGAATCGGAATATTAGAGAAGTGAAGAGGGAATATGAGAAAACACTGGCAGCCAACATAAAGCAGAATCCCACAGTCTTCTATGGGTAAAAGGAGTAGGGCCGATTAGGGGCCTAAAAGGGAATTTACACATGGATGAAGGGGCCATGGCTAAGGTATTAAATTAATACTTTGCACCCATCTTTACCAACGAGGCATCTGCTATCCAGGCCATGATGACAGGTAAGGAAACACTGTCACTAGAAAGATTCAAAATTGATAAGGAGGAAGTGTTGACTAGACTGTCGGTACTTAAAGTTGACAAGGCACCAGGACCAGAAGAGATACATCCAAGGACATTGAACGAAGCAAGAGTAGAAATTGCAGGGGCACTGCCCATAATCTTTCAGTTTTTCTTAGGCTCAGGGGTGGTGTCAGAGGACTGGAAACTTGCCAACATTATGCCCTTGTTCAAAAAAGGTTGTAAGGATAAGCCCAGCAATTACAGACCAGTCTGTTTAGTTTCAGTGGTGGGCAAGATTCTAGAATCAATTATTTGGGATAGAATTAGTAGTCACATGGAAAAGGTGCATCAGGTCAATGTTCTCTGCTGTCTCCCGACATCTTACAAGGCATCTTCATCAAGGGTCTTGGAGTACAGTTGCCACTATGGGCTCTTCATTTTCCCTGAACTCTTACAGGAGCCGTTCACCTTCCGCAATCCAGCAGGGGATGGAGATAGCAACCTTTACGTGATCGTCCTGTTAAAGTAAGCTTTACCACCTGAAAACCTGCAAACAAGTGCTGGTCAAGGAGGCGATCGAACCCTGGTCACCAGGCTCTCAGGCCAAGCAATAAAAATCAAAAGGAAAGCAGTGAAGATATCTTTGTGATAAAATTTTAATGTACTTGAGAGAGCAATTAAAAATGATGACTTTGACTGAGAGATGAGAAGGGTGGAACAAGGTTCAATGAAGCACGCAGGGGGGCATGCCAGGAGCAACACCAGGCATACCTAAAAATGAGGTGTCAACCTGGTGAAGCTACAACACAGGACTACTTGCATGCCAAACAGCATAAGCAGCAAGTGATAGACAAAGCTAAGTGATCCAACAGCCAACGGACCATATCTAAGCTCTGCAGTTCTTTCCACATCTGGTCATGAATGGCAGTGGACAATTAAACAACTCACTGGAGGAAGAGGCTCCACAAACAGAAGGGCTGAGCCAATGATCTATCTTGGCCTTCTCCGGAGGTCCCCAGCATCACAGATCCCAGTCTTCCAATTTGATTCACTCCACGTGATAGCAAGAAATGTCTGAAGGCACCAGATGCTGCAAAGGCTGAGGGGCCTGACAATATTCTGGCAATGGAACTGAAGACTTGTGTTCCAGAACTTGCTGAGCCCCTGGTCAAGTTGTTCCAGTACAGTTATAACGCTGGCATCTACCCAGCATGTCAAAATCCTGGGTCTCCCTTCCTAACAGCACTGTGGGTGTTCCTACAACACACGGACTCCAGGGGTTCAAGAGCCACCACCTTCTCAAGGGCAATTTGGTTGGGAAATAAATGCTGGCCTGGCCAGCGACTCCCACATCTCATGAATTAATAAAAACAAATGTGGAAAATTGCCTCGGTATGTCCCAGTCACATAAAAGCAGGATACATCCAACCTAGCCAATTACCACCCCATCAGCCTACTCTCAATAAACAGCAAAGTGATGGAAGGTGTTGTTGACAGTGCTGTCAAGTGGCACGTACTCAGCAATAACCTGCTCACTGATGTTCAGTTTGGGTTCTCCCAGGGCCACTCAGCCCCTGACCTCTTTACAGCCTTAGTTCAAACATGGACAAAAGAACTGAACCCAAGAGGTGAGGTGAGGCATCAAGGCCAAATTTGACTGAGTATGGCATCAAGGAACCTTAGAGAAACTGGAGTCAAATGGGAATAAG
Organism: Carcharodon carcharias; assembly: GCF_017639515.1. Taxonomy (NCBI): domain Eukaryota; kingdom Metazoa; phylum Chordata; class Chondrichthyes; order Lamniformes; family Lamnidae; genus Carcharodon; species Carcharodon carcharias. Next base: position 11,126,199 of record NC_054471.1, read on the forward strand.
GGGGAAAACTCTCTGCTGGTTGGAACCATATCTTGCACAAAGGAAGATGGTTGTGGTTGTTGAAGGTCAATCACCTTAGTCCCAGGACATCACTGCAGGAGCTCCTCAAGGTAGTATCCTAGCCTTTATTTGTTTCATCAATGACCTTCCCCCCATCATAAGGTCAGAATTGTGGACATTCGCTGATGATTGCACAATGATCGGCACTATTTGTGACTCCTCATATACTGAAGCAGTCCATGCCCATAAGCATCAAGACCTGGACAATATTAGGGCTTGGGCTGATAAGTGGCAAGTAACATTTGTGCCACACAAATGCCAGGCAAAGACCACCTCCAGCAAGAGAAAATCAAAGTATCTCCCCTTGATATTCAATGGCTTTACCATCGTGGGATTCCCCAGCACCTATATTCAGGAGAGTAGTCAGGGGTTGTAAAGGAGCTGGGAGAGCAGAAGTGACTGAGGGAGCTCGGTGAGGAGGGAACAAAGTGATCCTTTGAGTACTGAGAGGACGGGTTGGGTAAGTATTTCCTACTTTTATCACTTATAGCTTTTAAGGTCTTATTTTGTGGTTCATCTTTTTTAAGGGCTATATTCTGTAACAACGAGGAACAGGGAAGAAGGACCCTAGAGTGGTTGACATTATTTGACATTAAGTATCTTCCAAAAGGTTTAATTTCATTTAAAGGTGTAAATTGTGGCAGGAGAGCTCAAAGCTGTGGTGTGCTCCTCCTGCTCTATGTGGGAAGACAGGAACATTTCCAGTGCCTGGGGCCAGCATGTGTATGGGAAGTGTCTCCAGCTGCAGCTCCTGGAAGCCCAGGTTTCGGAGCTGGAGCTGCGGCATGGAGCATCTGCCAGGCAGAGCGTATCGTGGATAGCACGTATAGAGTTGTGGTCACGCCACAGGCTAAGAGTCCACAGGCAGGAAGGGAATGGGAGACCACCAGGCAGAACAAGAGGACTAGGGCGGCAGTGCAGGAATCTTCTGTGGCTATTCCCCTGCAAAATAGATAGACTGCTTTGAATACTGTTGAGGGGAATGGCCTCTCAGCAGAAAGCAGAAACAACCAAATTTGTTGCACCACAGTTGGCTCTGCTGCACAGGGGAGGAGTAAAAAGTTTGGGAATGCAATAGTTATTGGGGATTCAATTGTAAGGGGAATAGTTAGGCATTTCTGTGGCCACAAACAAGACTCCAGGACAATAAGTTGCCCCCTGGTGCTCAGGTCAAGGATGTCTCAGAGCAGCTACAGGATATTCTGAAGGGGGAAGGTGAACAGTCAGTGGGTGTGGTACACATTGGTACAATCGACATAGGTAAAAAAAGGGATGAGGTCCGAAAAGCAGAATATAGGGAGTTAGGAAGTAAGTTGAAAAGTAGGACCTCAAAGGTAGTGATCTCAGGATTACTACCAGTGCCACATGCTAGACAGAGTAGAAATAGCAGGATATACCAGATGAATACGTGGCTGAAGATATGGTGTGAGGGGGAGGGTTTTAGAATCCCGGGACATTGGGACCGGTTCTAGGGGAGGTGACCAGTACAAACTGAACGGGTTACAGCTGGGCAGGACCGGGACTGATGTCCTGGGGGGAATATTTGCGAGAGTGGTTGGGGAGGGTTTAAACTAAAATGACAGGGAACCTATGCAAGGAATCAGGAGGGGAATCAACGTCAAGAACAAAAGACAGAAAGGGGAATAAGAAAAGTGATAGGCAGAGAAGTCAAAGGCCAGAATCAAACAGGGCCTCAGTGAAAAATAGCGGGAACGGGACAAGTAATGTTAAAAAGACAAGCCTTTTGCCTTAACTCGAGGAGCATTCACAATGAAGTGGATGAATTAACCGTGCAAATAGATGTAAACAGGTATGATATTGTTGGGATTACAAAGACATGGCTGCAGGGTGACCAGGGATGGGAACTGAACATCCAGGGTATTCAATATTTAGGAAGGATGACAAAAAGGAAAAGGCGGTGGAGTTGCATTGCTGGTTAAAGAGGAAATTAATGCAATAGTGAGGAAAGATATTGGCTCCGACAATGTGGAATCTGTATGGGTAGAGCTGAGAAACATTAAGGGGCAAAAAACGTTAGTGGGGGTTGTATGTAGACCCCCAAACTGTGGTGGTGATGTTGGGAATGGCATTAAACAGGAAATTAGAGACACATGCAATAAAGGAACATCTGTAATTATGGGTGACTTTAATCTTCATATTGCTTGGGCAAATCAAATTAGTAACAATACCATAGAAGAGGAATTCCTGGAGTGTATAGGATGGTTTTCTGGACCAATACATTGAGGAACCAACTAGAGAACAGGCCATCCTGGACTGGGCATTGTGTAATGAGAAAGGAATAATTGGCAATCTAGTTGTGCGAGGCCCCTTGGGGATGAGCGACCATAATATGATAGAATTCTTCATCAAGATGGAGAGTAACATAGCTGATTTTGAGACTAGGGTCCTGAATCTTAATAAAGGAAACTACGATGGTATGAGGCGTGAGTTGGCTATGATGGTTTGGGAAACATTACTTAAAGGGATGACGGTGAATAGGCATTGGCAAACGTTCAAAGAGCGCATGGATGAACTGCATCAATTGGTTATTCCTGTCTGGCGCAAAAGTAAAACAGGAAAGGTAGCCAAACCATGGCTTATGAGGGAAATTAGAGATAGTATTAGGTCCAAGGAAGAGGCATACAAATTGGCCAGAAAAAAACAACATGCCTGAGGACTGGGAGCAGTTTAGAATTCAGCAAAGGGGGACCGGGGATTGATTAAGAAGGGGAAAATAGAATACGAGAGTAAGCTTGCAGGGAACATAAAAACTGACTGTAAAAGTTTCTATCAGTATGTGAAGATAAAAAGATTGGTGAAGACAAATGTAGGCCCCTTACAGGCAGAAACAGGGGAATTTATAATGGGGAACAAAGGAATGGCTGACCAACTAAATACATACTTTGGTTCTGTCTTCACAAAGGAGGACACAAATAACATTCCAGAAATGTTGGGAACACAGGGTTTAGTGAGAGGGAGGAACTGAAAGAAATCAGTATTAGTAGGGAAATGGTGTTGGGGAAATTGATGGGATTGAAGGCCGATAAATCCCCAGGGCCTGATAATCTACATCCCAGAGCACTTAAGGAAGTGGCCCTAGAAATAGTGGATGCATTGGTGGTCATCTTCTAAGATTCTATAGGCTCTGGAACAGTTCCTACAGATTGGAGGGTAGCTAATGTAGCCCCACTATTTAAAAAGGGAGGTAGGGAGAAAACAGGGAATTATAGACCCTCCAGGAGAAGATTGGGGACGCGGGATCAGTTCTCTCCCTCCGTGGTCTATATATGGCAGGGCACGTCACCATGATTGGCTGGGGTTCACATATGTCAATAAAGTTGTCACTGCAGAAAGAAAAGCTGTAAATTTGTCCTATAAACAGAAAATTCTGGAACTGCACAACAATTCGAGCTGTAACTGAGAAAGAAAATGTGGTTTTAGTTCTGGTGTGTTATGATAAAGGCTTTAGGGTTCAAGGTTTCTCCCAACGCTTTACTTTTGTCTTCACAAAATGCAGTGAATCAATCAGAACACCCACTCAATGTCATCAGTAAGATTCCAGAACTATTTCAATGGCTGGGCCTCATTTCCATTGAACCGGCATGTTTCCAGCACTGATACTGGTTGCCACAGCATTCTCCTCCAACACCTTTCATAGAAACATAAAATCATAGAAAATAGGAGCAGGAGTAGGTCATTCGGCCCTTCAAGCCTGCTCCGTCATTCAATAAGATCATGGCCGAACTCCATACTCCCACTCTCCCCATATCCCTTGATGCCTTTAGTCCAGAAATCTATCTAATTCCCTCTTAAATATGTTCAGTGACTTGGCCCCTACAATCTTCTGTGGTAGAGAATTCCATAGGTTCACCGCCCTCTGAGTGAAGAAATTTCTCCTCATCTCAGTACTAAATTGTTTACTTTCTATCCTGAGATTGTGACTCCTTGTTCTAGACTCCCCCAGCCAAAGGAAATATCATCCCTGTATCCATTATGTCCAGCCCTGTCAGAATTTTATATGTTTCAATGAGATCCCCTCTCATTCTTTTAAACTCCTGTGAACACAGGCCTAGTCAGCCCAATCTCTCTTCATACGACAATCCTGCCATCCCAGGAATCAGTCTAGTGAACCTTCGCTGCACTTCTTCTTTGGGAAGTATATCCTTAGGTAAGGAGACCAAAACTCCACACAATACTCCAGGTGTGGTCTCACCAAGGCCCTGTACAGCTGCAGTAAGACATCCTTGCTCCTGTACTCATGTCCTCTCACAATGAAGGCCAACATACCATTTACCTTCTCAACTGTTTGCTGCACCTGCATGCTTGCTTTCAGTGATTGGTGTACAAGGACACTCAGGTCCCTTTGTACATCAACATTTCCCAATCTAGCACCATTTAAGTAATACTCTGCCATTCTGTTATTCATACCAAAGTGAATAACTTCACACTTATCCATGTTATACTGCATCTGCCATGTATTTGCCCACTCACTCAACCTGTCTAAATCACCTTGAAGCTTCCTAACACACTCCTCATCTCTCACGTTCCCAACAAGTTTTGTGTTGTCAACAAACTTGGAAAAATTACATTTGGTTCCCTCATCCAAATCATTGATATACATTATGAATAGCTAGGGTCTAAGCACTGATCCCTGCAGTACCCCACCAGTCACTGCATACCACACCAAAAAAGACCTATTTATTCCTACTCTATTTCCTGTCTGCTAACCAATTCTCAATCCCAATATATTACCCCCAATCCCATGTGCTTTAATTTTACACACTAACTTCTTATGTGGGACTTTATCAAAAGCTTTTTGAAAATCCAAACACACCACATCCACTGATTCTCCCTTATCTATTTCGCTAGTTACATCTTCAACGAACTCCAGTGGATTTGTCAAACATGATTTCCCTTTCATAAATCCATGCTGACTTTGTCTAATCCCGTTGATATTTGTGTCCTGTTATCACACCCTTTATAATCGACTCTAGCATTTTCCCTACTACTGAGATTAGGCTAACCTGTCTGTAATTTGCTGTTTTCTCCCTTCCTCCTATTTTAAATAGTGCGGTTACATTTGCCAAACTCCAATCTGCCAGGACTGTTCCAGAATCTACAAGATTTTGGAAGATGACAACCAACTATTTCCATGGCCACCTCCTTTAGTACCCTGGGATCCTGCTCAGTAGGATTGCTCTTGCATGGTGCCTTCTGATCTACCTGAATTCAGCCAGTGTATATCCTTCAATACCCTCTCTTCTCCTTCCTGCAGTGTCACCTCAAGGGTCTCTCGAGGAACCAACCCCAACCCCCTCCCTCTACCTTATATATATGCTATCCCTGGGCAATCATCGGCAAGCACAGCAGATTGAGTTTTCACATGTACATTGACAACATTCCATTCTACCTTTCCACCACTTCTCTAAACCTCTCAACTGCCTCCAAACTGTCAAATTGTTTGACCAACATTGTCATAAATGGGGTCACAACTGCCTCCAGTTCAACATCCAAAAACCAAACACCATCATTTCAGGATCCTGTCAAAGACTCCAGTGTCTGGCTACTGATTCTAAACCCCTCCGGAGTTACTCTCAATACTGAACCAATCTTGATACCCCATTCAACCCTGAGCTAATCATTAAAACCAAAATTCTACTACCAAGAACAACTACTTACACCTTCACAACACTGCCCTCCTCAGCCGCTCTACCAAAAGTACAATTACTCCCACAGTCTTCTTGCTGACATCCCAACCTACCCCAGCTTCTATAAACCAACATATATTCTATTCTGTGCAAAGTCCCACTCACTTGCAACTAGGAATGGGCAACAGGCAACTTGAGATGGACAATAAATGCTGCCCCAGCCAGTGAAGCCCACATCCCGTGAATAAATTTTAAAAAACCCTCAATCCTATTCCCTAAACCTCTCTGTTTTTCCTCCATTTAAAGTTCAAGAGAGAGGAATCATTCTATAATTTATCACCATTCTGATTCCTTTTTCTTCAACTTTAAAAATCTTTTCCAGACTTATCTCTGACCAATGTTAGGTGCACTTCCTAGACTTGTTCAGAAGGCAGTTAAGAGTCAGCCACATTGCTGTGGATCTGGAGTCACATGTAGGCCAGATCAGGTCAGGGTGGCAGATTTCCTTCCCTAGAGGACATTAGTGAACCAGATGGGCTTTTATGACAATCAACAGTGGTTTCATGTTCATCATCAGACTTTTAATTCCAAATTTTTATTGGATTCAAATTTCAACATCTATTGTGGTGGGATTCAAACTTAAGTCCCAGCAGCATTACCCTGAGTCTCTGGAATACTAGTCCAATGACAATACTACTATTGGGAGGCCACCATCTCCCTTATCAGCCTGAAAGTAATTGGTCTCAGGGAAAGTGCTAACAATTCTTTCATAAAATATACATTTCTTAGACATTTCTATGCCTTGATTAAAGGGGAGAAGAATGCCAGCTGGGCACTGCATTGCAAAGTGCGCAAGGGATACGTAGGTAATCCTTTGCATTTTTACAAAGCATTCTGCTGCAGCGGAACAGATTCCCAAATCTCTCTGAATGAATGTTACATAGAAGTCAACACTCAAGGCAAAATTCATCCTCATTGCCTCTAACACAATGCTGTTTATCTGTAATGACATTCACATAACATCTTGCTTTGTGCAGTGACATGTGCCCTGTAGCAGTTTGATGGTCTTTATGGCTCAAAGGCCTCCAAATGGTTAGAGTGGGCTCATTCAAAGCCTTTATTTATTAGGTTTCCAGTACAGTGAGTTCAAAATCTCATTAGCGCTATTTCAAGTTGTGATGTGAAGGATAGGTATTCCCTAAGGTACACAGAGTGTAGTTTTTATTTTTTAAATAATTTTCAGATTGTGAGCATTGCTGGCAAGGCCTTTCTGCATCTTATTTTAGATTTTTTTTCAAATCCCTATACAATTTCCTTTTAGATCGTTGTTACAATGAGTGTTGTAAACGCATGAACTGCAATTACATCAGTACAATGAAGATGTCTGTAGAATTAGTAAAATGAGTTCATCCACATACCAAGCTATTATATTGGCATTGATCTGGCAAGGTCAAAGAGTATTCAGGTATGCCCATATGCAAAAATAGTAGCATTCATCCAACCTAGAGAAATACTGCTCTATTAGCCCTTTCCCAATCAAAAGTAAGTATGTAGAAACAGTTGTCAACAATGCCTCAAGCAAGGCCCACTCACCACTAACCTGTATACAAATAATCTGCACACCAACAACCTCCACGCCAGCCACCCACTCATTAGTAACCTATGCACCATTAACCTTTAGCTGCAGCAACCTACCCGCCAACACCTTGACATTAAATGGCATTACCATCGCTACATTTCCCACTATCAACATCCTTGGGGGTTACCATTGACCAGAAACTGAGCTGGACTAGCCATATAAATACTGTGGCTACAAGAGCAGGTCAGAGGCTAGGAATCCTGTGACGAGCAATTCATCTCCCGACTCCCCAAAGCCTGCCCACCATCTACAGGCACACGTCAGGAGTGTGTTGAAATACTCCCCACTAGCCTGATGAATGGAGCTCCAACAACACTCAAGAAGCTTGACACATCCAGGGCAAGGCAGCCTGCTTGATTGGCACCACATCCACCACAATAAACATCCAAACTCTCCACCACTGACGCACAGTAGCAGCAGTGTGTACCATCTACAAGACACACTGCAGAAATTCACCAAGGCTCCTTCAACAGCACCTTCCAAACGACCTCCGTGACCCAGAAGGACAAGGGCAGTAGATAGATGGGAACACCACCAACTGAAAGTTCCCCTCCAAGCCATTCACCATCCTGGCTTAGGAATATTTCGCTGTTCCTTCAATGTCACTAGGTCAAAGTCCTGGCACTCCCTCCCTAACAGCACTGTGGGTGTACCTACACTACATGGCCTGCAGCGGTTCAAGAAAGTTGCTCAACACTACCTTCTCAAGGGCAAATAGGAATGGGCAATAAATGCTGGCATAGCCTATGAAACCCATATCCCACGAAATAATTTTTTAAATCCTGCATATCAATAATCTGCGCATTAGTGAGTTGTGCACCAGTAAATCAACCTCCAAGTAACCCTGCACCACCTTAATCCTGCGCAACAGTAACCCCCTCATCAGTAAACCCACAGACCATAAATTCACATATCAATGATCAGCACACCCACCACTCGTGTATCCACACCCTGCACACTCACCAACCATGCACAACATCCTGCACATTCACCAAACCTATACCCACACTCTGCACACTCACCAACCCTATACCAACAACCTGCACATTCACCAAATGTGCACCCACATTCTGCACACTTATCAACTGTGTACCAACACCCTGCACACTCACCACCTGTATATCTACATCCCGCACACTAGACAACCATGTACCCATATACTGCACACTCACCATCCATGCACCCACATCCTGTGCACTCACCGTGTACCCACATCCTGCATAGTCACTGTGTACCCACATCCTGCACACTCACCTGTACCCAAACCCTGCACACTCACCGTGTACCCACATTCTGCACACTCACCAACCATGTACCCAAATCCTGCATACTCACCACATACCCACATCCAGCACGCTCACCAACTGTGTACCCACATCCTGCACACTCACCAACCACGTGCCCAAATCCTGCACACTCACCATGACCCACATCTGGCACACTCACCAACCATGTACCCACATGCTGCACATTCACTATGTGTTATGGCACAGCAGATGGTAAATGCAGAGCTGTTCAAATCCCAGGGGGAAACTTGAAACAAATGCACAACTATTTTACAATTTGTATTTATTTCGAGATGCATGCCTTGAATTCAGTGGTAATAAGACACTAAGAGGTAATGAGTAGGTTAAACAAAGGAGAGCCAATGGATGTTATCTACTTGGACTTCCAGAAGGCCTTTGACAAGGTGCTGCACAGGAGGCTGCTCAGTAAGATAAGAGCCCATGGTGTTAGAGGCAAGGTACTAGCATGGATAGCAGAGAGTGGGGATAAGGGGATCCTTCTCAGGATGGCAGCCAGTGACTAGTGGAGTTCCACAGGGGTCAGTGTTGGGACCACAACTTTTCACTTTATACATTAATGATCTAGATGAAGGAACTGAGGGCATCCTGGCTAAGTTTGCAGATGATACAAATATATGTGGAGGGACAGGTAGTATTGAGGAGGCAGGGAGGCTGCAGAAGGATTTGGACAGGTTAGGAGAATGGGCAAAGAAGTGGCAAATGGAATACAACGTGGGCAAGTGTGAGGTCATGCACTTTGGTAGGAAGAATAGAGTCATAGACTATTTTCTAAATGGGGAGAGAATTCAGAAACCTGGAGTGCAAAGGGACTTGGGAGTCCTAGTCCAGGATTCTCTTAAGGTTAACTTGCAGGTTGAGTCAGTGGTTAGGAAGGCAAATGCAATGTTGGCATTTATTTCGAGAGGACTAGAATATAAAAGCAGGGATGTGCTGCTGAGGCTTTATATGGCTCTGGTCAGACCACATTGAGAATATTGTGAGCAATTTTGGGCCCCGTACTTCAGGAAGGATGTTCTGGCCCTGGAGAGAGTCCAGAGGAGGTTCATGAGAACGATCCCAGGAATGAAAGGCTTAACATATGAGGAATGTTTGAGGACTCTGGTTCTATACTCCATGGAGTTTAGAAGGATGAGGGGGTATCTGATTGAAACTTACAGAATACTGAAAGGCCCAGATAGAGTGAACATGGGGAAGATGTTTCCATTAGTAGGAAAGACTAGGACCCGAGGGCACAGCCTCAGAGTAAAGGAAAGACCTTTTAGAACAGAGATGAGGAGAAACTCCTTTAGCCAGAGAGTGGTGAATCTATGGAACTCATTGCCACAGAAGGCTGTGGAGGCCAGGTCATTGAGTGTACTTAAGACCGAGATAGATAGGTTCTTGATTGGTAAGGGGATCAAAGGTTACAGGGAGAAAGCGGGAGAATGGGGTTGAGAAACTTATCAGCCATGATTGAATGGTGGAGCAGACTCGATGGGCCGAATGGCCTAATTTCTGTTCCTATGTCTTATGGTCTTATAGTCTAAGGCTTATAAGTTTCTTACAAAACTAAATTAAACCTTTATTAATAAAAAAAAATGATCTTAAGTACATACATAGGTTTACAAATTACTACTGTGATAATTCCTAGCCCCCCTAGTTAATCTAACTCCCAGTTACACCTCTGTTAAGGCAACAGTAAAACACATAGATTTAAACAGACCCAGGCAAAGCACACACCCTGGACAGTTGACATGAACTCATTGAGTTTTTCTCAGCTTTGATTCATTGTAGACAGCAGCTTGAGACTTAGATGCTGGATGCTTTTCACACTTGTGTTAGATCTTAGAATGCCTTCTTTCCTACACACCACCCCATCTCCTTTACACAAATTTCTCCCTTTTCAATGTAAATCCCATTGTTTCAATATGTCTTTTCAACTTTACTTTTCTAATAATAAAAATCTTTCATACTACCAATTTTATCAGTCAGCTTCGGGAAAAAGAAATACACTGTGTGGCTTAGCCTCTGTTGGCTTAGGTGTAACGCCTTACCACCTCTTTGAAATTCAGTACTTGGGTTGATCTAAAAATGCAATTTTCCTTTTGCACCTCACATTCTACAACTTCAGCCATGTTTACCTCCATTTCAAACCAAGCTTGTCCTCTGATACATCAGAGCCTTCAGTCCAGCTATGTAGGACAAAGTATTCAAGAGAAAATATTGTGTGCTTGTGATAAAGGGACGGCAAAAATCATGGGTGATTTTAATCTACACATAAACTGGAAAAATCAGATAGGTAGTAGTAGCCTGGACGAGGAGTTCTCAGAACGCTTTTGAGATAGTTTCTTAGAGCAGCGTGTTCTGGAACCAACTAGAGGGCAGGTTATATTAGATTTGATATTGTGTAACCTAACAGGATTAATTAATGACCTCAGGGTAAAGGCACCCTGAGGTAGCAGCGACCACAATATGACTGCATTTTACATTCAGTTTGAAAGGGAGAAGAGTGGGTCTAAGACTAGTATGTTAAACTTAAATAAGGGCAATGATGTGGGAATGAAAGCTGAAGTAGCTGGTGAACTGGGAAACTAGGCTATAGGGTAGATCAATAGAGAAGCAGTGGCAGACATTTAAGGGGATATTTCAAAGTATTCAGAATAAGTACATTCCTACCACAAAGAAAAGTTCTAAGGGGAGGACCCACCATCATGGTTAACTAAAGAAGTTAAAGAAAGCATCAAACTTAAGGAAAAAGAATACAACTCCGCAAAGATAAAATGATAGGGCAGATGATTGGACAGAATATAAAGAACGGCAGAGAATGGCTAAAAGGTTAATCAGAGGAAAGAAATTAGAGTACGAGAGGAAGCTAGCTAGAAATGTAAAAACGGATAGCAAGAATTTCTACAGGTACTTAAAAAGGAAAAGAGTATGTAAAGTGAGCGTTAGTCCTCTAGAGAGTGACAGTGGAAAGTTATAGTAGATAACAAGGAAACGGCAGAAGAGATTTAAAAATATTTTGTTTCTGTGTTCACTATAGTGGATACAAAAAACATTCCAGTAATAGCTGCAAATCAGGAGGTGAATGGGAGAAAGGAACTTGGTGAAATTGAAATCACCAGGGAAATGGTACTGGGCAAATTGATGGAGCTGCAGGCTCCCAATGGACTACATCCTAGGGTCTTAAAAGAAGTGGCTAATGAGGTAGTTGATGCGCTGGTGTTAATTTTCCAAAATTCGCTAGATTCTGGAAAGTTTCCATCAGATTGAAAAGTAGCAAATATAACCTCTCTGTTCAAAGAAGGGAGGGGGGCAGAAAACAGGAAACTATAGGCCAGTTAGCTTCACATCTGTCGTGGGGAAGTTATCAGAATCGATCATTAAGGAGGTTATAGCTGGGCACTTAGAAGAACTCAAGGTAATCGGGAAGAGTCAGCATGGTTTTGTGAAAGGAAAATCATGTATAACCAATTTATTGGAGTTTTTTGAAGGAGTAACATGCTCAGTGAAAAGGGGGAGCCTGCAGACATACTGTATTTGGATTTCCAGAAGGCATTTGATGAGGTGCCACATCAAAGATTATTACGGAAAATAAATGTGCATGGTGTAGTGGATAGAAGATTGGCTGGCCAGCAGAAAGCAGAGATTATGCTTAAATAAGACTTTTTTCTGATTGACAGGATGTGTCAAGTGGAGTCCCACAGGGTAAATTTTAATGATATACATCAATGACTTAGATGAGGGGAGTGAAGACATGGTAGCTAAATTTGCAGATGACACAAAGATAGGTCGGAAAGTATGTTGTGAAGAGCACATGAGGAGGTTGCAGATGGATAGAGATAGGTTGAGTGAGGGGCAAAGATCTGGCAAATGGAGTTTAAAATGTGAAGTGGTTCACTTTGGCAGGAAGAACAAAAAAGCAGAGTATTACTTAAATGGAGAACAGCTGCATAATTCTGAGGTGCAGAGGGATCTAGGTGCTCTAATACATGAGTCACCAAAAGTAGTATGCAGGTACAGCAAGTAATTAAGAAGGCTAATGGAATGCTATCCTTTATTACGAGAGGAATTGAACGTAAAAGTAGGATGTTCAGTTGCACAGGGCATTGGTGAGACTGCAGCTCGAATACTGTGTGCAGTTTTGATTTCCTTATTTAAGTAAGGATGTAAAGGCATTAAAGATCGTTCAAAGGAGGCTTACTAGATTGACACAAAAACAAAAATTGCTGGAAAAGCTCAGCAGGTCTGAGAGCATCTGTGGAGAGAAAAACAGAGTTAACATTTCGAGTCTGTATGACAAATTCAGAGCTCTGAAGAAGAGTCATTCAGACTCGAAAAGTTAACTCTGTCTTTCTCTCCAAAGATGCTGTTACATCTGCTGAGTTTTCCCAGCATTTTCTGTTTTTGTTTCAGATTTCCAGCAACTGCAGTATCTTGATTTTACCTTATTGTAGATAGATTCTTGTTAGGCAAGGGAAGCAAAGGTTATCAGGGTTTGATGGGAATGTGGAAATCAAAACACAAGATCAGCCATGATCTTATTGAATGGCGGTGCAGGCTCGAAGGGCTGAATGGTCTACTCCTATTCCTATTTCTTATCTTCTTATGTTCTTTTGTTCTGTAACTCAAGTCACACACACACACACACACACACACACACACACACACACATACACTACCCTTACAATAAATTCCAATAACATCATCAAAATTATTATATTTACTGACACCATGTACACATATCCTGCACACTCACCAACCATGTACTCCCATTCTGCACATTCACCATGTACCCACACCCTCCACACTCATTGTGTACCCTCACCATGCACACTCACCATGCGCCCACACCCTGCACACTCAACGTGTACCCAAATCCAGAACACTCAGTGGGTATGCACATCCCGCACACTCACCAACCGTGAACCCACATTTTGCACACTCAACAACTGTATACCTAGACCTTGCACACTCACCAACCTTGTACCCACACCCTGCACACTCACCATGCACCCACACCCTGCACACACACCGTGTACCCAAATCCTGAACACTCACTGGGTACCCAGATTCTGAACATTCACAAACCATGTACCCACATCGTGCAGACTCACCAACTGTGTACCCACATCTTGCACACTCAGCAAACTTGTACCCACATCCTGCATGCTCACCAACCATGTACCCACACCTGGCACACTCATCAACCATGTACCCACATCCAGAACACTCACCAACCGTATACCCACACACTGCACACTCAAAGTGCACTCGCATCCTGCACACTCACCAACTATGTACCCACATCTTGCATACCCCACAAACCATGTACTCACATCCTGGACATTCACCAAACATGTATCCACATCCTGCACATTCACCAACCATGTACCCAAAACCTGCACACTCACCGTGTACCTACATCCTGCACACTCACCAACCGTGTCTCCACATCCTGCACATTGACCAAGCAGGTACCCACACCATGCACTCACCATGCACCCACACCCTGTACACTCACCATGTACCCATATCTTGTACGTTCACCATGCACCCACACCCTGCACACTCACCAATCATGTAGTCACATGTTGTACACTTGCCAACCGTGTACCCAATGCCTTCACACTCACCATTTATCTATTCACCAACCATTTACCCACACCCTGCTCATTCACCAACCATAAACCCACATCTTGCACACTCACTAACCTTGTATCCACATCCTGCACATTCAACAATCATGTACCCAAACCCTGCACACACACCAACCATGTACCCAAAACCTGCACAATCACCAACCATACACCCACATCCTGCACACTAACTAATTGTGTACCCACATCCTGTACACTCACCAACTGTGTACCTACATACTGCACATTTACCAGCTGTGTACCCACTCCATGCACACTCACCAACTGTATACCCACACCCTGCACACTTACCAACCTTGTACCCACACCTGGCACACTCACCAAACTTGTACCCACATCCTGCACACAAGCCAACCATTTACTCACACCCTGCACACTCACTAACCCTATAAGCACTTCCTGCACACTCATCGTGTACCCACATCCTGCACATTTACTAACTGTGTACCCACACCCTGCACACTCACCAACTGTGTACCCACACCCTGCACACTCACCAACCTTGTACCCACACCTTGCATATTCATCAAACTGGTACCCAGATCCTGCACACAAACCAACCATGTACCCACACCCTGCACACTCACCAACCCTATAAGCACTTCCTGCACACTCATTGTGTACCCACAACCTGCACACTCACCAACCATGTACCCACATCTTGCACACTCACCAACCTTATACCCACACCTTGCACATTCATTAAACTTGTACCCAGATCCTGAACACAAACCAACCATGTACCCACACCCTGCACACTCACTAACCCTATAAGCACTTCCTGCACACTCATTGTGTACCCACAACCTGCACACTCACCAACCATGTACCCACATCTTGCACACTCACCAACCCTAAAAGCACTTCCTGCACACTCATCGTGTACCCACACCCTGCACGCTCACCAACTTTGTACCCAAACCCTGCCTATGCATCGACCATGCTCCTACACCCTGCAGACTCACCATATACGCACATCCTGCACACACCCTAACTGTGTACCCACATCCTGCACATTTACCAACCGTGTATCCACACCCTGCACACTCACCATGCACCCATACCCTGCACGCTCACCACGTTCCTAAATCCTGAAACTCACTGTACACCCACATCCTGCACACTCAGCAACCATATACCCACATCTTGCACACTTACCAACCTTGCGCCCACACCCTGCACACTCACCAACCATGTACCCAAAAGCTGCACACTCACAGTGTACCCACCGACTAACCATGTACCTGCATCCTGCACACTAACCAACCGTGTACCCTCACCCTGCACACTGACCAACCATGTACCCACACCCTGCACACTCACCAACCCTATAAGCACTTCCTGCACACTCATCGTGTACCCACAACCTGCACATTCACCAACCATGTACCCACACCCTGCACACTCACCAACCCTATAAGCACTTCCTGCACACTCATCATGTACCCACATCCTGCACACTCACCATATACCCACATCCTGCACACTCACCATGTACCCACATCCTGCATGCTTGCCAAGCTTGTACCCACACCCTGCACACTCACCAACCATGTAGCCACATCCTGCACTTTCACCAACTGTGTACCTGCACTTGGCATACTCACCAACCTTGTACTAACATCCTGCACACACACCAGCCATGCACCCACATCCTGCACACTCACCGTATACCCACATCCTGCACAATCACCAACCGTGTACCCACATCCTGCACACTCACTTGCAACCACACCCTGCATTCTCACTGAGTACCCTCAACCTACATGCTGACCAATCTCATACCCACACTCTGCACTCACCATGCACTCATACCCTGCACAGTTACCATGTTCCACACCTTG
Source organism: Carcharodon carcharias (assembly GCF_017639515.1). NCBI lineage: Eukaryota > Metazoa > Chordata > Chondrichthyes > Lamniformes > Lamnidae > Carcharodon > Carcharodon carcharias. The sequence continues at coordinate 11,142,336 of NC_054471.1, forward strand.
CACAGTCACCATGCACCCACACTCAGCACACTCACCGTGTATGCAGATCCTACACACTCACCATGCACCCACACCTTGCACACTCACTGCGTAGTTAAATCCTGAAATACATTGTGCACCCACGTCCTGCACACTCACCAACCATATACCCATACCCTGCACACTCACCAATCATGTATCCACGCCCTACACACTAACCAACCATGTACCCACACCCTGCACACAAATTGTGTGCCCACAACCTGCGCACTCACCATCCATGTCCCCATACCCTGCACGCTCATCAACCGTGTACACACATGTACCTAAAACCTGCACACTCAGCCTGTATCCATATCCTGCACACTCACTGTGTGCCCACATCCTGCACACTCACCATGCACCCACACCCTGCACACTCACCATGTATCCACATCCTGCACACTCACCATGCACCCACACCCTGCACACTCACCACGTATCTAAAACCTGAAGCTCACTGTGCACCCACATACTGCACACTCACCAAACATGTACTCACCCTGCACACTCACCAACCATATATCCACGTCTTGCACACTCACCAACCTTGTGCCCGCACACTGCACACTCACCAACCGTGTACCCAAAATCTGCGCACTCACAGTATACCCACTCACCAACCGTCTACCCACATGCTGCACACTCACCAACCGTGTACCAACACCCTGCACGCTCACCAGTTTTGTACTCACATCCTGCAAATTCACCAATCATGTACCCAAACCATGCACACTAACCAATCAGGTACCCAGACCCTGCACACTCACCAAGCCTGAGCTGGCGGATAAGTTACAGTTGGGGTTACCTGCAGGAGCTAGGAACTCTGATATAGTTAAAAGTATAGCACAGCATCTACAGTTGGAAGTGAAACCTGACGCTAGAGAGTCACAGCTGGAGGTAGTGAGACTTCAGTTGCATATGATAAAGCTTGAATGAGAAGCAAAGTGCAGAGAAATGGCTTTTAAAAGGGAATTAGAAATTGCAAAGATGGAGAAGGAGGAAAGAGAAAGAAAGAGAAATCGAATTCCAACTCCAAATGTTGGTAGGTAGAAAAGAGACATGAGTAGGTGAGGAAGGATTTATCTCTAGAGTAGAACCCAGTGGGGAGATGTTTACATTTGTAAAAGATCTTCCAAAGTTTGAGGAAACAGATCTTGAAGCATTCTTTATTTCATTTGAGAAGCTAGCTAAACAGAAGAAATGGCCACAGGAAAACTGGACATTATTATTAAAGTCTAAGTTATCAGGTAAGGGGCTTGAGGTATATGCTTCACTTTCAGAAGAAATGTTGGTGAATTATGACGTGGTGAAAAAAGCTATTTTGAGTGCATATGAGTTGGTTCCTGAAGCATAAGGCAGAAATTTAGGAATATAGGAAAACAGCCTGGGAAAACTTATATTGAGTTTGAAAGAATAAAGCAAAGTAATTTTGACTGGTAGATACGGGGGCATTAAAAATAGAGACAACATATGCAGCTCTTAGAGAAGTCATTCTTTAGGAAGAACTTAAAGATTCAATCCCTCCAGTAGTGAGAACTCATGTGGAGGAACAAAAGGTTGATTCTGTAAGACAAGCAGCAGAGATAGCTGATGATTATGAGTTAGTTCATAGAGCGAAGCCTTTTTTCCATCACCCTTTCAAATTGGAAAAGGATAAAAAGTGGGAAGGTGAAAGGAAAGCAGGTAGTCAGGGAAGAGAAGGAGTAGCTGGAAGTTCCCAGGAAGTTTTTTTTCTCAGAACAAAAAGGAAGCTGCTGAAGGTAGAAGTGACATTCGAAAATTGAGGTGTTTTCATTGTAATAAAGTGGGGCACACGAAGTCAGGGTTTTGGAGATTGCAGGGAAAATCTGTAGGAATTATTGGGGTACAGAAAAGATCTGGGAGTAAAAGTACTGTGGGTCCTGAGCTTCAGAGCACAGGAGAAACCAGCGGTTTGTGTACAGATGAAACAGGGAGAATCAGTGAAATGTAAAGAAGTAGGAATATGTTCACAATTTACTCAAGAGAATTCTGAAGAGCAGGTCACAGAAATGTTTAAAGGCTTTGTATGTGAAGGGAAAGTCTTTCCATGTGTACAGGGTAAAGATGTTAAAATTTTAAGAGACACAGGGGCCAATCAATCCTTAATGTTGTAGGATAGTGATATTTGCTGTTCAGAGGGAGTGCTGCAGGAGAAGGTAATAACCTAATAAAGGGGTTCATGGAGATGTTAAATCTATTCCATTGTGGAAGGTAAATCTAGAGAGTAAATGGAAGAATGGTGATGTTATAGATGGAGTGGTGGAAAAATTGCCCATTGCAGGGGTTCAATTTATTCTGGGTAATAATATAGCTGGGTTGCAAATGTGGGTGATGCCTGTGGTAGTTGAGCAGCATGTAGAAGTGTTTTCAACAGAGGCATTCCAGAAAGAACATCCTGGATTGCTTCCTGATTGTGTTATAATGAGGTCAAAGGTCCATCGGGAAGAACAAAATAAACAAGATAAGCAAGCAGTTCAAAGGCAAGAAGAAGGTGTCGAAATCCAATTAGCTGGCACTGTATTTGATAAAAAAACAAAAACAGAATTACCTGGAAAAACTCAGCAGGTCTGGCAGCATCGGCGGAGAAGAAAAGAGTTGACGTTTCGAGTCCTCATGACCCTTCGACAGAACTAGTTCTGTCGAAGGGTCATGAGGACTCGAAACGTCAACTCTTTTCTTCTCCGCCGATGCTGCCAGACCTGCTGAGTTTTTCCAGGTAATTCTGTTTTTGTTTTGGATTTCCAGCATCCGCAGTTTTTTTGTTTTTATCACTGTATTTGATAACATTGTTCAGGAGGAAGGAATGCAGAACAGTTCAGCTGAAGTGTATAACTCAAAGAGGTTAGTGGAGTCACAGAAAAATGATTTGCAATTAAAACACTTATATCAGAAAGCTTATTCAGAAACCAAAGCAAAATGTATTCCAGTATGTTATTATCTTTGAGGAATATATTAATAAGAAAATGGCAGTCGGATCATGTCTCAGCAAATGAAAGCTGGAGGGAGGTGCATCAGATTGTTATCCCATTAGAGTATAGAAATGAGATTCTGAGGATTGCTCATGAAATTCCAATGGAAGGACATTTAGGAATTAGGAAAAAATAGGATTGGGATACAGGAATTCCATTTTTGTTATTTGCTATTAGAGATGCTCCTAATGCCATCGACTAGTTTTAGCCCTTTTGAACTAGTTTATGGTCATGAGGTAAGGGGACCACTGAAATTGATTCATGTGAAATTGGTGGGTCACAACTCAGAAACTACTCTCCTGGATCACATATCAAATTTCAGGGAAAGATTGAACAGAGCATTTGCATTGGCAAGGGAACATTTAAAGATCACACAGCAAGTGATGAAAGTGAATTCAGATAAGAAGGCTAAAATTTGCAGTTTTGTTTCTGGAGAGGAAGTATTATTTTTGTTACCAGTACTAGGGGATTCCTTAAGTGCAAGATTTAGTGGGCCTTACAGGATTGAAAAGAAATTGAATGAGGTAAATTATCTAATAAATACTCCAGATAGAAGAAAGAAGCAGAAGGTGTGTCATGTAAATATGCTTAAAAAGTACTTTGACAGCGAAGAGGAACAAAAAGAGATGTTAGTGATGGTAGATGATGAGAAAAAGGTGGAAGTGCAGGACTTTGAAATTGATTTTCCTCTAATCAAATTGGATAATGAGGGGGTGCTTGAAAATTTAAATGCGATATTGAGTTACCTTCCAAGGAAGTGTCAAAGTGATTTGGAAAAGCTATTGCAGTTACACAAACCTGTTTGTGGAAATAAGTTGGGAAAGACACATTTAGCTTTACATTATGTATGTATAGAAATAACATCTTCAGTGAGGCAACAACCTCGTAGATTAAATCCAGCAAAGTTATCACAAGTACAAAAATAAATTGATTTTGTATTTCAAAATTATATCATTGAGTCCAGTTGCAGTAACTGGAGTTCACCTGCTGTACTGGTACCGAAACCAGATAGAACACAAAGACTATGGCAGAATTTTCTGCCTGTCTGGTGGGTGGGAAGCCGATCCCCGCCAGCGAAGCCAATTAAGGCCCGCCCAGACATCCGGCAGGAAGCGCTGTGCGCTTCTTGTGCGGGCGGGGGGGGATTCCCTAAAAGCGAGAGTGCGCTCTTTCACATATGCGCACGAAAGAATGCACATCTCCCTCAGGGAGATCGCTTCCACTTTGAAAAATATTAAAAATAGAAAACAAAATACCCTACAATTCCCTGACAATGTCACATGAGATGGGACATGTTCATAATTGACAGAATAACTTTAATAAAATTTTTTAAATTCTGCATGAAACCTCATCCCGCCGGTGGATGAGGTTTCATGTTTTCTCTATTTGCCGCTGGGGCTCCTGGCCTGCCCGCAAATCCTAAGGTTGGACAGGCAGGTCCTTTAATTGTTTAAATGATCCTATCAACGGCCTCAATTGGCCATTGACAGGTCAGCGGGCCTGCAGCTGATTTTGCTGCGCCCCCACATTCCTGAAAATTTAAGTGGGCCGGGATGACGTCGCGGGTTCTGTTCAACATCATCCCGCGTCATTTTACGCGTCGGCGAGCGGGCCCTGCCCCCTGCTTGCCAACGGCAAAATTCTGCTCTTTGTGTGGACTATCAAATGGTGAATGCAGTGACAAAAGCAGATTCATATCGTATACCACAGTTGGAAGATTGCATTGAGAAAGTGGGACAATCGAAATTTATCACAAAGATTGACTTACTAAAAAGACATTGGCAGGTACCATCGTCGGGGAGAGCAAAGGATATATCAGCTTTCATAATGCCAAGTGGACTATGTCAGTTTAAAGTCATGCCATTTGGTATGAAGAATGCACCTGCGACATCTCAAGGACTGACAAAGTAATTCCGGGTCTAAGCAATTATGCTGTTTTTATTGATGATCTAATCATTTTCAGTCAGACGTGGGAGGAGCATTTACAGTATCTGGAAGAATTATTTACTCAACTACAAGCAGCTAATTTGGTGATGAGCTTGGCTAAAAGTGAATTTATAAAAGTGCAAGTTACGTATCCAGGCCACACCATTGGACATGGTGAGGAGACTCTGGAAGATGCAAAAGTCTAGGCTATCATGGATTTCCCAGTGTATACAACAAAACGAGAAGGTTTGAGATTTCTGGGCATGAGTGGGTTTTACCGGAAATTTGTACCAAATTTTAGCCAAGTGGTTGCTCCACTGACTGAACTATTTAAAAAGAACAAGAGGTTTCAATGGACACTGGATTGTCGGAAGTCATTCAATAGTTTGAAAACTGTATTAACTACGACATCAGTGTTGGCAGAACCCAATTATGCCAAGCAATTCAAGTTGGCCATTGACACAAGCGATATAAGCATTGGGACTGGACTGTTACAAGAAGATGACATTGGAATTGAAAAACTGAGAGGGTATTTTTGACAAAGAGGATATTCAATGATTAAAAAAGAGACTTGGGGTTTGGTGTTAACATTGCAGCATTTTGAAATTTATGTTGCAAACAATTCATCAGAAACAACTGTTTACACAGAACATAATCCTTTGAAGTTTTTCGACAAATTTTGAGACAAAAGCGCAAACCTCTTCAGGTGGAGTGTATTGTTACAACCATTTAATCTACATATTATACATATTGCTGAAAGAGAAAATCTGTTCGCAGATGCATTATCAAGACTTTGAAGCTTAAAGGAAATTAAAATTATTGGTTATGACAGTTGTTTAAAGTTTCCCTCTAGGAATTTTTTAATGACTCTGCTTTACCAACTCCATCGATCACAACACCAACCATATAACCCACACCCTGCACCCCCACCAACCATGTACCCATACCCTGCATACTAACTGGGTACCCACATCCTGCACACTCACCAACCTTGTATCCACACCTTGCACACTCACCAATCATGTACCCACATCCTGTATACTCACCAACTGTGTACCCACATCCTGCACACTCACTGTGTACCCACACCCTGCACACTCACCGTGTCCCATGCCCTGTATTCTCGAGGGAGAGTTCATAGAGTGTATTAGAGATTGTTTTTTGGAGCAATCTATTGTAGAACCAACCAGGGAGCAGGCTATTCTGGACTTAGTTTTGTGTAATGAGATGGGATTAATTAATGATCTCATTGTAAAGGATCAATAACAATAGGGTAATGATATTAGGTGACTTTAACTTTCCCAATATTAATTGGGATAGACATAGCATTAAGGGCTTGGATAGAGTGGATTTCTTGAAATGTGTACAGAAGAACTTTTTAGGTCAATATGTAGAGGGTCCAACTAGGTATGGCGCAGTGCTGGACCTAATGCTGGGGAATCAAGCTGGACAGGCGGCTGAGGTGGTGATGGGGAGCATTTTAGTGATAGCGACCACAACATGTTATGGACAAAGAAATAGAGAAGTTGCAAAAAAATGTTTTGGATTGGGGGAGAGCGGATTTTAATAAAATAAGGCAGGATCTGGCCAAGGTAGACTAGGAACAGCTACTTGTGGGGAAATCCACAGTGGGGGGGCGTTCAAAAAGGAAATGGGGAGGGTACAGGCTCAACATATTCCCTCGAGGATGATAGGAAGAAGTAACAAGCCCAGAGAACCATGGATGACCAGAGATGTTCAGGATACGATGAGAAGGAAAAGAGAGGCTTATAGCAGGTACAAGGGGAGCAAATCAGCAGAGGCATTAGTGTGGTACAGAAAGTGTGGAGCTTAAGAAAGCAATTAGGAGAGCAAAGAGGGGACATGAAAAAGCTCTGTCAGGTATAAGTAGGGAAAATCCCAAGATATTCTATAAGTGTATCAATGGGAAGAGGATAACCAAGGAAAGAGTAGGACCCATTAGGGACCAAGGGTGCAATCTATGGGTGGAGCCAGGGGATATCGGTAGAGTGTTGAATGAATACTTCACATCCGTCTTCACCCAAGAGAATGAGGATGAAGGTATCAAACTCGGGGAGAGAAACTGCGAGGTCCTTGAGCAAATTGATATAGGGAGTGACAAGGTATTGGAGGTGTTGGCAGGCTTAAAAGTGGATAAATCTTCAGGTCCGGATGATTTGTGTCCCAGACTGCTGAGGGAGGCAAGGGAGGAGATTGCAGGGGTTCTGACCCAAATTTTTAATTCTTCTCTGGCCAAGGGGGAGGTGCCAGAGGACTAGAAAACAGCTAATGTGATTCTGCTATTTAAGAAGGGTTGTAGAGATAAGCCAGAGATAAACAGGCCAGTGAGTCTCACGTCAATGGTAGGGAAACTATTGGAGAAAATTCTGAAGGAGAGAATCTATCTCCACTTGGAGAAGCAAGGTTTGATCAGGGATAGTCAGCATGGCTAGTGGACTGGGCATTAAGACTACAAGATAGTACAGTTGATGAACAGTGGCAGATGGAGGTCATGCCAAACAAATTTGATTGAATTTTTTGAGGAGGTGACCAGGTGTCTAGATGAGGGTAGTGCAGTTGATGTAGTTTATATGGATTTCAGCAAAGCCTTGGACAAGTTCCCACATGGGAGACTTATAAAGAAGGCAAATGCACATGGGATACAGGGTAATTTGATAAGGTGGATTCAAAATTGGCTGAGTTGTAGGAGACAGAGGGAGATCACAGAAGGCTGCTTTAGTGACTGGAAGCCAGTGTCCAGTGGCGTACCACAGGGATCTGCGCTGGGTCCCCTATTATTCGTCATTTATATAAACGACATAGATGACTATGTAGGGGGTAGGGTTAGTAAGTTTGCGGATGACACAAAGATTAGCCGGGTGGTTAACAGTGAGATTGAGTGTCTTGGGCTACAGGAAGATTTCGACGGGATGGTCAAATGGGCAGATAAGTGGCAGATGGAATTTAACCGTGAAAAGTGTGAGGTGGTACAATTTGGAAGGAGTAATTTGACAAGGAAGTATTCAATAAACAGCATGACACTAGGAAGTTCTGAGTAACAAAGGGACCTTGGCGTGTGTGTCCATAGATCTCTGAAGGCGGAGGGGCATGTTAGTGGGGTGGTGAAAAAGGCATATGGGACACTTGCCTTTATCAATCGAGGCATAGATTACAAAAGTAGGGAGATCATGTTGGAGTTGTATAGAATCTTAGTGAGGCCACATCTGGAGCAGTGTGTGCAGTTCTGGTCGCCACATTATAGGAAGGATGTGATTGCACTGGAGGGGGTGCAGAGGAGATTCACCAGGATATTGCCTGGGATGAAACATTTAAGTTATGAAGAGAGGTTGGATAGACTTGGGTTGTTTTCGTTGGAGCAGAGAAGACTGAGAGGTGACCTGATCGAGGTGTAGAAGGTTATAAAGGGCATGGACAGGGTGGATTGGGGGCAGGTGTTCCCCTTAGTTGAAGGGTCAGTCATAAGGGGACAAAATTTCAAGGTGAGGGGCAGGAGGTTTAGGGAAGATGTGAGGAAAAGCTTTTTTACTCAGAGGTTGGTGACGGTCTGGAATGCGCTGCCTGGGAGAGTGGTGGAGGAGGATTGCCTCACATCCTTTAAAAAGTACCTGGATGAGCACTTGGCACGTCATAACATTCAAGGCTATGGGCCAAGTGCTGGTAAATGGGATTAGGTAGGTAGGTCAGATGTTTCTCACGTGTCGGTGCAGACTCGATGGGCCGAAGGGCTTCTTCTGCACTGTGCGATTCGGTGATCCTCTAGGGAAGAGTGATCATAGCATGATGGAATTTCAAGTTCAGTTTGAGAGCGAGATACTTGAGTCCCACACTAGTGTTCTAGAGTTAATAAAGGTAACTACATAGATAGGTTCTTGATTAGTAAGGAGATCAAAGGTTATGGGGAGAAGGCGGGAGAATGGGGTTGAGAAACTTATCAGCCACGATTGAATGGCGGAGCAGACTTGATGGGTCGAATGGCCTAATTTCTGTTCCTATGTCTTATGGTCTTATGGTCTTATGCTGGGACCAGTGTCCTGGTGAATCGCATAACTAGGGTTGTAGTTAGGGCTTTAAACTAAATAGTTGGGGGGAGGGCTCAATTGCATGGAAATATAAAAAATCAAAGTTTAAGGAGAGGGTAAGAGTGCAGGGTAGTGATGAGGCTGATTGTTACCAAAAAGTGAAAGGAAGGGACAGAGTGTGTGAACACAATATTGCACCAAAGAATCATATAAGAGCAGGAAAAATTGACAATAGGGCAAACTTAAAGACTTTGTATCTGAATGTACGTAGCATTTGGAATAAAACTAATGAGTTAACAGCGCAAATAGAGATAAATAGGTATTATTTGGTGGCGAATACTGAGACGTGGTTACAGGGAGAACAGATTTGGGAGTTGAATATCCAAGGGTACTGTGTTTCAGAAGGAAAAAGGAGGTGGTGCAGCTTTGTTAGTAAAAGAAGAGCTCAGTGCTATACTGAGGAATGATATAGGCACTGGAGAGCAAGACGTAAAGTCAGTCCAGTTAGAAATAAGAAATAGCAAGGGAAAGAAGTCCCTGGTGGGAGTAACCTATAGGTCCCCAAACAGTAGTTCAGCAGTAGGTCACAGTATAAACCAGGAAATACTTGGGAGCATGTAAGAAAGGCATGGCAATAATCATGGGCGATTTTAATATGCATATAGACTGGACTAATCAAATTGGCAAGGGTAGCCTCGAGGAAGAGTTCATAGAACATATTAGAGATTGTTTCTTGGAGCAATATGTTGTGGAATCAACCAGGGAGCAGGCTATTCTGGATTTGGTTTTGTGTAATGAGATGGGATTAATTAATGATCTCATAGTAAAGGATACTCTAGGGAAGAGTGATCATAGCATGCTAGAATTTCAAGTTCAGTTTGAGAGCGAGTAACTTGAGACCCACACTAATGTTCTGGAGTTAAACAAAGGTAACTACATAGGCATGAGGGCAGATTTGGCCCTAGTGGACTGGGCAGGAAGACTACAAGGTAGGACAGTTGATGAACACGGGCAGATGTTTAAGGAGATATTCAATTCCTCCCAAGTAAAATATATTCCAAAGAGGAAGAAAGATGTTAAGAGGGGGGAAAAGCATCCATAGCTAAGCAAGGAAGTCAAAGATAACATAAAGGCAAAAACTTAGGCATACCAAATTGCAAAGGTCAGTGGCAGGCTGGAAGGTTGGGAAACTTTTGAAGATCAACAAAGGGATTACAAAAAATAATTAAAAGAGCAAAGTTAAACTATGAAAGAAAACTAGCACAAAATGTAAAAACTGATAGCAAAAGCTTCTGCAAGTATATAAAAGGAAAGAAAGTAGCTAAAGTGAATGTAGGTCCCTTGGAGGATGAGACTGGGAAGTTAATAGTGGGGAACATAGAAATGGCAGAAACACTTAATCAATATTTTGCCTCAGTTTTCACGGTGGACACTCATACCACCCCAATAGTAACAGGTAGTGAAGAGGGTATAGAGGAGGAGGAACTTGGAACAATCCCATCACTAGAGAAAAAGTACTGAGCAAACTATTGGGATTAAAGGGTGACAAGTCCCCAGGTCCTGATGGCCTACATCCCAGGGTCTTAAAGGAAGTGGCAGCAGAGATAATGGATGCATTGGGTATAATATTCCAAAATTCCCTAGATTCTGAAAAGTTCCAGTGGATTGGAAAAATGCTAATATAACACCCTTATTCAAAAAGTAGGCGGGGGGAAGTAGAAAGTAAGAAACAATAGACCAGTTAGTTTAACATCGGTTGTTAAATTTTTGGGAAATTGTTGGAATCCATTATTGAGGAAATAGTAATGGGGCATTTGGAAAGTCAAAATGCAATCCATCAGAGTCAGCATGGTTTTATGAAGAGTAAATTGTGTTTGAATAATTTTCTAGAGTTCTTTGAAGATGTGACAGGCAAAGTGGATAATGGGGATCCTGTAGATGTAGTACATCTGAGCTTCCAGAAGGCCTTTGACAAGGTGCCGCACAAAAGATTAATACACAAGATAAGATCACATGGAATTAGGGGTAATATATTAGTTTGGATAGAGGATTGGCTAACCAACAGAAAATGGGATAATGGGATAAATGGGTCTTTTTCTTTATGGCAAGCTGTAACTCACGGGGTGCAACAGGGTTCAGTCCTTGGACCGCAACTATTTAATGACTTGGATTTAGGGATAGAAGATACTATAGCTAAATTTGCAAATGTAGGTGGGAAAGTAAGTTGCAATGAAGAAATAAGAAATTTACAAATGTATATGGACTGGTTTGGTGAACTGGCCAAAATTTGGCAGATGGAGCTTAACGCGGATAAGTGTGAGATTATCCATTTTGGTCAGAAGAATAAAAAAGCGGCTTATTATTTAAATGCAGAGAAACTTCAGAATGCTTCAGTGCAGAGGGATATGGGTGTCCTCGTGCATGAATTGCGGAAAGCTAATATGCGGGTACAGCAGGTAATAAGGAAGACATATGGCATTTTGGCATTTACTGCTGAAGGAATAGAGTATAAAGATAGGGAAGTGTTGTTGTAACTGTACAAGATGTTGGTGAGACCACACCTGGAGTACTGTGCACAGTTTTGGTCCCCCTACTTGAGAAAGGATGTAGTTGCATTGGAGGCGATTCAGGGGACGTTCAGTAGATTGATTCCAGAGATGCAGGGCTTGTCTTATGAGGAGAGATTGAGCAGTTTAGGCATATACTCAATAGAGTTTAGAAGGATGAGAGGAGAACTAATTGAAGTATATAAGATGCTAAAGGGGATAGACAAAGTAGACATGGAGCGGATGTTTCCCCTTCTGGGGCATTCTAGAGTGAGAGGCCATAGTTTTAGGCTAAGGGGTGGTAGATTTAAATCAGAGATGAGGAGGAATTACTTTTCTCAAAGGGTCATGAATCTGTGGAATTCACTACCTCAGAGTGCAGTGGATGCCAGGACGCTGAATAAATTTAAGGAGGAGATAGACAGATTTTTAATTAGTAATGGGTTGAAAGGTTATGGGGAGAGGGTGGGAAATTGGAGTTGTGGCTGAAACGAGATCAGCCATGATCATATTGAATGGTGGGACAGGCTCGGGGGGCTGAATTGCCTACTCCTGCTCCTAGTTCTTATATTCTTATGTTCAATTAGATCATGGCTGATCTGATAATCCTCATCTCCACTTTCCTGCCTTTTCCCCATTACCCTTGATTCCCTTACTGTTAAAAATCTGTCTATCTCTACCTTGAATATATTTAACAACCCAGCTTCTACAGCCCTCTGCAGTAAAGCATTCCACTGATTAACTAGCCTCTGAGAGAAGAAACTTCTCATCTCTCTTTTAAATGGGCAACCCCTCTGGGGTTATGCCCTCTGGTCCTAGACTCTCTCACAAGGGGAAACAACCTCTCAGCATCTACCCTGTCAAGCCCCCTATGAATCTTATATGTTTCAATAAGTTTGCCTCTCATTCTTCTAAACTCCAATGAGTACAGGCCCAGCCTACGCAATCTCTCCTCATAAGAAAATCCCTCTATACCCGCAATCAACCTAGTGAACCTTCTCTGGACTGACTCCAATGCCAGTATAGATTTCCTTAAACAAGGGGATGAAAACTGTTCGCAGTATTCTAGGTGTGGTCTAAGTAGTGCCTTGTACAGTTTAAGCAAGACTTCTCTATCTTTATACTCCATTCCCTTTGAAATAAAGGCCAACATTCGTTTTGCCTTCCCTATTACCTCTTGAACTTGTACGTTAGCTTTTTGAGATTCATGCACAAGGACTCCCAAATCCCCTTGTGCTGCAGCCTTCTGCAGTCTTTCTCCATTTAAATAATATTCAGCTCCTCACTGGGTACCCACATCTTGCAAACTCACTAACCTTGTACCCACACCCTGCAAACTCACCAACAGTGTACCCACATCCTGGACACTCACCAACCGTGTACCCTACATACTCACCGTGTACCCACACCGTGCACACTCACCATGTACCCACACCCTACATGCTCACCGTGTACATAAATCCTGAACACTCACTGGGTACCCACATCTTGCAAACTCACTAACCTTGTACCCACACCCTGCACACTCACCAACAGTGAACCCACATCCTGGACACTCACCAACCATGTACCCTACATACTCACCGTGTACCCACACTGTGCACACTCACCATGTACCCACATCCTACATGCTCACCGTGTACCTAAATCCTGAACACTCACTGGGTACCCACATCCTGCACACTCACCAACCATGTACCCACATCCTGCGCACTCACCAACCATGTACCCATAAGTTGGACACTCACCATGTACCTACATCCTGCCTACTCACCATCCATGTACCCAAATCCTGCACACCCACTGCTTGCACACCCATACCTTGCACTCTAGCAACCTGCTCACCAACACCCTGCACATATGACCCAGGTGCCAGCAACCAGCACATGAATTCTCATTTCAGGTTCTTCCAGAACCACTTGGATCCAGACATGTACACAGGAGCTAAATGCCAAACAGAAAGTCAGAGTAGTACCTTCAGCATCAAAGCACCTTTCAGCTGCATATGGCACCGAGGAGTCCTCGCAATACTGAAGTCAGAGGAAGTAAAGAGGAAAATTCACCCATGTCTGGAGTCAGATTTGATACGAAGGAAGATGGCTGCAATTGTTCTAGGCCAGTCACAACAACCACAAGACACAGCTGCAGGAGATCTTCAGGAAGACCTTCAACCCAACCATCTTCAGCAGCTTTAATGACCTTTCCTCCAACATTAGGTCAGGAATGGGACCCTTCTGCAACGATTCTACTCACCTCCATTTATTAACCAGTCCATGCCAGCCCAAAATAGGACTTGAAAATCTCAATTTTGGCCTCACAAATGGAAAGTAACAGTCATGATACATAAGCACCAGGAAAGCTCAGTCATTTCCCCTTGCCCTTTAACAAGTTTCTAACAGTGTTGCCGGGTCCCTCACCAGTAACATGAATAGAATGCTAACAGCCAGCTCGCAAAAGAGGAGACAAATCAATCTTTATTCAGTTTTAGATTTATTCACAAAGTCAAACATGACAACTGTAGCTCACCTAACTGTCCCTAAGAATCTCTTTGTATGCTCTTTTGAAGAAAGCATAAATCAATAAAATGAACTAATATAAGGGGTGACAGGCCCTGATTGAGCACTGTAACAGAAATAAAACTCTAAAAGGAAACTTATCTAATTAAATTAAATTGGTGCTCCCGGACTGACAATGCACTCCAGCCCCCACAGTGCCCACCAGTCACAGAGTGTCTCTTTATATGTGTTTAAGTAATTATTCAGTGAGTGCCCCCACTGTACAGAGTGGTGATGGTGTTTTACAATCCACTCAGGAGTCTGAGTTGCGGTGGCAACATGTATGTTCTGGTCTGGAGCTATGGACAGTGATGGTAAAGGCTGCAGCTGTCTTTCCATCACATGGCTGACCAGGAATCTCTCCTGTTCTTACCACCTGCCATTGGTATCTGTTGGAAGGATTCACAGGTGATATTCAACCTTTTTGGCTGTGTTATGAACACACCTTCCTTGGCCATCAAGTCCTGGGGCAGGACTTGAACCCAGAGCCTCTGGCTGAGAGGCAGGGATGCAACCCACAACACCACCATCATCACTACCAGGAAGTTAAGGATAATATGAGATTAAAAGAAGCTTACAATGTTGCAAAAAACAGTCTGAGGATTGGAAGTGTTTTAAGAAGCCAACAAAGGGCCACCAAAAAGTTGATGAAAAGGAAAAAAAATAGAATATGAGAGTAAACCAGCCAGGAATATAAAAACAGATTGTAAGAACTTATATAAGTATATAAAGAGGAAGAGAGTAGCGGAAGTTGGCAAATGTTACACTGTTTTTCAAGAAAGGAGGCAGAGAGAAAACAGTGAACCAAAGGCCGGTTAGCCTAACATCAGTTGTTGGGAAAATGCTGGAATCTATTATTAAGGAAGTCTTAATAATGCACTTAGAAAAGCACAGTATAATTAGAACAATTCAACATGGTTTTGTTAAGGGGAATTCCTGTTTGACACATTTATTCGCTTTTTGAGGAAGTTAACCAGTTGGGTAGATAAAGGGGAACCAGTAGATGTAGCTTACTTAGATTTCCAACAGGATTTCAATAAGATGCCACACAAAAGATTAGTATGCAAGCTAAGGCTTATGGAGTTTGGGGTAGTATTGTAGCATGTATCGAGGATTGGCCAATGAATAGAAAGCAGAGAGTAAGCATAAACGGGGCTTTTTCAAGTTGGCAGACAGTGAATAGCCACAAAGATCAGTGCTGGGGCCTCAGCTATTTAGGATCTATACTAATGACTTAGATGAAGAGACAGAGAGTAATGTATCAAAGTTTGCTGATGATACCAACTTAGGTGAGAAAGTGAGCTGTGGGGAGAACATAGAGAGGCTGCAAAGAGATATGGACAGGTTAAGTGAATGGGCAACAAGATGGCAGATGAATATACTATAGGGAAGTGTGAAGTTATTCACTTTGGTCATAAGAATAGAAAAGCAGAATATTCTTTCAAAGCTGAGAAACTTGTAAGTGTTGATGTTCAAAGAGACGTGGGTGTGCTCGAACAAGGAATGCAGAAAGTTAGCATGCAGGTTGTTCGGAACAAGGCATAGCTTTAAGTTTAATTTATATTTTGTGTTTGGGTGTTAAGATGGATGAAACCTGGTTAAGTTTCATTTAGAGGTTTTTAAGAGATGGGTACTGAAAAGTTTGGGCCCTGTTTGTATTCATGCATTTTTAATGAGGTTTTACAACTCTTGAAGTGAAGGGATGGGTAACCAAGAGGTTAGTGGTTCAGTGAAGTTAAAGAAACATAAAAGTAGAAAAAACTGTGCTGTTGCCTAGCGACAGGGGTCCAAATACATGCAAGGAGACAGGGAAACACAGAAGGGCGGACAATTAGCGTGTACATACCACAGAGTGCAGGCAGAAGGTCTAATCTCTCTAATAAGAAATCCTGCAAGCCTGCTGGGGAACTGAGTCTAGGGAACTCATGTGTCTGCACTGAACTTGAAGTTAGTGAATTTAGATTGCGGTTTTTGGAGTGTCTCAGGGAGAGATATCAGCTGAAGAAAAGCATCTATTGAATGCTTGGAAGTCCACCAGAAGAAAACTGTTTGAAACTGAGCTAACCCAAACAACAAACCTTGGTACTGAGACAGTGGTAAATTTTCATGGGGCTTTGTGTTTGTAAGGGTTGCTGGAATAAAAGGAATAGTGTGAGTTTGAATTATTTTCTGGTGCCTGTATTGAAATCTTTCCAATCTTTTTATCCCCCCAGTTCATTTTGTCTTATTTAATTAACATTTAATTCTTTGTATTAACAGTATACTGGCAGGCTGTTATGAACGTGTTCAGTAACTAACGTCCACCTCTGCTGGGTCTGTCCTGGCGGTGGAACGTGACATACCCAGGGATGCTGATGGTGGAGTCTGGAACATAAAGGTGTGCTTCCGTGAGGATGACTATGTCAGACTGTTGCATGTGAAACAGCTCTCCCAATTTTGGCACCCAAGTGGTAGTAAGGAGGATTTTACAGGGTTGACAAGGCTGCAATTAACATTGTAATTATCAGTGTCTAGGTCAATGCCAGGTGGTCCATCTGGTTTTATTCCTTTTTTGTGACTGCTTTGAGTGCTAGGCCATTTACAGAGCCAACCAATCACATTGCTGTAGGTCTGGAGTCATATATGGGTAAGGATGACAGATTTCCTTCTTTTACAACAATAGCCCCATGGTCATCATTAGACTTTTGATTCCTCCATCTGCCATGATGGGATTTGAACCCTGGTCCCCAGAGGATTACCCTGGATTACTAGCCCAGTAACTATAACACTACGCCATTGCTTCCCCACTTTGACAAGCCAAAAACTGATTTGTTTCTTTTTTAACTTTTATTTAGACTCTTAACTTCTCATTACTGATCTGTGTGTATGTGTGTTGCATTTTTATTATTTTTCTTGGATTTTAGCAACTAATAAACTAACTCTTTCATTGACTCAAGAAAGCCTGGTTAAATTGGCTCCTTCTAAAAAAATAAATATATTTGGACTGGGAAAAGGTATCCACGGGGGGGAAGGGACCTTTTTTAAATTAACCTTATTGCGACCAACCGAGGGGGTTGAATAAAGAAGGGAGCCAGCTCATTCCTCCTCACCCGGGAGCATACCAAAATTTGGGTCCTGCTTGGGAAGTTAACAAATTAGAGGACCTTGCCCAGAGACCGGCTGTAACAATATTCATCAGAATTGTGCACAAGCATTGTGGGCTCCATTTTGGTCATCTGTAGCACCCAAACAACTGGTGGTACCATGCCTAATTTTGAGTTCTTCGTCTTTTGAGTTCATCGCTCCTAATCTGCTGAGTTTTGTTGGTAGTTAAACAACGTAAGCAATCTAAACAAGACACAGGGGAAGAGACATCCAGGCAGTTAGACGGACAGTCAGACTTTTAGTTCCAGAAATCAGTCTCAAAACACCAAATTGAATGTTTGCAGAGACTTCTTAAAAAGACCTGGTATGCACTTTCCCTGACCCATGCTCTAAGATCCATGTGATCTTGCTCCCCGCTCCCTTCACAAATGAGCTAAACCACAGGCTTCTGCCATTCTCCGTATTCCTCTCCATAATCTCAGCTTTCACAAGTAATCGCTGCTCATTACATCCATGAAAATATGGTAATAGGAATCAAATAAGCTCTTTGCCTAAGGGCATGAAATAATATAGCACATTGGATTTTTTTTAGAAACCTTTTTTAAAAAAAAGTTTGGTCTCCATGCCATTGCTTTTCAAATAATTAAATGGATAAGTGCACAATATTCCTTTTGTTACATTGCAGCCATTGAAAAAAAAATCTCCTATTGGAATTGTCCCTTCAAATAATTCAGGAATTAATATATCTCAATGAGCTATTATTTGACATTATATATAACACTATGAAAATTATCTAAATATTAATGTCATTTATCCAAGTGTCATTCTCAGTTGCTGATATAATAACTCGCATCAATGGGTGTAAAGTTTCACTTTAATCGTCAGTGTTAACACAACGTTGCTGTGGATTCAGGGAGGATGATTTTGAGATAAAAGCAAAATACTGCGGATGCGGGAAATCTGAAACAAAAACAAAAATACTTGGAAAAACTCAGCAGGTCTGACAGCATCTGCAGAGAGGAATACAGTTAAAGTTTCAAATCCATATGACTCTTCATCAGAACTGAAGGAATATAGAAATGAGGTGAAATATAAACTGGTTGAGGGGGGTGAGACAGGTAGAGCTGGGTAGAGGGCCAGTGATAGGTGGAGGCAAAGGAGAGATTGCCAAAGATGTCATAGACAAAAGGACAAAGAGGTGTTAACAGTGGTGATATTAGCTAAGAAATGTGCTAATGGTGACATTAAGGGTCGAAAGCAAGACGAGCAAGTAACAGATAGCCCTAGTGGGGGTGGGGTGGGGGGAAGGGATCAAAATAGGCTAAAAGGTGGAGATGAAATAACGGATGGAAATACATTTTTAAAACACAAAATAGGTGGGAAAAGAAAAATATATTTAAAAAGTATAAATTATTGGAAAAAGGGAATCGGAAAGGGGGTGGGGATGGAGGAGAGAATTCATGATCTGAAGTTGTTGAACTCAATGTTAAGTCTGGAAGGCTGCAAAGTGCCTAGTCGGAAGAATGATTTTGAGGTTGGCTAACGGAGTCATGGATGATCGTCACCATTTTATTCCCTGTCTGTCACCCGTCTGCTAGGTTCAGACTGCAAATCTGTGTGGTTCCCAGCTCTGCCATTGGAACAGGTACAGTGGCATTCCTTGCTCAGTCTCTTCCTGCCAAACTGGTCAGATTTTGAGTTCAATCATCCTCAGTGGCCAAACCTAGTTCTGCCTGCCACAGGCCACTTGTTTCCAAGTATCACAGTCAATATTCCATTGCAAACACGATTAGAAGGACAGGCAAGCAAGGAAATTCAAGACAAAGTACTGGTTAGAAGGATATATTGGCCTTAAGAGCCTTGGCACGTTTTATTATGTTAGAGATGCTGTATAAATAGAAGTTGTTATTGTTGGAAGTGGTCAAGTGCAGATTCACCAGATTAATAGCAGGGCCCCAGGGCCAGAGGAGTTAAATTATGAAGATAGGTGACATAGATTAGTCTAACCTTCTCTTGAGTATTGATTAAGAGGTGATCCAATTGAGATGTTTAAAATGATGAAAAGATTTGACAGAGTATGTAGAAAGAGACTAATTTCTTGGTGTAGTGTCCAGAACAAAAGCACATAAGGTTAAAATTAGGGCTAGGCCATTTAGCGGAAACGTCAGGAAGTACTCCTTCACGTAAAGAGTAGTGGAGATCTGAAGCTCTCTGGACCCAAAGACTGGATGCTGGGGGACCAGTGGAGCTTTCAAAACTGATTGTTGTTAGGTAAGGGTATTGAGGGTTACAGAATCAAGGAAGATTAGGTACAGACCAAACATAATCTTACTGAATGACAAAACAGGGACGAGTGGCCTCCTCCTAGCGCAAAACTCTTAGGTCTGCATCAGTTTCTGAACCATCCTCCTGCTGTGGTAATGACGTGCTAACCCCAAACAGTATGAGCCAGGTCTTTCACAACAGCACAGAGTTGCGTGGGTTCACAACTGTGCTCCAAACACGCAGGCTGCATGTTAAATATTTCCTGAAGGTCAAAGCCTAAAGAATATCACTCAGTAGTTCTATTACACCCTCAAACCTTTCAAGAGCGCACCAGCCTTTTGTACATTTACTTTTAATTGGGAAATTAAGATGAAAGGCTAACAGCCGGTAGTGCCTGAAGATCAGCAAGGTTGAAAAGATTTCAATCAGGAAGTAGTGATTTAAAAGCTAGGTAATTCTAGAGTAAAGAAAAGCCTAGTGTAAAGAATCAGTTAGATGAGTGGACAATGCAATCAGACTTTATTTCACTACCAGAAGAGGAGGACCATATAAATGAGAGAATCACTTAAGTCTGGTTATAAGGTGCCCTTAACAACCTCAGGACACCCCAAAGCAGTTTACAGCCAATCAAGTGCTTTTGAAGTGTGGTCACTGTCATAATGAATGGAACACAGCAGCTTGTCACAGCAAGTCAGCAGTGACTCGCAGTATGGGATCATTCCCATGGCACCATTCATTAAAGACAGATCTGTGCATAAAATCTTGACGAAAGGATCGAAAAGAACATCAGAAATAGGAGCAGAAGTAGACGATATGGGCGGTCGAGCCTGGCCTGCCATTCTTCTTTTTCATTCATGGGATGTGGGCTTCACTGGCTGGGCCAGCATTTATTGCCCATCGCTACTTGCCCTTGAGAAGGTGATGGTGAGCTGCCTTCTTGAACCTCTGCAGTCCACGTGGTGTAGGTACACCCACAGTGCTGTTAGGGAGGGAGTTTCAGGATTTTGACCCAGCGACAGTGAAGGAACGGTGATATATTTCGAAGTCAGGATGGTGAGTGACTTGGAGGGGAACTTCCAGGTGGTGGTGTTCCCATCTATCTGCTGCCTTTGTCCTTCTAGATGGTAGTAGTTGTGGGTTTGGAAGGTGCTGTCCAAGGAGCTTTGGTGAATTCCTGCAGTGCATCTTGTAGATGGTACACACTGCTGCTACTGTGCGTCGGTGGTAGAGGGAGGGAGTGTTTGTGGATGTGGGCCAATCAAGCAGACTACTTTGTCCTGGAAGGTGTCCAGCTTCTTTAGTCTTGTTCAATACGAGCAAGGCCGATCTTGGGCTTCAACCACTTTCCTGCCCGCTCACCATATCCCCATATCCCTTAATTCCAAGAGTCCAAAAATCTGGCTATTCCAGCCTTAAATGTATTCAACAATGGACCATCCACAACCTTCTGGTGTAGAGAATTCCAAAGATTCACAACCCTTTGAGGGAAGTAATTTCTCCTCATCTTAATGCTAAATGAGTGACCCCTTACCCTGAGACTGTGTCCCCATGTTCTAGATTCCCCGACAAATGTCTACCCATTCAAGTCCTGTCAGAACCTTGTATCTTTCAGAGATCATCTCTCATTATTCTAAACTCAATCAACCCCCCATCATAGATTAAGCTCCTCATCCCAAGAACCACTACAGTGAATCTCCACTGCACTGTCTCCAATGTTAGTATATCTTTTCTTAAATATGGAGACCAAAACTGCACACAGTATTCCTGCTGTAGTCTCACCAAAGCCACATACAATTGTAGCAAAACTTCCTTATTCTTATACTCCAATCCCCTTTCAATAGAGGCCAACATGTTATTTGCCTTCCTAACCGCTTGCTGTACCTGCATGCTAACTTTCTGCGTTCCTTGTACAAGCACACCCAGGTGTCTCTGAACATCAACATTTACAGTTTTCATACCTTTTAAAAAATATTCTGCTTTTCTACACTTACAACAAAGTAAATAGCCTCACACTGCCATCTACCACCATGTTGCCACGTCACAAAACCTGTCTAGATCTCTTTGCAGCCTCTCTGCATCCTCCTCACAGTTTACATTCCCATCCAGCTTTGTATCATCAGCAAACTTGAGATACATTATTTTCGGTCTCCTTGTCTAAGTCATCAATATAGGTTGTAAATAGCTGAGCCCCAGCACTGATCCTTGCGGCACTCCACTAGTCATAGCCTGCACCTTGAAAAAGACCCACTTATCCCTACTCTCTGCTTCCTGTCCATTCACCAATCTGCTATCCATGACACAAAGTTGATAATCCCATTGGTTGTGGTTCCCCAGCCAGGAGAAGGTGGGGCAGCCTATTTTAGAGCACCATTTTTAGCTCCCTCCCCATTTTGGGTGAGCACAGGGTATCCTGAAGAGGACTGCTCAGTTACGGATGCTAATGTCCAAAGACACCTCTGTCCCAAGATAGGTGTCCAACCTCCCTCATGCATCGATTGCCTGTGTGCAGATTCTTGACCAGGGACTCCCAGGTTCACCATCCTGTCCCCATCACCAATTCTCCATCGCCACATGACTTGGCAGATGCACCCTGGTAGAAACCTGCATGTGACTTTACAATGTGGGCACCCTGGGGCATTGTAATTGTCCGCACAATCTTGACAGATCGGTGGTCAGATTTTGGTGATGATGACTGAGTCTACCTTGTCAGTGCAGCCTTCTTCTGCCTTCGCAGCCGGTGAGACTCACAGTCTTCCTTCCCCTGTTCTGCCATTGAGGACTTTTTGGACCGCACTTCATTTGGCACCTCCCCCTGACCTTGCCACCATGGATGGCCCTACCAGGAGCAAGGAGCTCCCGACAACATCGCTCAAGGAATCAGCGGTACGCACAGACCTCTCAAGCACTTCAAGGTGGTGGTCCACAGAAAAGAATATTTATTACAAAGTCCTTTTTGACCTAGGTTTCCATTATTGCCACATCATATTCCCATGTGGTTATCTGTGCCTGAAGCTCACTATCCTTATCTACCATACTTTGTGCATTTACATACATGCAGAGTAAGCCTAATTTAGATAATGTTGCATTACCTCTTACCCTAAGGCCACCTTACATCTTACTATTTCTTGCTCTACTGTTATCTGTCTCTCCCAATCATTGAGACAGGCAGACAGATGTGAAATAACACATAACTTCAACACAAGCATTGAGATGATATTCAATATCACTGGAGAAGAACTAAGCAGTTTATTATGTCCTTGAAACTGACTCCTGCTTATTATATACATGGAGTTTAATAAAGGTGCTTTTATTCTGTTTCCATCTGCTTTGTGACAAGTGTGTTCAGTCCTGGGCACTGCAGCTCAAGATGGATATATCAGTCTTGAAGGGGTTGCAGCATAGATTCACCAGACTGATGCCAGGGCTTAAAGGGTTAAATTACAAGAACAGATTACATAGACTAGGTTTGTATTTCTTTCAATTTAGATGGCTGAGGGAATGATATAATTGAAATGTTTAAAATTGTAAATGGAGTGGAGAGGTTAGATAGGGAGAAACCATTTCCTCTAGTTGGGACATCCTGCTTATGTAGGCACACTCTTAAAATTCAAGTCAGCCATTTAGGAGTGAAATCAGGAAGCACATTTTCACACAAAGGGCTGTGGAAATCTGGAACTCTCTCTCCCCAGAGAGTGGGATCACAGAGTGAGACAAGAACTGAGTGCTAGATCAGGTACAGGTGGGAATTCAGTGTAGCAGGGGAAAAGTGGTGCTGCTTTGTCTACCCTTTTTCAGCCTCCAGGAGCTGGTGAGGTGTGTTCTTCTTTTGTCTGCAAGCTAGGAGACTTGCTATTACTTTGGCTCTGTAAATTGATCAAATTGGGGGAGGCAATTGGTAATGTCATTGGGCTAGTGATTCAGTTTGTAATAGGTCAGTTCACGATAACATAAAAGACACATCAGGGAGGCTATGGAGATCCACCAACACCAAACCATCCCCCAAAACAGTCACCTCTATCAGTGACACCTGGCTATCCTTACTCAAGAAACACATTACCAGCCATTCTATACAGTCAATCAATCAGCAGCAAGAATGTTAACATGAACTGACCAATCAGCATCAAGAAGGTTAACATAAACTGACCTATTACAAACATGATAGCCTGTCCAATCAGCAGTAAGACCCTGCCCATATGCCCTTCCTCCCGCTATATATAATTACCTCTTTCGCCTATTCCAGTCATTCCTCCAGATGATGTGTGGAATATGTTGGTTTGAAATGTTGAGGCTGTGTAGTTCTTCCAAGGGACTATTTTAAAGTAACAACTGCTCTTTTCAAATCAAAATTTTACATTTTATATGTAACTGTAAAATTGTGTTCTTCAAAGTCAATTACATAGATTAAAAGAAGCGTTGTGGATGTTACTTGCCACTTATCAGCCAGGCCTGGATATTGTCCAGGTTTTGCTGCATTTGGACAGTATCTGAGGAGTTGCAAATGGTGCTGAACATCGTGCAATCATCCCCACTTCTGATTTTATGATAGAAGGGAGGACATTGAAGCAACTGAAGATGGTTGGGCCTCGGACCTCGAGCCGAGACAACCGACCTCCAACAACCACAACCATCTTCCTTTGTGCTATGTATGATTCCAACCAGCAGAGAGTTTTCCCCCTGATTCCCATTAACTCCAGTTTTGCTAGGTCTCCTTGGTGCCACACTCGGTCAAATGCTGCAAAGTAAATGTTGGTCCCTTAGAAGCAGAGACAGGATTAATTATTATGAGCAATTAGAAAGGAGAGAGACATTGAACAAATATTTTGTGACTGTCTTCATAGCAGATGGCACAAGTTGCATACCAGAAATAGAGGCTAACCTAGGTGCTAATAAGAGTGAGGAAATTCATATCAGCAGCTCAAGAAATGTGATCTCATTGAATCATATAAGATTCTGAAAGGGCTTGACAGGGTAGACAATGAGAGTTTGTTTCTCCTGACTGGGAAATCTAGAATTCGGGAGCACAGTCTCAGGATAAAGATTGATATGAGGAGAAATTTCTTTACTCAAAGGGTTTTGAATCTTTGTAATTTTCTACCCTAGAGGGTTCCGGATACTCCATTGTTGAATACATCAAAGGCTACGATAGATATATCTTTGGTCTCTCATGAAATCAAAGGATATGAGGAAATGGTGGGAAAGTGGAGTTGAAGCCCAGATCAGCCATGATAATATTGAATGGCAGAACAGGCTCGATGGGCTGTATGGTCCACTCCTGCTACTATCCCTTGTGTGTTCCCCAAAAGGCTCTGGATGTTGGGGGGATTAATTGCAGCATTCAAGATTGGACTAACTAGATCTTTGTTAGTTCAGGGATATGGAGCATAAAGGGATATGGAGCAAAGGCAGGCAAATGGAGCTGAAGTGAAGATCAGTCATGCTCTTGTTATTTAGAAGAACAGAACTGGGGGCCTGACCAGCCTCCTCGTGTTCCTATGTGAGGACAGCAGCAAAGATGCAGGATCTGAACTTAGTGAAAATGAATTTTATTCAATGCAGTGAAATACAGTAATAGATTATATTAAGGACAAAGCTTCTAACCACTAATAATGTTGTTAAAGACAATCGCTCCCTTTAAACAACCAACCTCTCACATCTCACAAAATATCTGAATGGCAGATTGCCACAGGGCAAACAAATATATCATTGTCCAAATTGATGTATTTGGGCTAAAACAGCCAGGGCAACAAATCAGTTGGGAAAAACAATGTAGACTAAATAGCGAGTGAAAGGAAATAAAATGTATTTAGGTCATCACCTTCATATGCGCTGACACTCGTATTTTCACTGAGGTTTTGCATTTTGAAACGTACAAATACTGGGCTGTAACTCCTAAATACTACAATTGTAATCAAGACTGAATATCACAACAACAAGAAACTATAAAAGGTCATTTTTTTTAAAAAAGCCAGCTGATCCCTTTTGCTTGCAGTGGTTGTGTTAATAGACTATTAGTCAAAAGACTTGGATTAGTAATCCAGAGAAGATACAATAAATATCACCATGAATTTTGAATTCAGTTTTAAAATGTATATACATTCAGTAGAAGTGACCGTGAAGTTGTCGGATTGTCATTAGAAAAAAACCTCCTGGTTTACTGATGTCTTTTAGGAAGAGAAAGGTGCCATCATTACCTGGCCTGATCTATATGTGACTCCACACCATACCATTGTGTTTGACCCTTAACCAGTCTCTCTCGTGCCCAAAAGGTTTTTTTTTATATATTTATTTGTTCATGGGATGTGGGCGTCTCTGGCTAGGCCAGCATTTATTGCTCATTCCTCCCTAGTTGCCCTTGTTCAGAGAGCATTTTAAGAGTCAACCACATTGCTGTGGGTCTGGAGTCACATGTAGGCCAGACCAGGTGAGGACGATGGATTTCCTTCCCTAAAGGACGTTAGTGAACTAGATGGGTTTTTACGACAATCAGCAACGGTTTCATGGTCATCATGAGACATTTTGATTCTAAATTTGTATTAAATTCAAATTTCACTATCAGCCAGGGTGGGATTTGACCCCGGGTACCCAGAGCTTTACCCTGGGTCTCTGGATTACTGGTCCAGTGACAATGCCACTGCCTCCCCCTGTTCAAGTTGTCTCAATACCTGTTTCCCAGTGGCATCCACGGATGAACAATCAACGTGTTTTAGACATAATGCCTGTGTGAATGCAAAACTGACCCAAACACCCATCTTAGGACGCCAGAGTGATGCGCCCTCACACCCTCTGCGCAGCAGGATTTCCACTGACACCCCAAAATCCAGCTGGGTAAGACACCATGAACTGTGCACAGGCACAAGTGATCAGCGATAACAAGAAATCAGAGCCCAGGGTGGCAATTTCCATCCTTAATAAACGAAATATTCCACTGCAGTGGTGGGGGGGGGGGGGGTGGGCTTGGGTTGCCAGCTCCGACCGGGCATATTCCTGGAGTTTATTCCATCGAATCCCATGTCCCGGCTGCTGGAACAAATCCTTCCCTGCTCCTGGCTGAGAGTTGCTGTGGATGCAGAGACAGGGGCTGACTGATCTTTAGATACTGAGGGAAAGGAGGGAAATGAAGCTGATGTGGATCAGCCGGGACCTGACTGAATGACAGAAGGGGGCTGGAGGGGCCGAATGGTCAACTC
The DNA here is from genome assembly GCF_017639515.1 of Carcharodon carcharias. NCBI lineage: Eukaryota > Metazoa > Chordata > Chondrichthyes > Lamniformes > Lamnidae > Carcharodon > Carcharodon carcharias. The sequence continues at coordinate 11,168,950 of NC_054471.1, forward strand.
CCTGCTCCTATTCCCCATGTTCCCCTATGTTTATGACTAACGACCTAAAATGTTTGAAGGGATCTCGTGTGTGTTGTCATCTCCCGGCCAATCAGGGAGGGTTGGTAACCGCAATTTGCCCTCTTTGGGGGTTATTTTTCACTCACCATGACTGGACCGGCCTGACCCGACCCCCCCGCCCCCAGGAGGACAGAGGGACCGAGTTTGGAGGATTTCCTGAGGTAAAAGTGGCGGCGGGATCACTTCCTTCCCCTGTTACCGACAACTCAATATTTCCGTTAAAGACGGAGCCGCGGCCGGAGCGCCCGCCCGTCTCCAGGGCAACGGAGCGCGCGTCCGTCTCCAGGGCAACGGAGCGCCCGCCCCTCTCCAGGGCGACGGAGCGCGCGTCCGCCTCCAGGGCAACGGAGCGCCCGCCCGTCTGCAGGGCAAGGGAGCGCGCGTCCGCTTCCAGGGCAACGGAGCGCCCGCTCGTCTCCACGGCGACGGAGCGCGCGTCCGTCTCCAGCGCAACCGAGCGCTCGTCCGTGGGAGGTGGGGGATGGGGGAAAGAGTTGGGAAGGAGGTGAGAGAAGGGAGGGGGTGAGGAGTAAGGGTGAGGGGGTGGGGGGAGGGTGTGAGATTGGAAAGGGGTCAGAGGGGGAGGGGGAGCGAGGGGGAGGGGTGGAGGAGGAAGGGATTGAAGGGGTTGAGAGAAGGAATGGGGTGAGGAGGGAGGGTGGAAAGAGGTAGGAGGGGGAACAGGTGAGAGTGGTGGAGGAGTAAGAGGTGGAAGGGGTTGGCGGGGTGAGAGAAGGAAGGGGGGGGAGTGGGAGAAAGGAGTGAGAGAAGGAATGGGATGAGGAGGAAGGGTGTGAGGGGGGTGAGAGAAGGGAGGGGGTGAGAGTGGTGAGGAAGGAGGGGGAGCAGGTGGAGAAGTGAGAGGAGGGAGGGGGAGCAAGGGAGAGGAGGAAGAGAATAAGGGGAGTGGGTGAGGTGTTGAGAGGAGAAGGGGATGAGAGGGGGAAGGGGGTGAGGGGATGAGAAGGGGAAGGTTGAGAGAGTGAGAGGAAGAAGGGGTGAGAGGAGAAGGGGGTGAAAGGGGTGGGAGGGGAAGGGGATGAGAGGAGGAAGGGGTGGGAGGAGGAAGGGGGTGAGAGGAGGAAGGAGGGGAAAGGAGTGGGAGGAGTAAGGGGTGGGAAGGGTAAGAGGGTGAGAGGAGGAAGGGGGTGAGAGGAAGGGAGTTGACTCTTAAATGCCCTCTGAAATGGCCTAACAAGGCACACAGTTGTATCAAACCGCTATGAAGTCGAAAAGGATTGAAAACCGGACAGACCACCCAGCATCGACCAAGGCACCGAAAACCACTGGGGGACACTCAGCCCTGCCAACAATGCAAAGTCCTCCTTACGAACATCTACGGCCTTGTGCCAAAATTCAGAGAGCTGTCTTGCAAACCGGTCAAGCAACAGCCTGGCGTAGCCATACTCATGGAATCATACCTCACAGATCATGTCCCAGACCCCACCGTCACCATCCCTGGGTATGTCCTGCCCAACCAGCAGGACAGGCCTAGCAGAGGTGGTGGCACAATAGTATACAGTGGGGAGGGAGTTGCTCTGGAAGTCCCCAACATCGACTCTGGACCCCATGAAGTCTCATGGCATCAGGTCAAACATGGGCAAGGAAACCTCCTGCTGACTACCACGTACTAAACCCCTTCAACTGATGAATCAGTTCTCCTCCATATTGAACACCATTTAAAGCAAGCACTGAGGGTGGCAAGGGCGTATAATGCACTCTGAGCAGGGGACTTCAATGTCCATCACCAAGACTGGCTCAGTTAAAACATTACTGGCCGAGCCTTAAAGGACATAGCTGCTAGCCTGGGTCTGCAGCAGGTGGTGAGGAACCAACAAGAGGAAACAAAATACTTGACCTCATCCTCACCAACCTGCTTGCCACAGAGGCATCTGTCCTCGACAGTGGCAGTAGGAGTGACCAACGCATAGTCGTTGTGGAGACAAAGTGCTGTCTTCACATTGAGGCTACCTTCCGTTGTGTTGTGTGGCACTACCACCACGCTCAATGGGATAGATTTTAAACAGATCTAGCAACTCAAGACTGGGCATCCATGAGGCAGTGTGGGCTATCAGCAGCAGCAGAATTGTACTCGAACACAATCTTTAACCTCATGGCCCGGCATATCTCCCACTCTGCCATTACCACCAAGCCAGAGGATTAACCCTGATTCAATGAGAGTGAAAGGGGGCATGCCAGGACCAGCACCAGGCATACCTAAAAATCAGGTGTCAAACAGCATAAGCGGCAGATGATAGACAGGGCTAAGCGATTCCAAAACCAACGGATCAGATTTAAGATCTGCAGTCCTGCCGCATCCAGATGTGAATGGTGGTGGACAATTAAACAACTCACTGGAGGAGGAGGCTCCACACATATACCCATCCTCAATGATGGGGGAGCCCAGCACATCAGTGCAAAAGATAAGGCTGAAGCATTTGCAACAATCTGCAGCCAGAAGTATTGAGTGGATGATACATCTCTGCCACCTCTGGAGGTCCCCAGCATCACACATGTCAGTCTTGAGCCAATTCAATTCACTCCACGTGATATCAAGAAACAGCTGATGGCGCTGGGTAGTGCAAAGTCTATGGGCCCTGACAACATTCCAGACTGAAGATTTGTTCCCTCGAACTTGCTGCACCCATAGCCAAGCTGTTCCAGTGCAGCTACAACACTGGCATTTACCCGGCTATGTGGAAAATTGCCCAGGTATGTCCTGTACACAAAAAGCAGGACAAATCCAACCCAGCCAATTACAGCCCCATCAGTTTACTCTCAGGTAGATCAGTAAAGTAATGGAAGGGGTCATCAACAGTGCTATCAAGCGGCACTTTCTAATCAATAACCAGCTCACCGATGCCCAGTTTGGGTCCCACCAGGGTCACTCAGCTCCTGACCTCATTACAGCTTTGGTTCAAACATGGACAAAAGAGATGAACTCCCGAGGTGAGGTGAGAGTGACTGCCCTTGACATCAAGGCTGCACTTGACCGAGTGTGGCATCAAGGAACCCTAAAAAAATTGGAGTCAATTGGAATCAGGGGCAAAATTCTGCTGGCTGGAGTCAAAACTAGCACAAAGGAGGACGATTGTGGTTGCTGGAGATCAATCATCTCAGCAGCAGGACATCTCTGCAGAAGTTCCTCAGGGTAGTGTCCTCAGCCCAACCACCCTCACCTGTTTTATCATTGACCTTCCTTCTATCATAAGGTCAGAAGCGGGGATGTTCGCTGATGACTGCACAATGTTCAGTACCATTCGTAACTCCTCAGATACAGAAGTAGCCCATGTACAAATGCAGCAAGATCTTGACAATAGTGTTTGTCTGTCCATGTACATGTCTGTCATACAAGCATACGAATTAGGAGCAGCAGTAGGCCATTCGGCCCCTCAAGCCTGCTTCACCATTCAATAAGATCATGGCTGATCTGATTGTATTCTCAACCCCACATTCCTGCCTACCCCCAATAACCTTTCACCCCCTTATAAATCAAGAATCTATCTAGCTGTGCCTTAAAAATATTCAGACTCTGCTCCCACCATCTTTTGAGGAAGAGAGTCCCAAAGACTCATAACCCTCTGAAAGAAAGAAATTCTCCTCATCTCTGTCTTAAATGCGCTATCACTTATTTTAAAACAGTGACCCCTAGTTCTAGATTCTCCTACAAAAGGAAACATCCTCTCCACATCCACCCTGTCAAGACCTCTCAGGATCTTAAAGGTTTCAATTAAGTCGCCTCTTACTCTTCTAAACTCCAGTGGATACAAGCCCAACCTGTCCAGCTTTTCTTCATGGACAACCCGCTCATTCCCGATTTTAGTCGGGTAAACCTTCTCTGAACTGCTTCTAACACATTTGCATCTGCCTGTGTATGAGAGTGTGCCTGTGTGTGTCTGTTCATGTATGTGTCTGTCCATGTGTGAATCTATCCATGTATGTGCCTGTCTGTGTGCGAGTGTGTCTGTCAGTGTACGTGTCTGTCCGTGTATGTGCCTGTCTGTGTGTGAGTCTGCCCCTGTACATGTCTGTCTCTGTGTTTGTGTGTGTGTGTGTGCATGTCTGTCTGTGTGTGAGTCTGCCCCTGTACATGTCTGTCTGTATGTGTGTGTGTGTGTGTGTGTGTGTGTGTGTGCATGTCTGTCCGTGTGTGCGTTGGTTGTGGCCAACTGAGATTGTGGGCAGCAGCTTTGTTTGAACATGAAGCCTCTCGTGTGTTAATAATTGATCTCTCTTGCATGCTGACAGAACATGCTGCATGTTGCTAGATTTTCCCATTTTGATGTTTAAATTTGCCCTCTTGCTTTTTTCCTTCTCTCTCTCTATCTTGCCAACGTGCGATGAACATTATCCTCTGCATGTTGATTTCCCATCTGAATCAGTACAGGCACTTCTGAACAGTTGCTGCCCTGCTTTCAATAAATACAGAGCCTCTGGGACCTGACCTGATCACTTTTGAATTATTTAATTAAACACCACTCCACTGAAATTTGAATCATTTTCATTTTCCTTGTATATACGAGAAGATCCACTTTGACAATGATTTTAGTTGGAAGGAGCCTTCACAGCCCATTATCAATTCTGAACAGTGAGTAATCTGAGTCAAAAACAGAATTACCTGGAAAAACTCAGCAGGTCTGGCAGCATCGGCGGAGAAGAAAAGAGTTGACGTTTCGAGTCCTCATGACCCTTCGACAGAACTTGAGTTCGAGTCCAAGAAAGAGTTGAAATATAAGCTGGTTTAAGGTGTATGGGGGGGGGGGGGGCGGTGGGGTGGTGCGGAGAGAGAGAGAGAGAAGTGGAGGGGGTTGGTGTGGTTGTAGGGACAAACAAGCAGTGATAGAAGCAGATCATCAAAAGATGTCACCAACAATAGAACAAAAGAACACATAAGTGTTAAAGTTGGTGATATTATCTAAACGAATGTGCTAATTAAGAATGGATGGTAGGGCACTCAAGGTATAGCTCTAGTGGGGGTGGGGAGAGCATAAAAGATTTTAAAATATTTAAAAATAATGGAAATAGGTGGGAAAAGAAAAATCTATATAATTTATTGGAAAAAACAAAAGGAAGGGGGAAACAGAAAGGGGGTGGGGATGGGGGAGGGAGCTCACGACCTAAAGTTTTTGAATTCAATATTCAGTCCAGAAGGCTGTAAAGTGCCTAGTCGGAAGATGAGGTGTTGTTCCTCCAGTTTGCGTTGGGCTTCACTGGAACAATGCAGCAAGCCAAGGACAGACATGTGAGCAAGAGAGCAGGGTGGAGTGTTAAAATGGCAAGCAACAGGGAGGTTTGGGTCATTCTTGCGGACAGACCGCAGGTGTTCTGCAAAGCGGTCGCCCAGTTTACGTTTGGTCTCTCCAATGTAGAGGAGACCACATTGGGAGCAACGAATGCAGTAGACTAAGTTGGGGGAAATGCAAGTGAAATGCTGCTTCACTTGAAAGGAGTGTTTGAGCCCTTGGACGGTGAGGAGAGAGGAAGTGAAGAGGCAGGTGTTGCATCTTTTGCGTGGGCATGGGGTGGTGCCATAGGAGGGGGTTGAGGAATAGGGTTTGATGGAGGAGTGGACCAGGGTGTCCCGGAGGGAGCGATCCCTACAGAATGCCGATAGTGGGGGTGAAGGGAAGATGTGTTTGGTGGTGGCATCATGCTGGAGTTGGCGGAAATGGCGCAGGATGATCCTTTGAATGCGGAGGCTGGTGGGGTGATAAGTGAGGACAAGGGGGACCAAATCATGTTTCTGGGAGGGAGGAGAAGGCATAAGGGCGGACGCACGGGAGATGGGCCGGACACGGTTGAGGGCCCTGTCAACGACTGTGGGTGGAAAACCTCGGTTAAGGAAGATGGAGGACATGTCAGAGGAACTGTTTTTGAACGTAGTATCATCAGAACAGATGCGACAGAGGCGAAGGAACTGAGAGAATGGGATGGAGTCCTTACAGGAAGCGGTGTGTGAGGAGCTGTAGTCGAGGTAGCTGTGGGCTTGTAATGGATATTGGTGGACAGTCTATCACCAGAAATTGAGACAGAGAGGGCAAGGAAGGGAAGGGAAGTGTCAGAGATGGAACACGTGGAAATGATGGAGGGGTGGAGATTGGAAGCAAAATTAATAAATTTTTCCAGGTCCCAATGAGAGCATGAAGCAGCACCGAAGTAATCATCGATGTACCGGAGAAAGAGTTGTGGGAGGGGGCCGGAGTAGGACTGGAACAAGGAATGTTCCACATACCCCATAAAGAGACAGGCATAGCTGGGGCCCATGAGGGTACCCATAGCCACACCTTTTATTTGGAGGAAGTGAGAGGAGTTTAAGGAGAAATTGTTCAGTGTGAGAACAAGTTCAGCCAGACGGAGGAGAGTAGTGGTGGATGGGGATTGTTCGGGCCTCTGTTCGAGGAAGAAGCTGGGAGACCTCAGACCATCCTGGTGGGGGATGGAGGTGTAGAGGAATAGGACGTCCATGATGAAGAGGAGGCTGTTGGGGCCAGGGAACTGGAAATTGTTGATGTGACAGAGGAATCATGGATGTAGGTGGGAAGGGACTGGACAAGGGGAGAGAGAAGGGAGTCAAGCAGGAACAGGCTGACACGATCGGTCTGCCGGTACAGTGCTGTTTGTGGATTTTGGGTAGGAGGTAGAAGTGGGCCATCCAAGGTTGGGAGACTATGTGGTTGGAAGCTGTGGGAGGAAGATCTCCAGAGGAGATGAGGTCAGTGACAGTCCTGGAAACAATGGCTTGATGTTCAGTGGTGGGGTCATGGTCCAGGGAGAGGTGGGAGGAAGTGTCTGCAAGTTGACACAGCCTCCGCGAGGTAGAGGTCAGTGCACCAGACTCCAGAATCCAATTATCTCCCCTTGATATTCAATGGCATTCCCATCACTGAATCCCCAACACCCTGGGGGATGTTTCTAATATTTAGCAAGTCTGTAGCCCCCTGTTGTACCATCTTCAAGTTGGGATCTAATATAACTGATTGTGCCAGGACTAGTTCACTGGCTTGATGGTAATGTAGAATGAGGGATATGCTGGTCATGAGATTACAGATTGTGGTTCAATATAATTCTGCTGCTGGTGGCCCACAGCACCTCATGGGTGCCCAGCTTTGAGCTGCAAGATCTGTTCTGAATTTGTAGAGAATGACAGAGTTGGCAGTTCATGAACAAGGAGCTGAGTTACCCTACCCTTGCCCACTCCATCTCCAACACCCCACCCCCACAATACCCAACCTGTGGCTCAGTGTTGGGATAGCTGATTGACAGTATTCTGAAACACTCACCTAAACATTCAGTCCTTCTATCACCAGCGCACAATGACAGCAGTGTGTGCCGTCTACAAGATGCACTGCAGGAACTCATCAAGACTTCTTTCAGAGCACCTTCTCAACCTGTGACTTCTACCACCTAGAAGAACAAGGAAAGTAAGAGCATGGGAGTCACACCTGCAAGTCACACACCATCCTTTCTTAGAAATATATCGCCGTTCCTTCATTATCATTGGATCAAAATCCTGGAGCTCCTTCCCTAACTTCACCGTGGGAATATCTTCAGTACATGGACTCTTGCAGTTCAAGAAGGTGGCTCACCACTACCTTCTCAAGTGCAATTCGAGTTAGGAAATAAATGCTGGCCTAGCCAGCGACATCCATATTTTTATTATTCATTCATGAAATGTGGGCGTCGCTGGCTGGGCCAGCATTTATTGCCAATTCCTAACTGCCCTGGAGAAGGTGGTGGTGAGCTGCCTTCTTGAACTGCTGCAGTCCATATCTGGGTGAGTGAATGAAAAACCTTGCTGTGTTTTGGTACACACTGAGGCAACTACTCCAGCTTCCGTCCACATGACAAAAGCAGGACTTTAGGGGATGGATAGACCTTGGAGAGTGCCTCATGCAAGTTATCTGATGGAAGCAATACTTCAGCATGAGTCTCAAAGGATGAGATGTAAATAGTGTATCGGGGAAGATTTAAATGCATACTCCTGAGGTTTCTAGAAGGACATATCACAGAGACTGAGTTTCACAGTCTGTCTCTCGTGGGTGGTATACATCCTTTTTAACGTTCAAATCCAATCTGCAAGAGGAAACATCACAACACAGACATATCCATGGAGTCAGTGTGAGAGACTGAGATTAAGCGATATTCCCAACAGTGACCAGAGATACTGAACCAATCCAGCTGTGTGCCTTTACCCACCTCATGTCTTGGCCTTAATCGCAAGGGGATTGGAATAAAGGAATACAGGAGTAAAGGAGTCTTACTGCAATTGTACAGGGTTCTGGTGAGACCACATCTGGAGTACTCCATGTAGTTTCGGGCTCCTTTTTTAAAAAAGGAAATACTCACATTGGAGGCAGTATAGAGAAGGTTCACTAAAATGATGCCTGAGACAAGTGGGTTGTCCTATGATGACAGCTGTAAATTGGGCTTTTATTCTCTGAAGTTTAGTAGAATGAGAGGTGATCCCATTGAAATCTAGAAAATCCTGAAGAGGCTCAATAGAATAGATGCTGAGAGATTGTTTCCACTGGTCAGAGAATCTAAAACATGGGGGCACAGTCCCAGGATAAGGGGCTGATCATTTAGGACTGAGTTGAGGAGAAATTACTTCACTCAAAGGGTGTGAATCTTTGGAATTCTCTACCCCAGAGGGTTGTGGATGCTTCATCGTTGGATATATTTAAGGCTGGGGTAGACAGATTTCTGATGTCTTCGAACATCAAGAGACATGGGGAGTGAACGAGAAAGTGGAGTTGAAGCCCAATATCAGCCATGATGGTATTGAATGGTGGAGCAGGCTTGATGGGCCATGTGGTCCACTCCTGCTCCTGTTTCTTGTGGCCTTGTGTTCTTATGTTCTTTTGCCTAACCATAAGGAAAGAACTTACTTTTATTTGACACCCTAATCTCAGGACATCCCCAAGTGCTTTGCAGCCAATGAACTGCTTATGAGGTGTAGTCATGGTTGTAACATAGGAAATAACAATAACAATCCTCAATGAATACTTTGCGCTGGTCTTCACAATGGAAAAGGATGATGCAGGCATAGACATCATGGTGAAGGACTGTGAAATATTAGAGGAAATTAACAAAGAGAGAGAGAAGGTACTAGCTGGCTTAGTGGCCTTAAAAGTGGATAAATACACAGGCCCAGGTGAGATGTATCCCAGGCTGTTGAAGGAGGCAAGGGAAGAAATATCAGGGGCCCTGGCAGTAATTTTCAAATCCTCTCTGGCCACAGGTGAGGTGCCAGAGGACTGGAGGACTGCTAACATTGTTCCATTATTAAAAAAGGGAGGAAGGGATAGACCAAGAAATTACAGGCCAGTCAGTCTAACCTCAGTGGTGGGGAAGTTACTAGAAAGAATTCTGAGGGACAAAATATATCTGCTCTTGGAGAGACACGGATTAATCAGGGATAGTCAGCATGGATTTGTTAAAGGAAGGTCGTGTTTGACAAACTTGATCAAATTTTTTGAGGAGATAACCAGGAGAGTTGATGAGGGTAATGCATTTGATGTGGTCTACATCGACTTTAGCAAGGCTTTTGATGAGGTCCCTCATGGGCAAGAAAGTAATGGGATCCAAGGCAAAATGACAATTTGGATCCAAAATTGGCTGAGAGGCAGGGAGCAGAGGGTGATGGTAGAGGAATGTTTCTGTGATTGGAAATCTGTCTCCAGTGGGGTTCCGCAGGGCTCGGTGCTGGGGCCCTTGCTGTTTGATAAATGATTTGGACTTAAATATAGGGGGTATGATCAAGAAGTTCACGGATAACACTAAAATTGGGAGGGTGGGAAATAGTGAGGAGGATAGCCATAAACTGCAGGAGGATATCAATGGACTGGTCAAGTGGGCAGTGCAGGGGCAAATGGAATTCAACCTGGAAAATGGGGAGGGCTAGCAAGAAGAGGGATTACACTATGAATGGTAGGACCCTGGAAAGTACTGAAGATCAGAGGGACCCTGGTGTGCATACCCACAGATCCCTGAAGGTAGCATGTCAGGTAGATAAGGTGGTTAAGAAGGCATATGGAATACTTGCCTTTATTAGCCGAGGCATAGAATACAAGAACAGTGAGGTTATGCAGGAACTGTATAAAACACTGGTTAGGCCACAGCTGGAGTACTGTGTCAGTTCTGGTTCCCACATTATAGGAAGGATGTGATTGCACTGGAGAGGGTGCAGAGCAGATTCACCAGGATGCTGCCTGGACTGGAGGGTCTGAGCTATGGGGAAAGATTGGATAGGCTGGGGTTGTTTTCCTTGGAGCAGCAAGAGTTGAGAAGGCACCTGATAGAGGTGTATAAGATTATGAGGGGCACAGATAGGGTGGATAGGAAGGCACTTTTTCCATTAGTAGAGGGGTCAATAACCAGGGAGAGTAGATTTAAGGTAAGAGATGAAATGTTTTCACCCAGAGGGTGGTCAGAGTCTGGAACTCACTGCCTGAAAGGGTGGTTGAGTCAGAAACACTCGTAACATTTAAGATATATTTAGATATTCACTTGCATTGCCATAGCCTCCAGGGCTATGGGCCAAGCGCTGGAAAATAGGATTAGTGTCATCAGATCCTTGTTGACCAGTGCAGACGTGATGGGCTGAATGGCCTCCTGTGCTGTAAACATTTGAGCCTATGGGAGGAATTTTCCCAGAATTGCACTAAGTGCGGTAGCAGGCGGGTAAAATGGAGTCCTACCCACCGATGAAAATGGTGGGTTTTCACGCCGTATCTTCCCAAGACCACCTCATTATTTATTCACTCCTGGGAAACACGCTGTTTCCATGGCGGGCAGCCTCTCATTCGCCCGCTCGCCATCACCCCTGTTGCATCACGCCAGCCGCCATCTTTAAAAGGCAGCCGCCAGCAAATCGCCCATCACCACCAGCTCACTGCCGCTGCCTGGGAGACATGGCCAGCAAAGACAAAAAGACTGCAGACCCCCCGCTTCAACGACAGGTCCCTCGAGCGACTGCTGGATGCTGGAGGCCCGAGGGGATTTCCTCTACCCCAGCTCTGGCTGCAGGATGGGTAGCAATGTCACCAACCCGGCTTGGGAGGCGGGGGCAGCAGTGGTCAGTGTGAACACCCTGCAGAGGAGGACAGCCACCCAGTGCCACAAAAGGATAAATAATCTCCTCCGTTCCGCCAGAGTAAATCACGCTTCTCATCACTCCCAACTCACACACTTTCAAACCCATCACAGACCCACAGGGCCCTCACTCACTGCCAGTGCAAGGGACATCACCATTCGCTCTCTCACACACACCGTCATTGTCCCCAACCCGTCCATGGGACCACTCACCACCCACACAGGCCAGGCATACTTATCACCTGGCCCGGCAGGAGTCCTGATACACTCTCCCCATCTCTATCCATGCAGGACAAGCTGGCTGACCACAGGGGGGAAAGGTCGCAGACAGGTGGAGGGATGTTGAAGATCAAAGTTCTGACAGAATTTGAAAACAGAGCCATCCAGCTGCACGGTGATGACCAGGACCGGTCCTGTGCCGATGGTGAGGTCGGTGCTGCTATACCAAGTGAGGATCCAGCAGTGCAACATCCATCAGATAACCAAACTGTGAGTGATGTGTCCTCTTTCTCAGGCCACTGCCATGAAACAATGATCTCTCCTTGATTTCACAGCCACATCCACCAAACCGCCGACAGAGTCCATGACCCAGGGCCTCCAGTCAAGCTCCTAAGAAACCTCTGAAGAGGAATCTGAAGGCACCCTCTCTGAAGTCCTGTAACAACGCTCACCCACACCCTTCACCAGGGCAGAGACTCACATCTCGGTGGGACCTAGCTTTAGAGTAGCCTCGGAATCACAATCTGGTGAGTACATCGCACTTTCTGATCCACAGCAGGTGGAGGCAGGGACTTCCCAGGACTCCGGTGCTCAGAGGACTGCTGGAGGCCACAACGTTGCTGAGTCTCTGGACGCGGTCATGTCGCAGTTGCTGGAGCTGCAAAGGCAACAACAGGAAGGGATGTCCGCTGCACTCCTCAGATTGCAAGGCATGATGGGGGAGTCCGTCTGTCTTCAGACTGAGGTGATAGCGCCAGCATGTTAATGCACCGAGGTCAACACTGGCAGGATGGTGGCTGCCATGGAGACCTTGGTCCAGGACGTCACTACTGGACTGCTGTGTAGGCTTAACTCCATCACTGATGCTATATTTGGCCTCCAACAGTGTGTACGTGACAGGGATGCTGGGCAGCTCAATCTCACTCCAGCTACCCCTTCTGCTCACGGAGTCAGCATGGAGTCGGGCAATGCATAGGGAAGAGGATAAGCAGCTGCACTCTCCAGGCCATCCACCCAGGTGACTCCGGGAGCGACCAGCCCATCCAAATCCTATCTTCATGTGAACTCCACAGACCCAGCTTCACAGGCCGAGGAGGGTGTCACTGCCACTCAGCAGGACCCAGGAAGCAGGCTGAGGCCTCCAAGTCTCAGCCCTCCAGAGGACGCCTGCCAAAGTCATCACAGGCAGGGTGCCACAGTCAGCTGTGGATGTCTGGGGAGCACCAAGACAGGGTTAGGAAAGTTAGGTAAAAGTAGTTGCACAGCCTGGCCACGGGTGTTGATCACTTGTACATAATGTTCACTATTGTCAATAAACTCCTACGAATGTCACCCTGCCTGTGGCTCCTTGTTCTGATGAGCAGTGTTCTTGTCACTCAGATGTGAAACGTTTCTGCACAAGATAAATGGCAGGTGTCCCAGCTCCTCCTCAGCCAGATCCTCTCCCTGTTGCAGTACCTGGTTGTAAAGGGCACAGCAGGCAGCGACGATGTGTGACACCCTCTGCGGACTGTATTGTAGGACTCCACCAGACTGGTCCAGGCACCGGAACTGCATCTTCAGCATCCCGATGGTCTGCTTCACCAAGGTGTGAGCTGTGATATGAGCCTCATTATAGCGTCGCTCTGCAGCAGTTGGAGGCAGCTACATAAGTGTCATCAACCACGGCCTCTCCCCAAGGAGCCAACACTGCAGCCTCTGTGGACCCTGGAAGACTTCAGGGATCTGTGAATGACTCAGGGTGTAGGTGTCGTGCACACTCCCTGGAAACCGTGCGCATACCTGCAGGATGCATTTCTGGTGGTCACATACCAGCTGCACATTCAGTGAGTGGAAGCCCTTGCAGCTGATGAAGTCCACTGAGTGTAGTGATGGAGATCAGAGTGCCACATGATTGCAGTCAATCACACCCTGCACTGTGGGAATCCCGAGATCAGGGCGAATCCAATGGCCCTTGTATCCTGGCTGTCCCAGTCCCGGGTGAAATGCACAAAGTTGTTGCCATGGAGAAAATGGCATCCGTGACCTCAAGGATGCATTTGTGGGTGGCTGATTGTGAAATCCCACAGAGGTCACCTGCAGAGCCCTGAAAGTAGCCACTGGCATAGAAATTGAGCGACATGGTCACTTTCACAGCCACTGGCAGTGGATGCCCTCCATGTCCCCTTGGCGCCAAGTCTTGCAGTAAGTGGCAGATGTGAGCCACCAGGCTCCTAGACACGTGCAGTCATCAGTGACACTGGTTCTCAGTCATCTGCAGGAATGGCAGGCAGCGTCTATAGACCCTGTGGCTGGGCACTGACCAGTCACAGCTCACTGTCGCTCCTGGACAGCGTGTGTGGGAGCTCCTGCTGCCCCTTCTTCATGAGGTTGCTGCTCCTGCCTTTGTGCGGCCAGGTGCTTCAGTTACTCTCTCCCCCATCTTCTCCGGTCTCTATAGGCCACCAGGCATACAGCTAGGTCACCAGGATCTATGGTCCTGACATGGTTCTCCTGCAGCATGAAAGAGAGAGAGAGATGTGGTTATCATGGCTGTACTTGGCACCTTTCCTGGCCGTGTGCGACTGCCCCTTAATGCTTCCCAGAGAGTGCTGGTCACTCCTCAGATGGCCAGAGATGAGTGCGCTGCATGGCTGCCCGGTCAACCTGCGACATGGGGAACACTGGTCCAAACCAGGATGCTGAGATTGCAAGGGGCTGTGAGCGCCTCCAGCAGTGACTGCTACATGGCCAGTGTAGGCGAGGAGATTGTACAATGTGAGCAGCCCAACTGCTGTGCAATTCAATAAAGTGGTGGCGGACTTGAAGTCTTTGCTGGGGGTGGGTGTGGTGGGGTGGGGTGAGGTAAGGTATGGAGCACTTGGTGGCCCTTTGGTGCCTCCATATTGCTTGCATGGGCGGGCAGACTAATAGTCTGACCCCAATCATATCACTGTGGCTGCGCCTGATCTGTGTTAGAAGCAGAGGCATGGTCAGTCTATACAGGTGTCCGTAATGTGTGGCCATTTCCCTCGCCTACCCTGCCCCCCCCACCTTGATTGCCTGTGCGCAGGATGCAGCGCCAGGGCAGCACTTGCCCACTGACACCCCCCACCCCTCAGCAGTCGCCTGTGGGACCGGGCATCAGTTGCCCCCGCATCCACCCCCCCGGTGCCCCTGAGGCCTGTAAACAATGGGTGAGCTGTGGTGAACTCTGCTGCTCACTCACCTCAGTTCCCCCACAGTGAAGGCTGCCAAGTGCGTGTGGCCTGTGTGCTGTTGTGAAACAGGTCAGTGTGCTTTCCCACCGATGTGGACGGACAATACGGCGGGGCTCCAAGAGCCTGGCGGGACGGACTTCTAATTATATGCTAATGTATTACAATTAGCTACCCCACTGACCAATGGCGGGATACGCGGCCCACCTCCGGCAGGCTGAGCGGCCAATCACAACCTGCCTTCAATCCGTCATGAAGTGGGTCCCGCCATATTTTCTGTGCACACCACCTATCACACCTGTCACCAGCGGGCTCGGGATATTCAGCCCTAGGATTCTGAGTCTATAATAATGAAGTGAGACCAGGGATTGAACACCACACTTGTCACTATCCTCTAACATCATGAATTATATTCTATACCATGCCATTATTTGCAGGGTCTGTTGAAACATTCATGCCTGAGAGTGATAGATATTTTGTTAGGTGAGGGTAAGAAAGGTTATGGAGTGAAGGGGTGGTAAAGGGAGTGGGAAGTGGGGGGTCAAATCAGACAGGACCTAATTGAATGGCTCAAGGGACTGAATGATCCCCTCCCATTCCCATATTCCTATCTCCCTGATTTTAGAATGCATATTCTTTTGCCTATTAGGCTATGATCCAACAGACATATTTAACATTAAGCAGCATAATGAGCACTGCTCAGTATTAAAACTTACAGGAATTAATACTTTGCTATTTTCTTTTATCTCAAAACACAAAAAGTGCTTTCCCTCACTAAGCCCTCGCTTTAGCTCGCCCCACGTAACATCTTTTTGTTTTAAAGTAATTTATTCTTTTGGCCTAAATCAGATTTGAGTCATCAGTCTCATTTTTACATCATCTATGTACATTGTCGGAGTTATGCCTCTTCATTGTACAGGTTGCACAGTCATTGCAGTTCCAGCACAAAGTGGATAGAAATCCTATTGATACAAATCTGTGGAAGTTGGGGCAAAGAATACAGGAAACCCATCTGAAGGGCTTGAGTAACCACCTGCAACACAGGATTAAATGTTTGCTTCAAAGGCTGAAGAATGCTTGGGAAGAAAATCATTGGGACAACTAAACACAGTGTGCAGAGATAAAAGGAGACATGAAAATGTATTTCATGACTGAAAGGTTTACCAAAATATTATTTTAATGCAATTAGCTGTAAGACTGGTAGAGCTACATTCACAAACGTTCACTCCCTCCACCACCGATGAACAGTAGCAGCAGTGTGCACCATCTATAAGATGCACTGCAGGAACTCACCAAGGCTCCTTCGACAACACCTTCCAAACCCATGACCACTAACACTTAGAAGGACAAGGGCAGCAGATGGATGGAAACACCACCACCTGGAAGTTCCCCTCCAAGTCACTCATCATCCTGACTTCGAAATATATCACCGTTCCTTCACTGTCGCTGGGTCAAAATCCTGGAACTCCCTCCCTAACAGTGCGGTGGGTGTACCTACACCACATGGCCTGCAGCGGCTCAAGAAGGCAGCTCACCACCACCTTCTCAAGGGCAATTAGGGATGGGAAATAAATGCTGGCCCAGCCAGTGACGTGCACATCCCATGAATGAGTAAGAAAAAAGCACTTAGGGACAAGGTTTCTGAACCTTAAATATAGCAGAGATTTTCTGTGGAGTTTAGGGACAGGACAAGAGAACAATCTGAGGGGCCTATCTTCAGCTTCTAATCATAGAATAATCAAATTATACAGCACAGAAGGAAGCCTTCTGACCAATCATGCCAGCTCTTTGAAAATAGCTATCCACTCCCCTGCTCTTTCCCCATAGCCCTGCGATGTTTCTCCTCAATATATACTGTATTTTATTTATATTTAGTGACTTATTTTATTTTACAAGATTTTTCAGCTAGGAATGCACAGTGCTGCATGCGTGTGGTTCAGGATTTCTGGGAAAGGGATGTCCAAAGGAACCTAACTCCAGCTTTAATATTGATTCCTATTAGAACCCATGATTCACTGAAAGTTCTTTTACTTAAAGTTGCAATTTACAGCAACCTATGCTGTAAATGTCGGGAATGCAGTAGGGTACGGAAAATTAATTACTAGGAGCACAAGGCCAACCAAAATTAGTATCTTGATTTCATAAATGTTCATTTATTTTGACTCATTCAACTTCTCACGTTGAGCGTATCTATCTGAAGATACGCTCCATGGTCATACAAACATACAAACATACAAGAATGGAGCAGGAGTGAGCCACTCGGCCCCTCAAGCCTGCTTCACCATTCAATAAGACCATGGCTAATCTGATTGTAACCTCCCGCCTACCCCCAGGTAACCTTTCACCCCCTTGTTAATGAAGAATCTATCTAGATCTGCCTTAAAAACATTCAGACTCTGCTCCCACCACCTTGTGAGGAAGAGAGTTCCAACAACTCACAACCCTCTGAAAGAAAGAAATTCTCCTCATCTCTGTCTTAAATGCGCTATCACTTATTTTAAAACAGTGATCCCTAGTTCTAGATTCTCCCACAAGAGGAAACATCCTCCCCACATCCACCCTGTCAAGACCCCTCAGGATCTTAAAGGTTTCAATCAAGTCAGCTCTTACTCTTCTAAACTCCAGTGGATACAAGCCTAACCTGTCCAACCTTTCCTCATAAGACAACCTACCCATTCCTGGTATTAGTTTATTAAACCTTCTCTGAACTGCTTCCAATGCATTTACATCTTTCCTTAAATAAGGAGACCAATACTATACCCAGTACTCCAGATCTGGTCTCACCAATGCCCTGTATAACTGAAGCATAACCTCCTTACTTTTGTAATGAATTCTCCTCACAATAAACAATAACATTCTATTAGCTTTCCTAATCACTTGCTGTACCTGCATATTAGCCTTTTGTGATTCATGCACTAGGACACCCAGATCCCTCTGCATCTCAGAGCTTTGCAATTTCTCATCATTTAGATAATATGCTTCTTTTTTATTCTTTCTGCCAAAATGGACAATTTCACTTTTGCCCACATTGTACTCCATTTGCTAGATCTTTGCCCATTCACTTAGCCTATCTGTGTCATTTTGTAGCCTCCTTAGATCCTCTTCACAATTTACTTTCCCACCTATCTTTGTGCAGCAAATTTAGCCACCATTCCTTTGGTTCCTTCATCCAAGTCATTTATATAAATTGTAAAAAGCTGAGGCCCCAGCACTGATCCCTGTGGCACACCTTTTGTTACATCCTGCCAACCAGAAAAAGACCCATTTATGCCTAGTCTCTGTTTCCTGTTAGCTAGCTAATATTCTGTCCATGCCAACATGTTACCCCCTACACCATGAGCTTTTATTTTCTGCAATAACCTTTGATGTGGCACTTTATCAAATGTCTTTTGGAAATCTAAGTACAGTACATCCCCCAGTTCCCCTTTATCCACAGCACATGTCACTCCTTCAAAGAACTCCAACAAATTGGTTAAACGTAATTTTCCTTTCACGAAACCATGTTGACTCTGCCTGATTGCCTTAAACTTTCCTAAGTGCCCTGCTATAACATCTTTAATAATAGCTTCTAACATTTTCCCTATGACAGAAGTTGGGTTAACTGACCTGTAGTTTCCTGCTTTCTGTCTCCCTCCCTATTTGAATAAAGGAATTACCTTTGCTATTTTCCAATCTAATGGAACCTTCCCCAAATCTAGGGAATTTTGGAAAATTAAAACCAACGCATCAAGTGTCAGAGATGCCCCCCACCCCCAACAGATGTCCCATCATCTGCCTCTGCTCTATGGTGTCTAGAACCATTTCACTGAAGTGCCTGATCATCCTCTGTGCAGTATAGACATGAGCGAAGTGTCTGCCTCTAATAAACTTATAGTTATCCAAGGCATCTCTGAAACCTGCTTCAGAGGTTCATATAATTTTGCTTCATGTGTTTAGAACCTTGAGGCTGCTTTAGTTCCCCTGATGCTTCTACATTGTATCTGTTCAATGTGATTCTTACAGGATTAAATTGCAACACTCATGGAGTCGACGCATCTTTCATTGGCCTCCATGTACTTTCCATCAGCCTTGAGTATGCTTTACATATGAACCCAAAGGCGGAGCTCTTATTCACTCCTGTCTGCCTGCAGCTTTATCTCATGTCCACCCGCACATCTGAACATCACTCTAACATTAGTCCCCCCTTCCATCCTCCATGAGTTGGAGTTATGAACTTCGCTGATACAAGTTGAGCCTTGCAATTCCTGCTAGATGGTTGAAACTGCGTGACCTAGGAGGTGTGTGCACAGACCCCAGATGCCTGACTTGGATATGGGAGGATGCAGCGCTAGGCCAGAGGGTCAGGTTAGCATTTTGTCACATTAGCCCTCTGCCAGCTCTGAGATGGTCAGTCGGCATGGGAATGTGCGGCTTATACTCGCATCAGTGTGCCCGGTTTCCATGTGCATTTGTTAGACTGTTGGAATGAAAACGTGGAGGCCTCAAATGGGATCAGAGGGAGTCTCCAATACATCTGAAGTGTGCTCTTTATTATCAATGATTTGGGTCCTTAAGGCCCAGATGGAGTGTCAGAGTTTTCGAGTCCACAGGCTGGGTGGCCTGGGACACTGGGAGACTCCTAACGGAGGAATGGTCATGAGTGTTTGACAGATATCAGACTATGCTGCTCCTGAAGGTTTCGTGGTCCACTGAAAGGTGAACTAAGTGCAGTCTCACATCCATCACTGAGAGGTACAGATGACTGCATCCTGAAGATATATCTAATGCTGGGGTCTCAATACGACAATGAGGCTTGATTACTTGTCTTGCCTGAAAGATTGCCTGTGCGGACAAAAAGCAGAGTGGATTCAGAAGATGAAGACAAGAACCAGTGAGTGATGATTGTCCTCCTTGAGGCACCTTGCCAGATAGCAGGTATGCTGCCACAAGAGCACTGGGGATTGCAGTGCTGCTCCTGTCTCTTGAAGGCTGCCTTAGGCAGTGGAACGTTGGAGAGAAGCTTGAAGAAGCTGCACCATCTCAACTCTGCTCACAAAATGTCCTGTTGCAGTTCTTATCCCATAACAGAAAGGCCACATGCTCTCGAGGCTGCCATATCTTCCAAGGATGATGGCATTGTAACTCCTCACTTACACATGGATGTGCTGCATTGACCTGATTAGGATCGCAACCAAGGTGATAATGTGGGCCCAACATAGACGGCATTGGTCAAAGAGGTTCCTATGAGCTATTCATCATCATCCTCCTGGAACCTGGTGGCTGTAAGCATCTCACGTGCACGCCTGTCTCATCTGGTCAGTGCTATGGGCTTTTCCTCTGGAGTCTCAGCTTCCTCGCCCTCATCGAGCTCAACTCTCTTGAAGTCTTCATCATTGGAGGAGATGTGCAGCTACTCCATCTCTTGTTCTGGCAAGACAACCCCCACTTTGGAGCCCCAGGTTCTGTAAAGTGCACCAAGCCACGATGATGCGGGAGACACTTTGCGGAGAGTACTGACCTGCTCAAAGATCGAAAACACATCTTCAAGATGCCAATGGTCTTCTCAATCAATGAGTGTGTTGCAGAATGAGCAGCATCTTTCCTTTGAGGCACTTTGTGGCCATTGAATGGATGTCATTAACCACGTCCTATGTTGGTAGCCTTCGTCACCATGGAAACAACCCTGGATGCGCTAAGGGCCTTTGTAGAGGTTTACGTGTCTTGGGAGGTTCCAGGGTACCTTGCACATACTTGCATAATCTGCTTCTGGTGGTTGCAGACCAGCAGCACTTTGAGAGGGTGGAATGCGTTCCTGTTGACAAATTGAAGTGGTTGTTTCCAGGAAGCTCTTAATACCACATGGATGCAACAACGGCACCCTGTGCCTGTGAGAATCTGGAGATCACTGCAAATCCCATTGCTCTGGCAACCTGACTGGCTTCATTTAAGGAGCGCTGGACATGATTGTGTGCCTTGCTAAACAGGGGGTCCGTAATCTCGGATACACTTGTGAGCAGATGCTTGAGAAATTCTGCAGAAGTCCCCAGTGGAGCCCTGGAACAAGCCACTCATGGAGAAGTTCAGGGCAGCAGTCACTTTTAGAGCCATTGACAATGAGTGGCCTCCCAGATCCTGCAGCATCAATTCCTCCCTGACAATGTTAACAAAGGTAGCCTGGAAGATGAGTTTAGAGTGTGTTTGGGACAGCTTAAAGCAGCATGTGCTAGAACCAACCAGAGAGTGGACTTTTCTAGATCTGGTAACATGCAATGAGATGGGATTAATTAATGACCTCATCATAAATTCGCCCCTAGGTAGCAGTGATCATAACATGTTTGAATTTTGCATTCAGTGCCAGGGTGAGAAGAATGGGTCTAAGACTAATATTTTAAACTCCAGGGCAATTATGATGTAAAGACAGAGCTGGCTAAAGCGAACTGGGAAATTAGGTTGAGGTGTAAGTCAGCAGAGATGCAGTGGCAGACATTGCATAGCACTCAGCGAAGATGCATTCCAGTGAGAAAGAAAAATTCTAGGGATAGGTGACTCCAAATTGACCGTGTGGTTGATAGTGAAGAGGATAGTTGTCAACTCCAGAATTATATCAATAGACTGGCTGAGTGGGCAGAGAAGTAGCTAATGGAATTCAATCCAGAAAAATACGAGGTAATGCATTTCGGGAGGACAAACAAAGCAAGGGAATACTCAATAAACGGGAAGTTTTTGAGAGGCGGTGAGAAAGTTAGAGACCTTGGAGTGCATGTCCGCAGGTCCCTGAAGGTGGCAGGACAGATGGACAAGGTGGTGAAGAAAGCATATGGAATGCTTTCCTTTATTGCACAAGGTATTGAATATAAAAGCAGGGATTTAATGATGGAACTGTATAAAATGCTGGTTAGGCCACAGCTTGAATTTTGTATACAGTTCTGGTCACCACATTACAGGAAGGACAAAATTGCTCTGGAGAGAGCGCAGAGGAGAGTTATAAGAATGTTGCCAGGGCTTGAAAATTGTGGCTATGGGGAGAGAGTGGGTAGGCTAGGGTTGTTTTCCTTAGAACAGAGGAGGCTGAGGGGCAACCTAATTGAGGGGTCTAGATAGGGTAGAGAGGAAAGACTTGTTTTCCCTCAAAGGGGCCAGTTACCAGGTAGCATGGGTTTAAGGTGATTAGTAGATGGATTAAAAGAGAACAAGAGGAAACATTTTTCACCCAGAGGGTGGTGGGTGTCTGGAATTCACTGTCTAAGTTGATGGTTGAGGCTGAAACGCTCTGAAGTGCTGTAACCTGCAAGGCTATGGACCAGGTGCTGGAAAGTGGGATTAAAATGAGTGGCTAGTTTCTTTTTTCTCGTTTTTTTGGCTGGCACAGACATGATGGGCTGAATGGCCTCTTTCCGCACCATAACTTTTCTATGGAAAGAATGTGGCAGGTGTGAGACACCACATCCCTAGACCTCTGAAGGCATCTATGGCACTGCCTCTCACTCATCTGGAGGTGTGAGAGACATCTTCTGTACACCCTTGGTCTTCCCTGATGCCTCTGCTCAATAGCTCTGTCAGCCTCAGCTTCTGGATGTTGAGTGGGCCCTGCTGGCCCTTGTTCAGCAGGGCAAGGCTCTTCAAATTAGCCCAGCCTGGTGGTGACAAGCCCTTCTTCTCCTCCTTCTTAGCTGCCTGATTGCCATAAAGGCAAAGGCAACATTGCCAGCTCCATCCATGAGGCTCTTGTGCTCATGTCTGCTGTTATGGAACAGCAGATGGTAAATGCTGAGCAGTCCAAATCCCAGAGGGAAACTGGAAACAGCTGCCACAACTGCTTTGCAATTTGTATTGTTATTTTGAGATGCGTGCCGTTAATTCAGTAGTAATAAGTCCACTGAGCCTTAGAAGTTTTTTACAAAACTAAATTAAACATTTATTTATAGAAGAAAAAATTTTAAGTACATACATAGGTCTACAAATTATTACTATAATAACTCCAAAATCCCCTAATTAATCTTGATCCAGTTAAACCTCCATTAAGGCAACAGTAAAACAATATAGATTTCAACAGACCCAGGCAAAGTACACAATACCCTGGACAGGGATATTCACAATGAGTTTTCTTAGCTTCAATTCCTGTGGACAGCTACTTGATACACACAGACTGGAGGCTTTTCACACTTGTTAGATCTTAGAATTCCTTCCTCCTTACACATGACCTCATCTCCTTTATACATGTTTCTCCCTTTTTAATGTAAATTCCATTGTTCCAATATGTCTTTGCAACTTTACTTTTTCTATAATATAAATCTTCCATAGTACTCATATTATCAGTAATCTCTGGAAAAAGTAAACACACTGTTTGGCTTAGCCTCTGTTGGCTAGGTGTAACACCTTACCATCTCTTTGAAATTCACGACCCTGGTTTATCTAAAAATGCAAATATTCCTCACACCTCACATTCTAAAACTTCAGCCATGTTTATGTATTTAGCATTTCAAAACGAGCTTCTCTTTTGATAACTCAAAAGCTCCAGACCAGCTGTCTGATATTCAATTAAAGCCTCCCACACAGCGCAACAAATCCAAGCACCACTATTAACCTACCTTTACAATAAGTCACAATAATATTATGAAAATTATTATATTTTCACGACACTGCAGAAACATTAAAGAGAAACATGAATGAACATAAGCCTGCAAAGGTCACCTTCTAGTTGCTAACTAGGGAGTCATTGTGGAGTCCATGGATCACTTGCATTCCAGCCATTACATCCCCACTTAGTCCCTTGGGGCTGTTACAGCCTCCTGGATCACCAGTAGAGCAACCACCACACCCACCCCCCACCCCACCTCAAACGACACAAGCAGGACAGGACTTTGACACAGAAGCTTGGATCAGACTGAGTTCTGCAAGGCAAGAGAAGCCTCAGTCAGGGCACTGTCAGACTTTATCCTTAGGATTACACAACAGCCCCAAATTGTGCTCACGTTATGAGAGTTTTGGGGCAGGGGGGCCTTCAAAATCTTAAACTGCCACCTGCAAGGTTTAGAGTTCTTTGGGCCGTTAGGCAGATGCATTTTGGCTCGTGGCCCCTTTTCAGTTGGTTCCTTCTGACACTCGCCCCATGAGAGGGACAAAGGGTCTTTAGAAGCCAATCCTACAATGGCCCCAATCAGCTTCATACTCTTGCAAGAATGAGCACCATGAGCTAAGGCACCACATTACCTAAATTGGCATTTGACTGTTCCTAACATGTCTCAGCTGTGCCTTCCTCTCCATTTGGTGAAGCAGAAATGAGCTGGATACCCATCGGCCCACAAGTACAGTAGTCGACTCCTCCTACAACCCCTGACAGCCCTACCCTGGCAATACTTTTCATCGCTTCTTTTTCAACTGCATCACTGGGTCAGTTTGAAAAATGGTAGTGCTGAGGTTTTACTACCGGACCAGTTTCGAACCCCCCACCCCCACCCCCATGACCATTAAGAATCCTCCCATCGTGCTAGAGGAGCAACATGTTCAGGTTTCCCTCCCTCCAATCACTCCACTTCCTCCACCTCCCATTGTTATAGTGATTGGTATCTCTGCCCTCTCCCCTGAACTGTTGGATGTTGATGGCCTGATGTTCCATGTAGGCCCGAACCCTCCCCATTGAATCCCATTGAACTGTGACTTACAGAGACCCTCCCGCCATCATACTATCAGGTGCCTTGCCCACATAAACTATTCCACATCTACAGGCTCTAGAAGCCTCCCCTGACTTTGACTGTGCCATTTGCGACCCAGTATCAAGCCATCAACCCTGACATTTGTGAGGGGCTGACCACGCCTTGTGCACCATGCCTGGCATGACGGACAGAAGACTGACAGGCCCTCCCCTCCCTGGACTGGGACCACCACTGGTGTGCCAAGTACAGCCCTCTAAATTGTGGCACAGATCCACAGTATTGACTATGCTTTCTGGACCCAAATATCCATTGCTGTATTGCTCAGGGCTGCCTATGCTTTCTGGACCTGCCTAATTTCACCCCCGCCCCAGTCATTTGCCTGTGTGTTGCCTTCCCCAGTCATTCCCGAACCCCTTCCCCCCCACCATCAAGCCTTTTCCCTCCAGCCCCTCCCACCACCCCCTGCTTTCCTGCTGCCCTCGCGTGGTAAACCTTGGCTCTGAACAACTCCCTTGAGTTCCCACTGGTCTTGCCTGCGCAGCCTTGGCTTGGAGCTGGAGTAGCCGTAAGTGCAGCGCTACAAAAGGTAGAACATACCTCAAAGTCAGGAGTGAAGTGGTGCTCACCAGGTGCATGTCACTTATATCCAGTCGTGAATCACACGGGTCTAATTAGCCACCAGTGTGGCCATTTGACCTGGAGTGGGAGCGTGATTCTGGTGAGCTGCCTTTTTAATGAGTATCCATGATATTCAAATGAATGCAAATGCAGTTCCTGACATGGTGTGGCAGGCTGCCTGGGTCAGGAGCAGAAGATTGCAATCTACTTTTACACCAGCAAGAAACTGACTTTTGGCCATTTTCTATGTTTTCTTGTCCCACCCACCATGATGGCCACTGCTGACAGGACTGGAAAATCCCACCCAATACCCCCGGGAGCTCGGCCCCTCATCATCATTCCTGCACAAAGGGGTGTGGACAAACTGCCCTAATATTCCAGCTGCCCTTTTGTCCTGATCTTCAGGGGAGAGGGCAGGGATAGCAATGACTATAACAATGGGAGCTGGAGAAAGCAGAGTGATTAGAGGGAGGGACGTGATACTCCTCCGATGTGATGGGAGGGGTTTCCACAATATTCCACCATTGGTGTTGTGCCTTGAGTGTCTGGGCCTTAACCTCTGGAATTCACTGTCTAAAACATTTCTTCCTCTTGACCTCTCTCTTGCTCTTTTAGGTGCTCCTTCAGACTTACCTCTCTCCTCATTCTAGTACCTCATTATGTGGCTTCACATTAATTTCTGTTTAATAACACTGCACTTTGTGCAGTGCAAATTGTTGTTGCTGTTGAAACTAAAACCCAAGAATCCCATTGACCATCTTTTTCGCTGACGTTAGCTTTGTGTACAGGCCACATGCTGAAAGAACAAACAGTACTGATGTCGGTGCAGGAATGGATCTAAAGAGCACGAGTCCAGCTATGTGTGATTCGGTGCCAACCCCTCTCTCTGTGTGAGGTTTCAAGGATGTGCGTTTAGCAGAGCGAGTGATCCTGGCCATGTCACTGCACGGTCTAGACGTAAAATATCAGATCAGGGAGCACCAGATCTGTTAGCCTCACCAAGCAGAGGAACTGAGGAACACAGGAGGCAGCGACAAGCATTACCAACTGAGCAGGAGAGGTGCTGATGCTGAGAGGCAGCAAACTCCTTGTTTTTCAGGCAGTCAGTTTAGTTCTGGCCAGAGGATCAGGTGTATTCCAGGGGGCAACACAACAAACTGACACTGAACCCATGGCACTTTGTGAACCAAGTGAACAAGCCCTTTATTGGAAGTGAGGTTACCCACTGGCAGACCGTCCTGCTGAGGCTCAGCTTCTTTCAAGGAGATTTGAGTTTTATTTGGACACAACACCAAACTAACAACAGGTAGGGGAAAAAAGGGCTCGTTTTACAATCAATCCTTATATCTCTCAGCTGTCCATATATGGTGAATTCAACACTGCCCTGTAGGCAACAACATCCATTGTTCACGCATGTCCCCGCAGCCAGCATTGAGATGAATGTTTTTATGGTGTCATTTGAGACCAGGTCATGTGGAAAACTGTCTGTCTGATTAAGAACGGACAATAGGATCATCAAATGGGATCTTTAAATAGGCTCATAAAATCTTCAGATAAAGTAATGAGACATTGAGCACCTACAACTGATCTATACATTCCTAGTTAACAGACTTGCCCAGTTTACTGTAGGGAAGACAAAGCAGTTTAAATGGAGATTGGGATAAGCAGATTAGCTCATGCAGAAACCTTGCAAACTTCTTGAGTGTGTTCAAATAACTTTCTACAATGATGAAGGAAATATTAATCCCCAAAAATGGGGTGGATTTGGGTTGGATGGGTGTTAAAACATAAAAAAAAACTCACCTCCAACTTGCCAATTTTCAGGTTTAATAGAAGCAGGGTGAGGTGCAACCAACCTGGTCTCAGCTGGTAGGTTGTCCTTTTAAATATTAGAATGAACTTAAAGATTTTAACCACTATTTTTAAATTTAACCCTGATTGGCCAGATTTCCTGGACCTCAGGGATGCTGGACCCAGAAGGTTTGCTGAAAATACTGAAATGGTGGAGAGTTGAATATTACTTTGCATCAGTAGAGAAAAAGATCAGCGTGCTGGACACTCCAAGGAAACTAATATTGAATCAAGGATAGGGACAAATTAACACAAGCAAAATAATAGAAATAACACAAATAATGGCACCAAAGAGTGACAAACTCCAAGGGCCAGATGGTTTCCATCCCAGAGATTTAAAAGGAGTAGGTGAGAACATTGCAGATGCCTTAATTATAATCTCCAACTTTCTCAATTTGGAAATGGTTCCTTTAGATTAGGACACTACCATTTAAGAAGGGTAACAGAGATAAATCAGGGAATTAGAGACCAGTTCCTCAACATCTGTTATCAGGAAATTTCTGAAGTCTATAATTAAGGATAGGGTGAGCTTGAAAATGTTCACCTGCTCCGAAGAAAGCCAGCATGGGTTTGTAAAGGGAGGGTCATACCTCACAAACCTGATTCTGTTTTTCAGAAGAGTCACTAAAGTTGTGGTCAGGGCAATGTCTATGGATGTCATTTATACAGACTTCCAGAAGGCATTTCATAAAGTTGTTCATAAGAAACTGGTAGCTAAAGTTGAAGCTTATGGAATTGAAGACAAATTATCAACCTGGTTAGGCACTTGCTGATCAGCAGGAGACAGAGTAGGGATAATGGGCAGTTACTCTAACGGGCAGGATGTAACTAGTGATGTCCCACAGGGATTTGTGTTAGGACCTCAACTTATTAGCAACTCAGACAATGGGATAAAAAAGCACATATCCAAGTTTTCCAATTCCCTGTTTTGGTGCACATTTTCAGTGGATATTCCCTGCCCCAGTGAATATTACCTGTCCCAGCCAATACAAATTGCCCCACTAGGTTGTACTTGGGGCTGTCAGGAACATGCTAAGCTCTAATTTTGTTTGGACTGTGCGAGTGATCCAATTAAGTGCATGGCTCCTTTAAATATTTTGTGAATTTGCACACGTGTGGTAACCTAAAGAGGCCAACGTGTGTGTGGCCTGTGTGGGAAATTTCAGATTTTAGTGCAGCCATGCGACTTAGATGGATCTTTGGTCAGGAGGTTACTTGCTGCAAAACTCCCAGCCTCTGACCTACTCTTACAGTCAGTTAATGGCTGATCCAGTCAAATCTATGGTCAATAGTGGTCCCCCTAGCTGTTGATAGTGGGAGTTTCAATGATGATAATGCTGTTGAATATCAAGAGGAGATGATTAGATTGTCTCTTGTTGGAGATGGTCATTCAATGGCATTGTGTGGTACAAATGTTACTTGCTATTTACCAGCCTGAATGGTGTCCAGTTCGTTATAAAGGCATGCTTCATTATCTGAGGAATTGTTATTCTTACTGAACACTGTGCAGTCAATAAACAGCCCAACTTCTAACCTGAGGGAGGTTAGGGAAGGAAAGGCTGTTGAAGAAGCTGAAGGTAGTTGAAAATACAACTGGTGGAAAAACAAATAATTGGAAATCCTAAATGATGGAAAAGCAAATTGTTCAGAGTGTAAAGCACGCTGCCAATTTTCTAGCACCTGTCCTTTGTGTTAAACACCGTGAGTTATTTATTTTTATTCTTTTGTGGGATGTGGGTGTTGCTGGCAAGGCCAGCATTTGTGGCCCATCCCTAATTGCCCTTTAGAGCAGTTAACCACATTGCTGTAGATCTGTAGTCACATGTAGGCCAGACCAGGTAAGGACAGCAGATTTCCTTCCGTAAAAGGATGGCTTTTTATAATAATCCATGATAGTTTCATGGTCACTATCACTGAAACTAGCTTTCAATTCCAGATTTTATTAATTGAATTTGAATTCCGCCATTGAACCCATGACCCTAAATATTAGCCTGGGCCTCAGGATTACTTGTCCAGTGACATTACCACTACACCATCATCTCCTGCTAAAACCGTACTGTAGTAACCAAACGTTTAAAATTCTGCCAAGCAGTCACATTCAGTCACATACAGGTCCACCTGTATGCAAAGTTTATTTGTCAGGGTATATTACAAGAATACTTAAACACATAACCATTTCACTCAGATTTGTAGGCTCCTTAAGACAGGAGCATCACCAGACCATGCCCCTTAAAGGTATCAGTGTGATGCATGCCTCATGTACACTCCCAAATGGCATCACAATGCTATTAAGACTACTTCAGTGCTTGCTCACTGACATGAACCTGAATTAATCACTAAAGTTGAAAACTGTATAAAAAGGGCTGGGTTCTAAAGTGTTCTGAATATAAATTTCATTGTTCCTTCATCAACATTGAATGGAGGCACTGGAAGCTTTCATTGTATGGTTTTGGCAGATGCAGGCAGTTTAAGAGTGACAGAAAACCCTGTTCAATGGACAGCTGCTTCTACTGTGACTTACTGTTCTCAGCATGGAACCAACTTAGCTGGAGTCATGCACTGGGGGTTCTCCTTGTAATGTGGTGGGAGAGGTAGCCCACAGACTTTGAGGCCCTAACTTTCCACACCTTCTATTCCCCGACCATGACTGAAGGATCGCCATTAGCCCAACCTGGCCGTGTCCAGCATTACTATTATTGTTCTGTATTGTGGGGAGGGGCCAATGTCCCATTTGAACCCAGTGAAGATGCCCTAAACTCAACAGATGAGCCTCCATCCTGCAGCGAAAGGGAGCTTACCCATTTCCTTCCAACGTTAGGTTTCACCAATGGACATCTTCATATTTCAGCCCAATTGAATGGCCCACCTGAAAATGTTCTCCTTCGCAATGATGAAATATGGTCAAGCCTGTGAGTAATGTTTGGCTATCAATAAGTTCCTGAATTCATCCCATACTTTGGTTCCTTCCCCATAATCCTAGAAATTTTCCCCCTTCTGAAAGTTGCTACTGACTCTGTTTTCACCCAATGCATCCCAGATCACAAAAATTCACTGAGTAAAAATGTTTCTTCATTGTCCTTCTGGTTCTTTTGCCAATGATAAAAAAAACCAGGTTTACTGGTTACTAACCCTCCTGCCATTTGTAGGAGTTTTTCCTTATTTACTCTTTGAAGCCACGACCTTAAACACCCCTATTAGGTCTCCTCTTAATCACTTCACCAACCTCTCCATGTAACTGAAGTCCCACATCCACAGGACCATTTTAGTAAACCCCCACCAGGCTCAACATCTCCAATTCAAATTGTTCCATCCAGCATTACAGATTTTATTCTACTTGGTGAATGTGTGCTTGGATCCCACATAAACTGCTCAATATCCATCAGAGACCCTCTGCACAGTGGGATGTCCCTCCCTTTACCTTCGTCCCATTAAGACTGAGCACGTGCTTGGATCCCACGTAAATTGCTCAATATCCATCAGAGACCATCTGTACAGTGGGATATCCCTCCCTTTACCCTCGGCCCATCAAGACTGAGCTCTGCAACTACTGAACTTTGAAGAGGAGTCTCACTGCCGGATCCCCTTTGAAGAGACGTCTTACTGCTGAACCCTTGTGTTAGTTAGAAAGACTCTTTAGATCTTGCAACAACATTTTTCTGTTACAAATACAATGATATCATCAACGATCTTCATTTAAACAGAAACTGCACATCAGGCATTTTCCAACTGATTGAGGGGAGGGGCCCTGGAGCTGACAGACCCTCACCATAAGAGGTTTTGACAGATTTCCCTCACTATAAGAGACTCCGATGGAGAGATCTCCCTCACTGAAAGGGGTTCCAATGGAGAGATCTCCCTCACCATAACAGATCCCGGTGGAGAGATCATCCTCACTGTAAAGGTCCTGATGGAGAGATCTCCCTCATCATAAGAGATCCCGATGGAGAGATTACCCTGCCTGTAACAGGTCCCGATGGAGAGATCTCCCTCACTAAAAGATCCCGATGGACAGATCTCCCTTGCTGTAAGAGGTCCTAAGGGAGAGATCTCCCTCACTATAAGGGGTTAAAATGGAGAGATCTCCCTCACTGTATGAGATCCCAATAGAGACATCGCTCGACCTGTAAGAGGTCCTGATGGAGAGATCTCCCTCACTGGAAGGGAGATCTCTCCATGGGGAGATCTCTCTCACTGAAAGGGGTCCTGATGGAGAGACACCACTGTACATAAATAGATAAATAAAACAATCAGACAGACACCACAGCTGATTAAAGAAATGTAAACTTTAAGACTGTACATCGATTAACGAGGCAGAAGTGTTGAGCTCAGGAATCAGCTCCCATTCAATACTTGCTCTTCACCCTTCCACTGATGGCTGTTGAGGTAACGAGAGATTGTTGCTGCCTTGCTGTTCCATTGTTTGGTGTGGATGTAGTAAAGGATGGGGGCGATGTTTGAATTCAGTATCTCTGATATGACAGCCTCTCTGTCTCTGCCTTTTGTTGAATTTGATTTGCACTCTGCCTTTGAGCCCTCCTGGTTAGATGCTGACCAATGTGTCAATCATACTGTAGGAGAAAACAGAAAATCCACAGGATGAACTTGAATATAATGGTCAGGTGTACCTCGAACTACTTCGAACTTTACAACACAGAAATAGGATATATGCCTAACTGGGCGATCCTGGTGTTTATGATCCACTCTCCTAACTTTCTTCATCCAATCTAAACAGCATAACATTCCTTTCTCCATCATGTACTTCTCTAGTTTCCCCTTAAGTGTCATTACCAGTTCTCACCATCTACACACACAGTTCCCAGTTCCAACAGATACCAATTCTCATCAGAGCCACTTGGCTTCAGACCTCTCAAAGGCCTTGGTGCAAACATGGACAAAAGAGCTGAATTCCAGAGGTGAGGTAAGAGTGAATGCCCTTGATATTAAGACAGCATTGATCATCAGGAAGCCCTAGCAAAATAGAAGGCAATGCGAATCAGGGGCAAAACGCCCCACTGGTTGGAGTCAGACCCTGCACAAAGCAAGATGGTTGTAATTGTTGAAGGCCAATTCTCTCAGACCCAGGATGTAGTTGCAGGAGCTTCTCAAGACAGTGTCTTAGGCCCAGCCATCTTCAGCTGCTTTGTCAATGAGTTCAGAGACTCTGTTTGCTGCAGTTTGACCATGCAATCGTCCGCTCTGCTGTCAATGGCAGGTCACCTGTCCCTTTCCCACCGCCACAAGTCAGGAACCTGATCTCAATACTTCAGCATCTCATTCTGAATCCTGCTCACCAGAATCATCCCCCGCTGGATCCTCCAGGCACACCAGTGTGATGCACACCCACATGTTTCACAACAGCATTTAAAGGCTTGCACCTGGCAAGCTGAACTTATAGGAGGACTCGGAGGTGAGTGCACACTAACGTTCCGAGGGTCGCCCATCTGACTTCAAGGAAGAAGCAATGCACATCCAGGTGAGGGAACAGGCAAGTCACTTTTTCCCGGCTGGCTGACATTGCAGTGCCAGGGCAAGAGTTGCAATGCGGTTGGGGGGAGAAGGCAGCACAGTCTGATCTAGTGCACAGGCACATGAGGGGGAGGGGAGAGAAGTGGCCACGCCTTCAGGAAACCTTGTATAAAGTGAACACTCTTCCACAGCTGAGACAGTTCAGGCACAGCTACACTGATGTGCTTGAAGTCGGGTCTCTAGCTTATCTGCCCATCAAGCAATGCGGGGGCATGCAAGTGCTGCCAAACACTCCTGAACTTTGCACCCCTTGGGCACAGACTACAAATTAATGAGCATTTTGGGGGGCTGCAGAACAACTGGACAAGTTGTACAATCTCCTTGCAAAAGCTGGCCATGGAGCAGTAACTGGTGGAGGTCACCCTTGTAATGTCGTCATTAAGTTTTGGAGTAGAACACAAGAACATAAAAAATAGGAACAAGAGTAGACCATTCAGCCCCTCAAGCCTGCTCCACATTCAATAAGATCATGGCTGATCTTATTGTGTTTCGATTTCCACATTCCCATCTAACCCCAATAACCTTTGATTCTCTTGCCTAACAAGAATCTATCTACCTCTGCCTTAGAAATATTCAATGACCCCACCTCCAGCACCTTCTGAGGCAGAGAATTCCAAAGTCGCACAGCCCTCTGAGAGAAAACATTTCTCCTCATTTCTGCCCTAAAAGGACGACCCTTAATTTTCAAACTGCACTGGTCTCCTCCATGGTTCAAGCTCATAGCGGCGTTTGGCAGTGCGGGTTAGGAGAATGCCTGCGTCTAAGCTGTGAGCACAGCATGTAGCCCAGTGGGTAAGGCTGCTGCCAATCGGCCAAGCGGAGAGGGTTGGAGGTGAGTGGGGTTTCGGGCAGCCATGCAGCGCATTAAACTCTGGCCATCCATATGGTGGCCAGCACTCTCCAGAATTCATGAAGGGGCCTTCAGACGGAGTCAAGAAGAAGAGGCAGCTGGGTTCCTGTGCACGCTGTCATGGGCCAGCACCCTGCTAGACCTAGGGCCTACAGACGGTGCTTGTCATTCATGCAGATGACCGAGAGCCAGTGTCGCCAAAGACCGTACATGTCCAGGGAAGTGATTGGTCACATCTGCCAGCTGCTGCAGGATTTGGTGCCATGGGGGCATGGAGGGCATCCACTGCCAATGGTCGTGAAAATGACTGGGATGCTCAATTTTAATGCCAGTGGCTCCTTCCAGGGCTCCACAGCTCTGCAGGATCTCGCAAGCCTCCACATTCAAGTGCATCCAAGAGGTCACGGATGCCATATTTGAGAAGAGACACAACCTAGGGCATTTCACCTGGGATCAGGAAAACCAGGAAGCAAGAGTGCTGGAATTTGTGCAGATCTCAGGCTTCCCACAGGTGCAGGGTGCCACCAAGTGTATTCATGTGGCGCTTAGTTCTCCATGGCAGCAACAGGTCAACTAGAACAACCACAACGGCTTCCACTCGCTGAATGTTCAGCTGGTGTGCGACCACCACCAATGCATCTTACAGGTCTGCACATGATTCATAGGGTGTGTACACAACTTCTGCATTCTCAGAAGGCCTCAAATCCCTGACGCCTTGCAGGGTCCACACAGGCTGCAGGGTTGGCTCCTTGGGGACAAGGGCTACCCACAGGGGACATGGCTGATGACACCTGTGCGGTGGTCTCAGTCTGCAGCAGAGAGAAGGTATAATGAGGCTCATACTGCAACACATACTTTGGTGGAGCTAACCAATGGGGTGTTGAAAATGAGGTTCTGGTGTCTGTACTGGTCTGGTGGAGCCCTGCAATCTAGTTCACAGAGGGTATCATGCACTGTCATCACCTGCTATGCCCTTCATAGCCCAGCGCTGCAATGGGGGCAGGAGCTACCTGAGGAGGAGGAAGATGTCCACAGGAATGAGGCTGATGAGGTCCTTGAAGTCGAGGGTGACAGGGATGAGGCCTTTGCACTGGCCAGACTAGGCAGGCACGCTTGGGAGGCTGCTAGATTTGTGGAGGATGATAGCAACATCCAGTGAAGAGACTCCACCGATCCTCACATTGCATCTGTGAACGTTTGACTCCAGTCTGGCTGGGTGCAGCGCACATACCCTCTGGGATCAGGCTCCTGTCATGGAGAAGCCGTGGATGCCGATAGTCCCTACATTCCAGGAGGATAATGACAACATGCAGTGGCGACACTCCATATATCCTCACATAGTTTATGTGAATGTCTGACTCCTGTCTGGCTGATGGTGCTTCACTTGCACTCTGTAAGCAGTTCATATCATGGAGATGCAGTGGGGAAACTTTAACTTCTCTTGATCCTATGGCATCCTTCATGAACTGAACCCTTCAGGACCACACTGTCACCGGACACAGGTGCTGATGAGAAGGGGGGCCAGCCACACCTCAAAGGTGCTGAGAACACACAGAGAGAATGACAGAACTCTGTGCTGCCGGTCCAGGACATTCAGGCAGCGATGATAAGCCCCATCGAGGTGCAGGCATGACTGATGTGACCAGTGGCAGTGACGGCACAACATCAGTGCGTTGGGAAGGTTGTACAAAGCACAGGGAAGAGGTCCTGGACTGAGACATCTGCCTTCATCTTGTGCAGGGACCAAGTTTTCACTTCAGACTGACATGATCACTGCTCATCCTAACAAGGAGTGATCGACAGGGTGACATTGTTGGGAGTTTATTTACAATAGTCAGAGTTATGTACAAGTGATTAATGCCTGTGCCACACAGTGAAACTACATTTTCTTAACCTTCCTAAACCTGCCACTGCGTCTTGGTGCTCCCCCGACATCCACAGCGGAGATAGAGGCAGCTTACTGACTGCCTAGGATGACCTTGACAGGTGTCCTTTGGAGGGCTGAGACCTGGAGAGCCCTGGCCTGCTTTCAGGGTCCTGCTGTGTGGCAGTGGCACCCTCCTAGACCTGTGGAGCTGGAGCTGCTGGGGTCACAGGAAGAGTTGATTCGGATGAACTGGATACTTCCAGAGTCACCAAGGTGGATGGCCCCGGAGTGTGCACCTGCTGATCCTCCTCTCTATGGGTGTCCGAGGGCCCCTGACTCACTCCTTGAGGAGAAGGGGTAGCTGGAGTGAGATCGAGCTGCCTGGCCCCCCTCTCGCGTTGACATTGTTGGAGGCCAAACATGGCGTCAGGGCTGAAGATCAGCCTGTGCTGAACGTGGTAGTGTAGTGATATTATCACTGCGCTGGTAACCCAGAGAACCTGGGTTTGAATCCACCACAACAGATGGTGGAATTTGAATTCAATAAAAATCTGGAATTATAAGTCCAATGGTGACCATGAAACCATTGTCAATTGTTGTAAAATCCCACCTGGTTCACTAATGTCCTTAAGGAGAAGGAAATCTGCCATCCTCACATCAGGCCTACATGCGACTCCAGACCCACAACAATGTGGTTGATTCCTAAATGCTCTCTGAAAATCATTCAGTTGTGTCAAACAACTAAAAAGTCAATAAAAAGGAATGAAACCGGACGATCTACCCACCATCAACCGAGGCACCAGGAACGACAAACGACAGCTAACATCTGGAGGCTTGTGCCAAAATTGGGAGAGTTGTCTCACAGACTAGTCAAACAACAGTCTGGCATAGTCACACTCACTCACAGAACCATACCTTACAGATAATGTCCCAGTTACCACCATCACCATCCCTGGATATGTCCTGTCCCACCGGCAGGACAGACCCAGCAGGGGTGTCATCACAGTGGTATACAGTAAGGAGGGAGTTGCCCTGGGAGTCCTCAACATCGACTCCAGGCGCCATGAAGTCTCGTGGCATCGGGTCAAACATGGGCAAGGAAACCTCCCACTGATTACCACGTACCACCCCCACTCAGCTGATGAATCAGTGCCTCCTCCATGTTGAACACCGCTTAGAATTGCACAGAATGTACTCTAGGTGGGGGACTTCAATGTCCATCACCAAGAGTGGCTCGGTAGCATCACGACTGACCGAGCAGGCCGAGTCCTAAAGGACATAGCTGCTAGACTGTATCTGTGGCAGGTGGTGAGGGAACCAACAAGTGGGAAAAACATACTTGACCCCATCCTCACCAAGCTGCCTGCTGCAGATACATCTGTCCGTGACAGTATTGATAGGGGTGACCACCTCACAGTCATTGTGGAAACAGAGTCCAGTCTTCACATTGAGAATACCCTCCATCATATTGTGTGGTATTACCACCGTGCTAAATGGGATAGATTTTGAACACATCTAGCAACTCAAGACTGAGCATCTATTAGGTGCTGTGGGCCATCAGCAGCAGCAGAATTACGCTCAACCACAATCTGTAACCTCATGGCCTGGCATATCCCCCACTCTACCATTACCATCAAGCCAGGGGATCAACTCTGCTTCAATGAAGAGTGCAGGAGGAGCCAGGAGCAGCACCAGGCATACCTAAAAATGAGATGCCAACTGGTGAAGCTGTAACACAGGACTACTTGCGTGCAAAACATCATAAGCAGCAAGTGATAGGCAAAGCCAAGCAATCCCACAACAACGGATCAGGTCTAATCTATGCAGTCCTGCCACATCCAGTTGTGAATGTTGGTGGACAATTAAACAGTTCACTGGAGGAGGAGGCTCCACAAGTATCCCCATCCTCCATCTCAGCCTCATCCAGAGGTCCCCATCATCACAGATGCCAGTCTTCAGCCAATTTGATTCACTCCACATGATATCATGAAATGGCTGAAGGCACTGGATATTGCAAAGGCTATAGGTCCTGACAATATTCCGGCAATAGCATTGAAGACTTGTGCTCCAGAACTTGCCACACCCCTAGCCAAGCTGTTCCAATACGGCTACAACACTGGCATCTACCCGGCTATGTGGAAAATTGCCCAGGTAAGTCCTGTACACAAAAAGCAGGACAAATCCAACCTGACCAATTATCGCCCCATCAATCTACTCTCCATCATCAGTAAAATGATGGAAGTGGTCATCAACAGTGCTATCAAGTGGCATTTGCTTAGCAATACCTTGCTCACTAACACTCAGTTTGGGTTCTGCCAGGGCCACTCAGCTCCTGACCTCATTACAGCCTTGGTTCAAACATGGACAAAAGAGCTGAACTCCTGAGGTGAGGTGAGTTTGACTGCCCTTGACATGAAGGCAGCATTTGACCGAGTGTGGCATCAAGGAGCCCCAGCAAAACTGGAGTCAATGGGAATCAGGGAGAAAATTCTCCACTGGTTGGAGTCATACCGAGCACAAAGGAAGATGGTTGTGTTTATTGGAGGTCGATCATCTCAACTCCAGGACATCACTTCAGGAGTTCCTCAGGGTAGTGTCCTTGGCCCAACCATCTGCAGCTACTTCATCAATGACCTTCCTTCCATCATAAGGTCAGAAATAGGAATGTTTGCTGATGATTGCATAACTTTCAGCACTGAAGCAGTCCATGTCTAAATGCAGAAAGACCTGGACATTATCCAGGTTTGGGCTGACAAGTGTCAAGTAACATTCGTTTCATACAAATGCCAGGCAATGACCATCTCCAATAAGAAAGAATCTAACCATCGTTCCTTGACATTCAATGGCTGAATGTTGAATTGCTGAATCCCCCACTCTCAACATCTTGGCAGTTGCCATTGACCAGAAACTGAAGTGGACGAGCCATATAAGTAACAAAAACAGAAAATGCTGGAAAAACTCAGCAGGTCTAGCAGCATCTGTGGAGAGAGAGGGCAAAGTTAATGTTTCGAGTCCATATGACCCTTCCTCAGAGCTGCTCAGTATTGAACTGTTTTACCTCAGCCTTAAAATCCATGTTTTGTATGTCTTATGTGTGTATGTGTGTGTGTGTGTGTGTGTGTTTGTTTGTGTGTATGTTTGTGTGTGTGTGTATGTGTGTGTTTGTGTGTGTATATGTGTGTGTTTGTGTATGTGTATATGTGTGTGTTTGTGTGTGTGTGTGTGTTTATGTGTGTGTGTTTATGTGTGTGTGTGTGTGTATAGGGGTTAAGAAGGGGTAAAGTAATAGATTAAAAGTTAGCAGCTCATGTTTCTTTCTTTTGTCATTTGTTAAAGACAATTTGTTTAATAAACAGTAATTTACTTGTTAAGTTTACAAACCTGGTGCTTGTATTGTGTTAACCTAAATTAAACAGTTGGGTAGAATTGGGGCAATCTGGTTGTCTGATCAAACTTTTCACATTTGTCCTGGCTCTGGGAGCAGTGGGGTTTGATATTACAGCTCACTATCCCTAGTGAGTTGTTCCGGTTGAGAGTGATGAGAAGAGTGACTTACCCTGGTGGAACGGAGGAGATCATTCATCCTCTTTCGGCACGGGACAGCTGTCCTCTTTTGCAGTGCTTTGGTGCTGACCACTGCTGCCACCCCTCCCATACTGGATTTGTCCCCTTGCTTGCTAAGACCAGGCATAGAGGACTTCACAGTGGGCCTCCACTGCATCCAGGAGGTGTTTGAGGGGGGCGTTGCTAAATTTGGGAGAAGCATGTTTTTTCCCTTTGGCAGCCATGAGTTTCCAGCGGTCTCCAGTGCCTCAGAGAGAGCTGGCTATGTGCAGGGGCACCCTTTAAATATGATGCCCGGTTACTGGAGGCCTGAGATGACGATGGGGTGAGCGAATCAGAGGCCGCCCTGCAAATGATCCGGCGTGTTTCCCAGGAATGCATTATTAATGAGGCGGGATGAGCCGGGAATGGGGCAATACAGCGTGAAAACCTGCCACATCCTTGTTCCCACCTACAGCTGAACTTCATGCAAATCTGGGACGATTCTGCCATTTATTTAATTTAGTTTGACCATGAGTTCAGAGGCTCTGGGTGGAATTTTCTGTGCCCGCTGGAGCAGGCGTGGTAGGTGACATGAGCAGACAATATGGTGCAATCGGTTTCACAACG
Source organism: Carcharodon carcharias (assembly GCF_017639515.1). Classification (NCBI taxonomy): domain Eukaryota; kingdom Metazoa; phylum Chordata; class Chondrichthyes; order Lamniformes; family Lamnidae; genus Carcharodon; species Carcharodon carcharias. The sequence continues at coordinate 11,208,037 of NC_054471.1, forward strand.
GTGAGAAGGAAGGTGGCGATTGTCTGCTCAGCCCGCCAACAGCGGGAACCTCACTGTAATACATCAGCAATGCATTATCAGACCATCCCACCAGGCCATCACACCCTCACTGATCATTCGTCCACGTCAGCGGGAAAGCACGCCGACATGTTTCACAACAGCACAGAGGGGACTTGGTGGCCTGCACTCTGGGGGAACTGGAGGCTGAGTGAACAGCAACGTTCTGCAGAGCTCGCCAGGGTCCCCTGTTGCTTTGCAGGCTTCAGGGGCGCCGGAGAATCGGGGGTTAAGGGCCATACTGCCTCGGAGGAGACTTTTGAGGGTGAGGGGGAGCGGGGGGCAAGTGCCCTTCTGCCTCTGAGGTGACTTGTGAGGGCGAACGGAAGTGGGGGCAGGTGCAGCCCTGCTTCTGAGGTGATTTGTGGGGTTGGAGGGTCGGGGTTAAGGGCAGCCCTGCCTCTGAGGTGACTGGTGGTGGGAGGGGGCAGTGGTTAAGGGCAGCCCTGCTGTTGAATGGCGCGCACAAGCATTCGGGGTGGGGGGTGTAGGGTGGACGAGGGAAGTGGTCACGCATTCGGGAACCCTGTAGGAAGTGACCATTCCTCTGCAACTGAGACAGTTCAGGTGCAGCCACATTGATATGATTGGGGTGGGGCTCCTAGCTTATCTGCCCACTCCAGCAACGCAGAGGCATCAAAGAGCCACCAAGTTCTCTGGATCTCCAGAGCTCCCCTGTCCCACCACCCTGGCACAGACTGCAAAATCATGAGCACTGTAGTGGGCTGCAGAATTGTTGGACTACACACAGCTGTTGTCCAATCTCCTTGCTGAAGCTGGCCATGTAGCAGTCACTGCTGGTGGTGCTTACAGCCCCTTACAATGTCTTCATCCCAGTTTGGACCAGTCTCCCCATGGTTCAAGCTAACAGGGCAGCCGTGCAGCGCACTAATCTCTCCGGGAGCATTAAGGGGCTGTCACACTTAACCAGGACAGGTTCTTAGTACTCCCATGCTACCCACGTGTCTCTCTCTTCCATCCTGCAGGAGGAGTACATCAGGGTCATGGAGCCTGATGAACTAGCTGTATGCCAGATGGCCTACAGAGCACGAAGACGATGGAGGAGAGAGAGACTGAGGCTCCTGGCTGCGCAGAGGCAGAAGCAGCAACCTCAGGAAGAAGGGACAGCGGGGGCTCCCACACATGCTGCCCAAGAGCCACAGTGTACCATCGCAGGCTGGCGGCGAGCGACACCCAGGGTCTATAGATGCTGCCTGTCATTCCTGCAGGTGACCGAGAACCAGGGTCACCGAAGATTGCGCATGTCTAGGGAACTGGTCGCTCACATCTGACACTTATTGCAGGATTGACGCCAAGGGGACATGGAGGGCATCCACTGTCAGTAGCTGTGAAAGTGACCACGGCGCTCAATTTCTATACCAGTGGCTCCTTTCAGGGCTCCACAGGTGACATCCATGGGATCTCTCAAGTGTCCAAATGCATCCATGAGGTCATGGATGCCACCTTTGCGAGGGCACACAACTGTGTGCATTTCACCCAAGGTCAGGACATCCAGAATGCAAGAGCCATTGGATTCGCCCAGATCTCATGTTTCCCACAGGTACAGGGTGAGATTTACAGATCTCTGTCACAACACACGGTGAACTACATTTGCTGCAAGGACTTCCATTCGCTGAATGTGGAGCTGGTGTGCGACCACCAGAAAAGCATCCTGCGGGTGTGCACGTGGTTTAAGAACACAAGGTTGTAAAGAAGGCATATGGAATGCTCTCCTTCAATGGCAGAGGTATAGAATATAAAAGTAAGGATATAATGTTGGAATTGTATAAAACACTGGTGAGGCCACAACTGGAGTATTGTGTGCAGTTCTGGTCACCACATTACAGGAAGGATGTAACAGCTCTGGAGAGAGTGCAGAGGAGGTTCACAAGAATGTTGCCAGGGTTAGAAAAGTGTAGCTATGAGGAGAGATTGGAGAGGTTGGGGTTATTTTCCTTAGAACAAAGAAGATTGAGAGGTGACTTGACTGAGGTACAAAATTATGAGGGGAATAGATAGAGTGGACAGGATAAAATTGTTTCCCTTGATGGAGAATTCTAGAACCAGGGGACATAGATTCAAGATAAGTGGCAGAAGGTGTTTGGGGACATGAGGAAGAACATTTTTATGCAGAGGGTAGTGGGTGTCTGGAATTCGCTGCCCAAGTTGGTGGTAGAGGCAGAAACTCTAAGCTCTTTTAAAAAGTACCTGGATCTGCACCTAACGTGCTGTAAGCTGCAGGGCTATGGGCCGGGTGCAGGAAGGTGGGATTAGAAAGGGCACCTGGGTGTCCTCGGGCTGGCATAGACAAGATGGGCCGAATGGCTTCCTTCTGTGCTGTAACTTTTCTAAGGTTCTATAAGAACAAAAGAAATAGGAACAGGAGTAGACCATTCAGCCCCTCGAGCCTGCTCCACCATTCAATAAGATCATGGCTGATCTTCTTGTGTTTCGATTTCCACATTCCCATCTAATCCTGATAATCTTTGATTCCCTGGCCTAACAAGAATCTATCTAGCTCTGCCTTAAAAATATTCAATGACCCCACCCCCACCACCTTCTAAGGCAGAGAATTCCAAAGATGCACAACCCTCTGAGAGAAAACATTTCTCCTCATCTCTGCCCTAAAAGGGCGACCCCTAATTTTAAAACAGTGCCCCCTAGTTCTGGACTCACCCACAAGAGGAAACACCTTTTTGACGTCCACCTTGTCAAGACCGTTCAGGATCTTGTACACTTCAATCAAATCACCCCTCATTCTTCTAAACTCTAGTGGAAACAAGCCCAGTCTGTCTAACCTTTCCTCTTAAGACAACCCACTTATTCCAGGTATCAATCTAGTAAACCTCCTTTGAACCGCCTCCAATACATTTACATCCTTCCTTAAATAAGGAGACCAAAACTGTACTCAGTATTCGAGGTGCGGTCTCACCAATGCCCTGTATAAATGAAGCAGAACATCCTTACTTTTATGTTTAATTCAGCACCCCCCCCCCCACCCCCTGTCATAAAGGATAACATTCCATTAGCCTTCTTAATTACTTGCTGTACCTGCATACTAACTTTTTGTGACTCATACTAGAACACCTAGATCCCTCTGCACCTCAGAATTATGCACCCATTCTCCATTTAAGTAATACTCTGCTTTTTTGTTCTTCCTGCCAAAGTGAACAACTTCACATTTTCCCACAATAAACTCCATTTGCCAGATCTTTGCCAGATCACTCAACCTACCTGAAGCCTCCTCATGTCCTCTTCACAACATACTTTCCTACCTATCTTTGTGTCATCTGCAAATTTAGCTACCATGTCTTCACTCCCCTCATCTAAGTCATTGATGTAAATCATAAAAAGTTGAGGCCTCAGTACAGACCCTTGTGGGACTCCACTCGTCACATTCTGCAAATCAGAAAAAGACCCATTTACACATACTCTCTGCTTTCTGCCAGCCAGCCAATCTTCTATCCATCCTAATATGTTACCCACTATGCCATGTGATTAACTAAACATATTTTCCATAATAATCTTTGATGTGGCACCTTATCAAATGCCTTCTGGAAATCCTACAGGCTCCCCCTTTTCACTGCGCATGTTACTCCTTCAAAAAACTCCAATAAATTGGTTAAACATGATTTCCCTTTCACAAAACCATGCTGACTCTTCCCAATTGCCTTGAGCTCTTCTAATAACCCTCCCCATGATAGACGTCAAGCTAACGCTTATACTTTCCTGTTTTCTGCCTTCAACCCTTCTTGAATAGAGGGGTTATATTTGCTCCTTTTCAACCTGATGGAACCTTTCCAGAAGCTAGCGAATTTTGGAAAATTAACACCAGCGCATCAACTACCTTATTAGCCATCTCTTTTAAGACCCTAGGACGCAGTCGATTGGGACCCGGAGACTTGCCAGCCTGCAGCTCCATCAATTTGCTCAGTACCATTTCCATAGTGATTTCAATTTCACCAAGTTCCTTTCTCCCATTCACCTCCTGATTTGCAGCTATTACTGGAATGTTTTTTGTATCCTCGATTGTGAACACAGTAGCAAAATATTTGTTCATTCCTTCCGTCATTTCCTTATTATCTACTATTAACTCCCCACTGTCACTCTCTAAAAGACCAACACTCACCTTCTTACTCTTTTCCTTTTTAAATACCCGTAGAAACTCCTGTTATCATTTTTACATTTCTGGCTAGCTTCCTCTTATCCTCTAATTTCTTTCTCCTGGTTAACCCTTTAGCCATTCTCTGCCATTCTTTATATTCTGTCCCATCATCTGTCCTGCCACTCATCTTTGCAGAGATTTGTATGCTTTTTCCTTAAGTTTGATGCTTTCCTTAATGTCTTTAGTTAACCACAGATGGTGGGTCCTCCTTTCAGAATTTTTCTTTATGGTAGGAATGTACTTATTCTGAATACTCTGAAATATCCCCTTAAATGTCAGTCACTGCTTCTTTATTGAACTATCCTCTAGATAATTTCCTGGTTCACTTCAGCTAGCTCAGCTTTCATCCCCGCATAGTTGCCCTTATTTAAGTTTAAGATACTATCCTCAGTTGGTCACAGATCCCTGGAGTCTTCCAGAGTCCACAGAAGTTACAGGGTTGGCTCCTCAGGGACAAGAACTACCCACAGAGGCCGTAGCTGGTGACACCTGTGCAGTGGCCTCAGACTGCAGCTGAGCGACGGTATAATGAGGCTCTAGCTTGCATCTTGATGGAGCAGACCATTGGGATGCTGAAGATGAGGTTCTGGTGCCTGGACTGGTCTGATGGAGCCCTGCAATTCAGTCCGCAGAGGGTGTCATGCATCATCGTCGTCTCCTGCACCCTTCTCAACCTGGCACTCCAACGGGGAGACAAGCTGGCTGAGCAGGAGATGGAGGAGCTGCATGTCTCCTCCGATGAGGAGGACACTGACGGGGATGTGGCTGAGGAGGAGATGGAGGAGCTGCATGTCTCCTCCGATGGGGAGGACGCCGATGGGGATGCGGCTGAGGAGGTCCTTGATGGCGACAATGATGGGGATGAGGCCCTCACACTGGCTAGACAAGACAGGTGCACTTGGGAGGCCCTCATATCTGCTAGATTTGTGGAGGATGATGACGACATGCAGTGAGGTGACCTCCATAGTCCCTCACATCGTATTTGTGAACTCCAATCTGGCTTATGGCAGTGCGAATACCCTCTGTGAGAATGCTCCTGTCATGGAGAGGTGGTGGAGGCCCTAATAGTCGCTTGATTGCAGGAGGATAATGATGACATACATTGAGGACACTCCATAAATCTTAACACAGCCTCTGAGAATGTTTGACTCCTGTCTGGCTGAGGGTAGTTTGCTTGCACTCCGTGATCAGGGTCATATCATAGAGAGGGAGCCATGAAACTTTAGAAGCATCTGATGCTGTGTCCACCTTCAGCACCTGAGCCCTTCAGGAGATGGCGACAGCATCACTGGTTGCAGATGCTGAAGAGATGGGGGCCAGCCCCACCTTAAAGGTGCTGAGAGCACACAGAGGGTATGAGAGGACTTTGTGATGCCTGCCCACTACATTCTGGCAGCAATGACCAGCACCATCGAGGTGTAGGCGTCAGTAATGTCTCCAGGGAATGTGAGGCCAGACCATCACTTTGGTCTGAAGGCTGCACAGAACACAGGGAAGAGGCCCTGGACTGAGACACCGGCCTTTATCTTGTGCAGAAAGGTTTCACATCTGAGCGACAAGAACACTGCTCATCAGAACAAGGAGCCACAAGCAGGGAGACATTCTTGGGAGTTTACTGCCAATAGTGAATATTGTGTACAAGTGATTAACACCCATGCCCAGGCTGTGCAACTAATTCTCCTGAACTGCCCTAACGCTGCCGCTACGCCTTAATGCTCCCCACACATCCACAACAGATGTGGAGGCAGCCTGCTGACTGTGATGCCCTATCTGTGGTGACTTTGGCAGGCATCCCCTGGAGGGCCCAGACTTGGAGTCCTGCTGTGTGGCAGTGGCACCCTCCTCGGCCTGTGGAGCTAGAGCTGCTGAGAACACAGAAAGAGGGGATTCCAATGGGCCGGACACTCTCGGAGTCACCTGGATGGATGGGCCTAGAGTGTGCACCTGTGGGACCTCCTCCCTATGGGTGCACAGGGGCCCTAGACCGATTCCTTGAGGAGTGAGATTGAGCTGCCTGGCCCCCCTCTCGCATACACACTGTTGGAGGCCAACTATGACATCAGCGATGGAGTTGAGCCCACGCATCAGTGCAGGAGTGACATCCTGGACTAAGGTCCCCATGGCAGCTGTCATCCTACCAGTGTTGACCTCGGTGCATTAACGTGCCGGCACTGTCACCTCAGACTGACGGCGGACGGAATCCTCCATCGTGCCTTGCAATCTGAGGAGTGCAGTGGACATCCCTTCCTGATGTTCCCAAGCTTCCCTTTGCAGCTCCAGCAAATGTAACATGACCGAGTCCAGAGGCTCGTCGTCTGATCTGGACTCAGCAGGTTTCTGACCTCCAGCAGTCCTTCGAGTGCCAGAGACCTGGGGAGTCTCTGCCACCACCTGCAGGAGATCAGACTGTATGATGTGCTCACCAATTGTGATCCTGAGGCTACTCTAAAGCTAGGTCCCACTGAAGTGTGCGTCTCTGCGCTGGTGAAGGGTGTGGGTGAGCGCTGCAATGGGGCTTCAGGGAGGGTGCCTCCACATTCCTCTTCGGAGGTTTCTTTGGGGTTTGATTGGAGACCCTGGGTTCTGGACTCTGTCGGCTGTTTGGCAGATGTGCCTATGAAAGCAAGGAGTGATCATTTGGGCGTGGCAGTGGCCTGTGAAAGAGGACACGTCACTGGCATGGTTGTCTGATGGAAATTGTACTGCTGGATCCTCACTTGGTAGAGCAGTGCCAACCTCACCCTCAGCACAGGACCAGTCCAGGTCTTCACCAGCCAGCTGGATGGCTCTGATTTCAAAGTCCGTGAGGACCTTGATTTCGGTCATTCCGTCACCAGTCTGTGGCCTCTCTCTCATGTTGTGTGCCAGCTTGTCCTGCATGGATAGAGATGGAGAAAGTACAAGCAGGAGACCTGCCTGGCCTGTGTGGGTGGTGAGCGGTCCCATGGACGGACTGAGGATAATGACGATGAGTGTGAGAGAGTGAATGGTGATGTCCCTCTGGATGTGTGCTGAGTTTGTGGGTGTGTGCTTTGAGAGTGACGAAAAGAGTGAATAACCCTGGCGGAACGGAGAAGATCATTCATCCCCTTGCGGCACTGGGTGGCTGTCCTCTTCTGAAGAGGCCAGTTCCACTGCCTCCCAAGCTGGTTACGTTGCTCCTCATCCTGCGGCCAAAGCAGGGCTACAGGACATCCCAGCGGGCTTCCACTGCAAACAGCAACCACTTGAGGGACCCGTCATTAAACCAGGGGGGTGCAGTCTTCTTGCCTTTGAGGGCCATGTCTCCCAGGCAGCAGTGATGAGTTGGAAACAATGAGCGCTGTACTTGCAGCTGGCCTTTAAATATGAGGTCAGAGACTCTGTTTGATATAGTTTGACTGTGATTTCAGAGACTCTGTTTACTGTAGTTTGACAGTGAGTTCAGACTCCGTTTACTGTAGTTTGACCATGAGTTCAGAGACTCTGCTTACTGTAGTTTGACTGAGTTCAGAAACTCTGTTTACTATAGTTTGACCAAGTTCAGAGACTCTGTTTGCTGTAGTTTGACCAAGTTCAGAGACTCTGTTTACTGTAGTTTGACCAAGTTCAGAGACCCTGTTTACTGTAGTTTGACCAAGTTCAGAGACCCTGTTTACTGTAGTTTGACCAAGTTCAGAGACTCTGTTTACTGTAGTTTGACCAAGTTCAGAGACCCTGTTTACTTTAGTATGACTGAGTTCAGAGACTCCGTTTACTGCAGTTTGACCAAGTTCAGAGACTCCGTTTACTGTAGTTTGACCAAGTTCAGAGATTCCATTTGCTGTAGTTTGACCAAGTCCAGAGGCCCTGTTTACTGTAGTTTAACCAAGTTCAGAGACTCCGTTTACTGTAGTTTGACCAAGTTCAGAGACTCTGTTTGCAGTAGTTTGACCAAGTTCAGAAACTCTATTTGCTGTAGTTTGACCATGAATTAAGAGACACTGTTTACTGTAGTTTGACCGAGTTCAGAGACTCTGTTTACTGTAGTTTGACCAAGTTCAGAGATTCCATTTGCTGTAGTTTGACCAAGTTCAGAGACTCTGTTTACTGTAGTTTAACTAAGTTCAGAGACTCCGTTTACTGTAGTTTGACCAAGTTCAGAGACTCTGTTTGCAGTAGTTTGACCGAGTTCAGAAACTCTATTTGCTGTAGTTTGACCATGAATTAAGAGACACTGTTTACTGTAGTTTGACCGAGTTCAGAGACTCTGTTTACTGTAGTTTGACCGAGTTCAGAGACTCCGTTTACTGTAGTTTGACCATGAATTAAGAGACACTGGTTGCTTTAGTTTGACCGAGTTCAGAGACTCTGCTTACTGTAGTTTGACCAAGTTCAGAGACACTGTTTGCTGTAGTTTGACCAAGTTCAGAGACACTGTTTGCTGTAGCTTGACCAAGTTCAGAGACAGTGTTTGGTGTAGTTTGACTGAGTTCAGAGACTCTGTTTACTGTAGTCTGACTGAGTTCAGAAACTCTGTTTACTGTCGTTTGACCATGAGTTAAGAGACTCTGCTTACTGTAGTTTGACCGAGTTCAGAGACACTATTTGCTGTAGTTTGACCATGAGTTAAGAGACTCTGCTTTCTGTAGTTTGAGGATGGGGTTGAGAAACTTATCAGCCATGATTGAATGGCGGAGCAGACGTGAGGGGCCGAATGGCCAAATTTCTGCTCCTATGTCTAATGGTCTTATGGACTGAGTTCAGAGACTCTGTTTATTGTAGTTTGACCAAGTTCAGAGACTCCGTTTACTGTAGTTTGACCAAGTTCAGAGACTGCATTTGCTGTAGTTTGACCAAGTTCAGAGACTCTGTTTACTGTAGTTTGACCAAGTTCAGAGACTCCATTTGCTGTTGTTTGACCAAGTTCAGAGACTCTGTTTACTGTAGTTTGACCGAGTTCAGAGACTCTGTTTACTGTAGTTTGACTGAGTTCAGAGACTCTGTTTACTGTAGTTTGAGTTCAGAGACACTGTTTACTGTAGTTTGACCAAGTTCAGAGACTCTGTTTACTGTAGCTTGACTGAGTTCAGAGACTCTGTTTACTGTCGTTTGACCAAGTTCAGAGACTCTGTTTACTGTAGTTTGACTGAGTTCAGAGACTCCATTTGCTGTCGTTTGACCAAGTTCAGAGACTCTGTTTACTGTAGTCTGACCAAGTTCAGAGACTGTTTACTGTAGTTTGACTGAGTTCAGAGACTCTGTTTACTGTCGTTTGACCAAGTTCAGAGACTCTGTTTACTGTAGTTTGACCAAATTCAGAGACTCTGTTTGCTGTCGTTTGACCAAGTTCAGAGACCCTGTTTACTGTAGTTTGACTGAGTTCAGAAACTCTGTTTACTATAGTTTGACCAAGTTCAGAGACTCTGATAAAAGCAAAATATTGCAGATGCTGGAAATCTGAAAATGCTGGAAAAGGTCTAACAGCATCTACGGAGAGAAAAAAATACAGAGTTAACATTTCGAATCCATATGACTCTTCTGCAGAGGTAAAGAGGAGTAAAATGTGATGGAATTTATACTGTTTAAGGGGGGTGGAGCGGGTGAAGACAGATAGAAGGCCAGCGATAGGTAAGGGCAAAGGAGAGATTGCCAGAGATGTCATGAACAAAAAGACAAAGGGATGTTAATGGTAGTGGTAAGGGTTAATGGTGGCATTAAGGTCAGAAAGGAGAATGTGATAATGGCAGGACCAGGGTAAGCACTCTGGAAAGAACAACATGATGGCCCTTTTTGGGATGGGGTAGGGGGACGGGGCGGTGGTGGGAAAAAAGATTGAAAATAGGATAAAAGGTGGGGATAAAACAATGAATAAACATAAAATTTCCGCCAACTCCAGCATGATGCCACCACCAAACACATCTTCCCCTCACCCCCCCCTCCCCCACCCCGCCGTTGCCATTCCGCAGGGATCATTCCCTCTGGGACACCCTGGTCCACTCCTCCATCACCTCCAACACCTCAACCCCCTCCCACGACACCTTCCCATGCAATCGCAGGAGGAGCAACACCTACCCCTTTACCTCCTCCATCCTCACCCTCCAAGGGTCCAAACATTCTTTCAAGTGAAGCAGCATTTCACTTGCACCTCCTTCAACTTAGTCTACTGCATTCACTGCTCCCAATGTGGTCTGTTCTACATTGGAGAGACCAAACGTAGACTGGGTGACCACTTTGCAGAACACCTGCGGTCTGTCCGCAGGCATGACCCAAACCTCCCTGTCGCTTGCCATTTCAACACTCCACCCTGCTCTCTTGCCCACATGTCCGTCCTTGGCCTGCTGCATTGTTCCAGTGAAGCCCAATACAAACTGGAGGAACAGCACCTCATCTTCCGACTAAGCACTTTACAGCCTTCCGGACTGAAAATTAAATTCAACAACTTCAGACCATGAACTCTCTCCTCCATCCTCGCCCCTTTTTAATCCCCCTTTTTACAATATTCATTTTAATTTTTTAATTTTTATTTTTTATCCACATTTTTATTTTTATTTATTTTCATGCTCATTCATTATTTTATCCCCACCTATTATCCTATTTTCAATCTTTTCCCCCCCATCCCATTCCAAAAAGGGCCATCTGTGACTTGTTCATGTTATTCTTTGCAGAGTGCTTACCCTTGTCCTGTTATTATCACATTCTGCTTTCTGACCTTAATGCCACCATCAGCAGCTCCTTTATCCAGTGCCACTATCATTAACACCCCTTTGTCCTTTTATTCATGACTTATCTGTCAATCCCTCCTTTACCCTCACCTATTGCTGGCCTTCTATCCAGCTTCACCTGCTCAACGCACCCCCCCTTAAACAGTATAAATTTCATCACATTTTTACTTCTCTTTAGCTCTGAAGAAGAGTCAGACGGACTCGAAACGTTAACTCTGTATTTCTTTCTCCCCACAGAGATGCTGTTAGACCTGCTGAATTCTTCCAGCATTTTCTGTTTTCGTTCAGAGACACTGCTATAGTTTAACCATGAGTTCAGAGACTCTGTTTGCTGTAGTTTGACCATGAGTTCACAGAATCACACAGTGCAGAAGAGGCCCTTTGGCCCATCAAGTCTGTACCAACACATGAGAAACACCTGACCTACCTACCTAATCCCATTTACCAGCACTTGGCCCATAGCCTTGAATGTTATGATGTGCCAAGTGCTCATCCAGGTACTTGTTAAAGGATGTGAGGCAACCCGCCTCCACCACCCTCCCAGGCAGCACATTCCAGACCGTCACCACCTTCTGGGTAAAAAAGTTTTTCCTCACATCCCCCCTAAACCTCCTGCCCCTCACCTTGAACTTATGCCCCCTTGTGACTGACCCTTCAACTAAGGGGAACAGCTGCTCCCTATCCACCCTGTCCATGCCCCTCATAATCTTGTGCACCTCGATCAGGTCGCCCCTCAGTCTTCTCTGCTCCAACGAAAACAACCCAAGTCTATCCAACCTCTCTTCATAACTTAAATGTTTCATCCCAGGCAGCATCCTGGTGAATCTCCTCTGCACTCCCTCCAGTGCAATCACATCCTTCCTATAATGTGGCGACCAGAACTGCACACAGTACTCCAGCTGTGGCCTCCCCAAGGTTCTATACAACTCCAACATGACCTCCCTACTTTTGTAATCTATGCCTCGATTGATAAAGGCAAGTGTCCCATATGCCTTTTTCACCACCCCACTAACATGCCCCTCCGCCTTCAGAGATCTATGGACATACACACCAAGGTCCCTTTGTTCCTCAGAACTTCCTAGTGTCATGCCGTTCATTGAATACTTTCTTGTCAAATTACTCCTTCCAAAGTGTATCACCTCACACTGTTCAGGGTTAAATTCCATCTGCCATTTACCTGCCCATTTGACCATCCCGTCTATATCTTCCTGTAGCCCAAGACACTCAACCTCACTGTTAACCACCGGAACAATCTTTGTGTCATCCGCAAACTTACTAATCCTAACCCCCACATAGTCATTTATGTTGTTTATATAAATGACAAATAATAGGGGACCCAGCGCAGATCCCTGTGGTACGCCACTGGACACTGGCTTCCAGTCACCAAAGCATCCTTCTGTCATCACCCTCTGTCTCCTACAACTAAGCCAATTTTGAATCCACCTTATCAAATTATCCTGTATCCCATGTGCATTTGCCTCCTTGCCAAAGGCTGTGCTGAAATCCATATAAACTACATCAACTGCACTACCCTCATCTACACACCTGGTCACCTCCTCAAAAAATTCCATCAAATTTGTTAGGCATGACCTCCTTCTGACAGTCATGCTGACTATCCCTGATCAAACCTTGCCTCTCCAAGTGGAGATAGATTCTTTCCTTCAGATTTTTCTCCAATAGTTTCCCTCCCACTGATGTGAGACTCACTGGCCTGTAGTTCCCTGGCTTATCTCTACAACACTTCTTAAATAACAGAACCACATTAGCTGTTCTCCAGTCCTCTGGCACCTCCCCTGTGGCCAGAGAGGAATTAAAAATTTGGGTCAGAGCCCCTGCGATCTCCTCCCTTGCCTCCCTCAGCAGTCTGGGACACAAATCATCCAGACCTGGAGATTTGTCCACTTTTAAGACTGCCACCACCTCCAATACCTTGTCACTCCCTATATCAATTTGCTTAAGAACCTTGCAGTCTCTGTCCCCGAGTTCGATATCTTCATTATCATTCTCTTGGGTGACGACAGATGTGAAGTATTCATTCAACACTCCAGCGATGTCATCTGGTTCCACCCATAGATTACCCCCTTGGTCCCTTATGGGCCCCAATCTTTCCCTGGTTATCCTCTTCCCATTGATATACTTATAGAATATCTTGAGACTTTCCCTACTTTTACCAGCCAGAGCTTTCTCATATCCCCTCTTTGCTCTCCTAATTGCTTTCTTAAGCTCCACCCTGCACTTTCTGTACTCCACTAATGCCTCTGCTGATTTGCTCCCCTTGTACCTGCTAAAAGCCTCTCTTTTCCTTCTCATCATATCCTGAATATCCCTGGCCATCCATGGTTCTCTGGGCTTGTTACTCCTTCCTATCACCCTAGAGGGAACATGTTGAGCCTGTACCCTCCCCATTTCCTTTTTGAATACCCCACACTACTTCTCTGTAGATTTCCCCACAAGTAGCTGTTCCCAGTCTACCTTGGCCAGCTCCTGCCTTATTTTACCAAAATCCACTCTCCCCCAGTCCAAAACATTTTTTTGCAACTTGTCTATTTCTTTGTCGATAACAAACTTAAACTGTTCTGTTGAAGGGTCATGAGGACTAGAAACGTCAACTCTTTTCTTCTCCGCCGATGCTGCCAGACCTGCTGAGTTTTTCCAGGTAATTCTGTTTTTGTTTTAAATTGTACCATGTTGTGGTCGGTGTCACTAAAATGCTCCCCCACCACCACCTCAGCCACCTATCCGGCTTCATTCCCCAGAATTAGGTCCAGCACTGCGCCATCCCTTGTTGGACCCTCTACATATTGACCTAAAAAGTTCTCCTGTATACATTTCAAGAAATCCATTCCATCCAAGCCCTTAACACTATGTCTATCCCAATTAATGTTGGGAAAGTTGAAATCACCTAATATAATTACCCTATTGTTATTGTTTCTACACACCTCCACAAATTGTGCACATATTTGCTCCTCAATTTCCCGCTGACTACCTGGGGGTCTATAATAAACACCTAACAATGTGGCTGCCCCTTTTTTAGTCCTAAGCTCCATCCACAAAGCTTCATTCGATGCCCCCTCCAAGATATCATCTCTCCTTACTGCAGTAACTGACTCCTTAACTAATAATGCAATGCCTCCTCCTCTTTTACCCCCTCCCCTGTCTCGCCTGAAGATTCTATATCCCAGAATGCTGAGCTGCCAATCCTGCCCCTCCCTCAACCATGTCTCAGTGATGGCTACTATATCACAATTCCATGTGTCAATCCTCACCCTTAACTCATCCGTTTTACCTGTAATACTCCTGGCATTAAAGTAGAGGCCATCCAGCCTTGCCTTACTCTCTTGAAACTTGATGCAGCTGTACTCCCTCTGACTTGATTGTTTTACTGTATTATGATGTGTCCTTATTCAGCTAACATTCTGTGTCCCCTCCCCCTGCTGAATTAGTTTAAACTCTTCCCAACAGCACTAGCAAACCCATCCGCAAGGATGTTAGTCCCACTCTGGTTCAGATGTAGACCGTCCCGCTTGTACAGGTCCCACCTTCCCCAGAAATGGTCCCAGTGATCCAGGAATCTAAAACCCTCCCTCCTGCACCAACTCTTAAGCCACATATTCATCTGCGCTATTCTCCCATTTCTGAGCTCGCTAGTATGTGGCACTGGGAGTAATCCAGAGATTACAACCCGAGAGGTCTTGCTTTTTAGTCTACTGCCTAACTCCCTGAATTCTTGATGTAAGACCTCATCCCTCTTTCTATCTATGTCATTGGTACCAACATGTACCATGACCTCTGCCTTATCACCCTCCCCCTTCAGGATGCCCTGCAGCCGTTCAGTGACATCCCAGACCCTGGCACCAGGGAGGCAACATTACATCCTGGAGTCACATTGACGGCCACAGTAGCGCCTATATGTTCCCCTAACGATAGAATCCCTGATTACTATAGCTCTTCTTCTCTTCCTCCCCTCCTGTACAGACAGGCTGCTTGTGGGGCCAGAAGCTTTGGCTCTGTCTGCAATCCCTGGGTTCAGAAGCTGTTTGCTGGAGTCTGACCATGAGATCGACTCTGCTGTCGTTTGACCGTGGGTTCAGACTCTGTTCACTATAGTTTGACCATGAGTTCAGAGTCTGTTTGCTGTAATTTGACCATGAGTTCAGACTCTGCTGTAATTTGACCATGAGTTCAGACTCTGTTTGCTGTAATTTGACCATGAGTTCAGACTCTGTTTGCTGTAATTTGACCATGAGTTCAGACTCTGTTTACTGTAGTTTGACCATGAGTTCAGACTCTGTTTGCTGTAACAAAAACAGAATTACCTGGAAAAACTCAGCAGGTCTGGCAGCATCGGCGGAGAAGAAAAGAGTTGACGTTTCGAGTCCTCATGACCCTTCGACAGAACTTGAGTTCGAGTCCAGGAAAGAGCTGAAATATAAGCTGGTTTAAGGTGTGTGTGTGGGGGGCGGAGAGATAGAGAGACAGAGAGGTGGAGGGGGTTGGTGTGGTTGTAGCGACAAACAAGCAGTGATAGAAGCAGATCATCAAAAGATGTCAACAACAATAGTACAATAGAACACATAGGTGTTAAAGTTAAAGTTGGTGATATTATCTAAACGAATGCGCTAATTAAGAATGGATGGTAGGGCACTCAAGGTATAGCTCTAGTGGGTTTTTTTTTTTATTTTATATAATGGAAATAGGTGGGAAAAGGAAAATCTTTATAATTTATTGGGAAAAAAAAAGGGGGAAACAGAAAGGGGGTGGGGATGGGGGAGGGGACTCACGACCTAAAGTTGTTGAATTCAATATTCAGTCCGGAAGGCTGTAAAGTCCCTAGTCGGAAGATGAGGTGTTGTTCCTCCAGTTTGCGTTGGGCTTCACTGGAACAATGCAGCAAGCCAAGGACAGACATGTGGGCAAGAGAGCAGGGTGGAGTGTTAAAATGGCAAGCGACAGGGAGGTTTGGGTCATTCTTGCGGACAGACCGCAGGTGTTCTGCAAAGCGGTCGCCCAGTTTACGTTTGGTCTCTCCAATGTAGAGGAGACCACATTGGGAGCAACGAATGCAGTAGACTAAGTTGGGGGAAATGCAAGTGAAATGCTGCTTCACTTGAAAGGAGTGTTTGGGTCCTTGGACGGTGAGGAGAGAGGAAGTGAAGGGGCAGGTGTTGCATCTTTTGCGTGGGCAAGGGGTTGTGCCATAGGAGGGGGTTGAGGAGTAGGGGGTGATGGAGGAGTGGACCAGGGTGTCCCGGAGGGAGCGATCCCTACGGAATGCTGATAAGGGGGGTGAAGGGAAGATGTGTTTGGTAGTGGCATCATGCTGGAGTTGGCGGAAATGGCGGAGGATGATCCTTTGAATGCGGAGGCTGGTGGGGTGATAAGTGAGGACAAGGGGGACCCTATCATGTTTCTGGGAGGGAGGAGAAGGAGTGAGGGCGGATGCGCGGGAGATGGGCCGGACACGGTTGAGGGCCCTGTCAACGACCGTGGGTGGAAAACCTCGGTTAAGGAAGAAGGAGGACATGTCAGAGGAACTGTTTTTGAATGTAGCATCATCGGAACAGATGCGACGGAGGCGAAGGAACTGAGAGAATGGGATGGAGTCCTTACAGGAAGTGGGGTGTGAGGAGCTGTAGTCGAGATAGCTGTGGGTGTCGGTGGGTTTGTAATGGATATTGGTGGACAGTCTATCACCAGAGATTGAGACAGAGAGGTCAAGGAAGGGAAGGGAAGTGTCAGAGATGGACCACATGAAAATGATGGAGGGGTGGAGATTGGAAGCAAAATTAATAAATTTTTCCAAGTCCTGACGAGAGCATGAAGCAGCACCGAAATAATCATCGATGTACCGGAGAAAGAGTTGTGGAAGGGGGCCGGAGTAGGACTGCAACAAGGAATGTTCCACATACCCCATAAAGAGACAGGCATAGCTGGGGCCCATGCGGGTACCCATAGCCACACCTTTTATTTGGAGGAAGTGAGAGGAGTTGAAGGAGAAATTGTTCAGCGTGAGAACAAGTTCAGCCAGACGGAGGAGAGTAGTAGTGGATGGGGATTGTTCAGGCCTCTGTTCGAGGAAGAAGCTAAGGGCCCTCAGACCATCCTGGTGGGGGATGGAGGTGTAGAGGGATTGGACGTCCATGGTGAAGAGGAAGCGGTAGGGGCCAGGGAACTGGAAATTGTTGATGTGACGTTAGGTGTCAGAGGAATCACGGATGTAGGTGGGAAGGGACTGGACAAGGGGAGAGAGAAGGGAGTCAAGATAACGAGAAATGAGTTCTGTGGGGCAGGAGCAAGCTGAGACGATCGGTCTACCGGGGCAGTTCTGTTTGTGGATTTTGGGTAGGAGATAGAAGCGGGCCGTCCGAGGTTGGGCAACTATCAGGTTGGAAGCTGTGGGAGGGAGATCCCCAGAGGAGATGAGGTCAGTGACAGTCCTGGAAACAATGGCTCCAGCATCCGCAGTTTTTTTGTTTTTATCTCTGTTTGCTGTAGTTTGGCCATGAGTTCAGACTCTGTTTACTGTGCCTTAACAATAAGTTCAGACTCTTTTTGCAGTAGTTTGACCTTGAGTTCAGAGTCTGTTTACTGTAGTTTGACCATGAGTTCAGACTCTTTTTCCTGTAGTTTGGCCATGAGTTCAGACTCTGTTTGCTGTAGTTTGACCATGAGTTCAGAGGTTCCGTTTGCTGTTCTTTGACCATGGGTTCAGACTCTGTTCATTCTAGTTTGACCTTGAATTCAGACACTCTGTTTACTGTAGTTTGACCATGAGTTCAGACTCTGTTCACTATAGTTTGACCATGAGTTCATAGACTGTTTGCTGTAGTTTGACCATGAGTTCAGACTCGGTTTGCTGTAGTTTGGCCATGAGTTCAGAGGTTCTGTTTACTGTGCCTTGACAATAAGTTCAGACTCTTTTTGCAGTAGTTTGACCTTGAGTTCAGAGTCTGTTTACTGTAGTTTGACCATGAGTTCAGACTCTTTTTCCTGTAGTTTGGCCATGAGTTCAGACTCTGTTTGCTGTAGTTTGACCATGAGTTCAGAGGTTCCGTTTGCTGTTCTTTGACCATGAGTTCAGACTCTGTTCATTCTAGTTTGACCTTGAATTCAGACACTCTGTTTACTATAGTTTGACCCTGAGTTCATAGACTGTTTGCTGTAGTTTGACCATGAGTTCAGACTCTGTTTGCTGTAGTTTGCCCATGAGTTCAGAGGTTCTGTTTGCTGTAGTTTGACCATGAGTTCAGACTCTGTTCACTATAGTTTGACCATGAGTTCAGAGACTATTTACTGTTCTGTGACCATGAGCTCAGAGTCTGTTTACTGTAGTTTGACCATGAGTTCAGAGTCTGTTTGCTGTAGTTTGACCATGAGTTCAGAGTCTGTTTGCTGTAGTTTGACTATGAGTTCAGACTCTGTTCACTATAATTTGACCATGAGTTCAGAGTCTGTTTACTGTAGTTTGACCATGAGTTCAGAGTCTGTTTACTGTAGTTTGACCATGAGTTCAGACTCTGTTCACTATAGTTTGACCATGAGTTCAGAGTCTGTTTACTGTAGTTTGACCATGAGTTCAGAGTCTGTTTGCTGTAGTTTGACCATGAGTTCAGACTCTGTTCACTATAGTTTGACCATGAGTTCAGACTCTGTTCACTATAGTTTGACCATGAGTTCAGACTCTGTTCACTATAGTTTGACCATGAGTTCAGACTCTGTTCACTATAGTTTGACCATGAGTTCAGACTCTGTTCACTATAGTTTGACCATGAGTTCAGACTCTGTTCACTATAGTTTGACCACGAGTTCAGAGTCTGTTTAGTGTAGTTTGACCATGAGTTCAGAGTCTGTTTGCTGTAGTATGACCATGTATTCAGACTCTGTTTACAGTAGTTTGACCATGAGGTCAGAGTCTGTTTACTGTAGTTTGACCATGAGTTCAGAGGTTCTGTTTGCTGTAGTTTGACCATGAGTTCAGACTCTGTTCACTATAGTTTGACCTTGCATTCAGAGACTCTGTTTACAGTAGTTTGACCATGAGTTCAGAGTCTATTTACAGTAGTTTGACCATGAGTTCAGACTCTGTTCACTATAGTTTGACCATGAGTTCAGAGTCTATTTACTGTTCTTTGACCATGAGCTCAGAGTCTGTTTGCTGTAGTTTGACCATGAGTTCAGAGACTCTGTTTACTGTAGTTTGACCATGAGTTCAGAGTCTGATGACTGTAGTTTGAACATGAGTTCAGAGACTCTGTTTACTGTAGTCTGACCATGAGTTCAGAGACTCTGTTTACTGTAGTCTGACCATGAGTTCAGAGTCTGATGACTGTAGTTTGACCATGAGTTCAGAGACTCTGTTTACTGTAGTCTGACCATGAGTTCAGAGACTCTGTTTACTGTAGTCTGACCATGAGTTCAGAGTCTGTTTGCTGTAGTTTGACCATGAGTTCAGAGACTCTGTTTACTGTAGTCTGACCATGAGTTCAGAGACTCTGTTTACTGTAGTCTGACCATGAGTTCAGAGACTCTGTTTACTGTAGTCTGACCATGAGTTCAGAGACTCTGTTTACTGTAGTCTGACCATGAGTTCAGAGACTCTGTTTACTGTAGTCTGACCATGAGTTCAGAGTCTGTTTACTGTAGTCTGACCATGAGTTCAGAGACTCTGTTTACTGTAGGTTAACCATGAGTTCAGAGTCTGATGACTGTAGTTTGACCATGAGTTCAGAGACTCTGTTTACTGTAGGTTAACCATGAGTTCAGAGTCTGATGACTGTAGTTTGACCATGAGTTCAGAGACTCTGTTTACTGTAGGTTAACCATGAGTTCAGAGTCTGATGACTGTAGTTTGACCATGAGTTCAGAGACTCTGTTGTAGTTTGGATATGGGTTTGGGGATCCTTGTTTGCAGTGAAACTGAAATCCTGCCTATACTCCCAAATGTTTGAGTGTCAAAGAGATGCTAACATTCACTCTGTGAATCTAAACTCTACGTGCCCCTAACTGTTTTCCATGAAGTCTTTGTACATGCTGTACTTTCCGCTAACCCCTGGTATCTTGTCCCCTCCCCCTCTGAGCCCCAGGATTTAGCTCCTTTCAATCACTGTTTGGCTCAGTGGGATGCCTCCTTACCAATAGAGATAGTAGAAAAAGGACATCAGGTAGAAGGACATCTTGCACCAAGCTTCCTTCTGGCAGTAGTTCAGTGTCTCATCATTCATCACTGTCGCTGGATCGTACATTAACTCATTACTGTCCGTGGGGCTGTGAAAATATCTGCAACACACAAAGGACACAGCCACCTGCTGAGATTTACCTCTTTGCAATTTCTTCTGCATATCCCTCCCATCTCCACATCCCTCTGCTCCTTAATGCTCAACTCTTTAACCAATCTTTTCACCATCACCTTCCTCCTCGTCCCTTCTTTAGCTCAGCATTTATTTAAAATGGGTGTAGAGTCTGCAGAAAGGTGAGAGGTGATTAAGTGAGTGGGATGAGGTCTATGATATGCAAGGCGGAAAGTTGGAATTGCTCTCTCCACAAATCTCTCCTCAACAATTGCTTCCACGGTGATCTATCTCCCTGTGATCTCTTCACACAATCTCTTTCCCTGTGATCTCTCCTCCACAAACTCTCCCCACAACCCACCCCCCCACCCCATGATCTCTCTCTCTGTGATATCTTTCCCCATGATCTCCTCCAGGATCTCTTTCCCCAGGATCTCTCTCTCCCCAGGATTGGGGAAGATGGTCGCGTACTGATGTCACTGGAATAGTAAGCTAAAGGCCCAGAATAATGCTCTAGGGGCATGGATTCAAATTCCACGCAGCAGCTGGTGAAATTTGAATACAATTAATTTAAAAATCTGGAATTAAAGGCTAGTCTCAGTAATGGTGACCATGAAATCATTGTAGATTGTTGTAAAAATTCCTCTGGTTCACTAATGGCCTCTAGGGAAGGGAATCTGCCATCCTTACTGGTCTGGCCTATGTGTGAATCTAGACCCACAGCAACTGCCCTCTGAAGTGGCCTAGTGAGCCATTCAGTTCAAGGGCAATTAGGGATAGGAAACAAATGCTGGTCTTCCCAGTGATGCCTAAATCCCATGAAGGAATACATTTTTAAAAATCTCTCTGTCTCTGGGTTCGCTCTTTCCCCAAAGTCTCTCTCGCACCGGGATCTATATCTCTCTCTCTCTCCCCTGGGTTTCTCTCCCCGCGGTCTCTCTCCTCAGGTTCATTCTTCCTGCAATCACTCTCCACGCAGTCTATCACCCCGGATCTCTCTCTCCCCAGGATCTCACTACTGCCACCCCACACCTCCTTTGGGATATCTCTCTCTCACAGGGATCTCTCTCTCTCTCTCCCTGGGATCTATCTCTCCCCAGGATCTCACTACAAACCCCCATCCTCCAACCCTTGAATTTCTCCCTCTCCCAGGAATCTCTCCGTCTCCCAGGGATCTCTCCCTTTCCTGGGATCTCACTACCACGCATCCCCCCCCCCCTCCCCCCAACACACAAATCCTGGGATTTCTCCCTCTCCTAGGAATTTCTCTCCCAGGGATCTCTCTCTCTCTCCCTGGAATCTCTCTCTCCCTGGGATCTCTCAGCACCCCCCACCGCCACCCCCCTCCAGGATCTCTCTGTCCCCAGGGTCACACTGCCCCATTCCCACCCTGGTGTTTCTTTCGCTTCCCGGAATCTCTCTTTCCCCAAGGTCTCTCTCTCCCCGCTCGCTCCCTGACTTCTCCCTGTCTGCGAGGTCTCTTTCTATCATTGAGACGTCTCTCTCTCCCCTCATCCTCACCAATCCACCTGACAAAATACCAGCTTCACATTTAGGATACCCTCCCTCGTGTTCTGTAACACTACAACCATGCTAAATATAGTAGATTTTGAACAGATCTCGCAACCCAAGACTGGGCATCCATGAGGCACTGTGGGCCATCAGCAGCAGCAGAATTGTACTCGAACACAATCTGTAACCTCATGGCCCGGCATATCCCCCACTCTACCATCACCATCAAGCTGGGGGATCAACCCTGGTTTCATAAAGAGTGCAGCAGGGCATACCAGGAGCAGCACCAGGCATAGCTCAATAAGGAGGTGTCAAACTGGTGAAGCTACAACGCAGGCCCTACTTATACACAAAACAAAGAAAGCTGCAAGTGATAGACAGCGCTAAGCAATCCACAACCAATGGGTGAGATGTAAGTTTTGCTGTCCTGCCACATCCAGTTGATTTTGATGGTGAACAATTAAACAACTAAATGGAGGAGGAGACTCCACAAGTATCCCCATCGTCAATGATGGGGTAGTCAGCATATCAGTGTAAAAGATAAGGCTGAAGCATTTGCAACAATCTTCAGCCAGAAGTGCCAAGTGGATGATCCATCTTAGCCCTCCACCTGAGGTCCCCAGCATCACAGATGCCAGACTTCAGCCAATTCAATTCACTCCACATGATAATAATAAATGGCTGAAGGCACTGGCTACTTGTTGTGTTTTACTATATGGTCGCTTTGCTCATGAACCAGTTGCATGCTTATCTGTCAGCGGGCCAGTCAATTACAAATACAGCAGACACTGAGACCAATATGAAATGAAGCACATACTATTTATTTACACAAACAACAGAGCACTAACATGATGTGTGCTTCTCCTACCAGACCCTACTCTAGACTAACATTAACTTGTAGCCCACGCTACACAGCTATTGGGTCTTACAGTCACGTGGTCAATCCTCTCACAGTGTCTTACATAGAAACATAGAAACTAGGAGCAGGAGTAGGCCATTCGGCCCTTCAAGCCTGCTCCGCCATTCATTATGATCATGGCTGATCATCCAACTCAATAGCCTGCTCCCGCTTTCTCCCCATACCCTTTGATCCCTTTCACCCCAAGAGCTATATCTAACTCCTTCTCGAAAACATACATTGTTTTGGCCTCAACTACTTTCTGTGGTAACGAATTCCACAGGCTCACCACTCTCTGGGTGAAGACATTTCTCCTCATCTCAGTCCTAAATGGTCTACCCCATATCCTCAAACTGTGACCCCTGGTCCTAGACTCCCCCACCATCGGGAACATCCTTCCTGCAACTACCCTGTCTCTTAAAGGTGTTTTACACCTCAGATTATCACTTTATTGCAAAAGCTATGGGCCCTGACAACATTCCAGCAATAGCGCTGAAGACTTGTGCTCCAGAACTACCTGCACCCATACCCACGCTGTTCCAGTACAGCTACAACACTGACATCTACCTGACAATGTGTAAAACTGCCAAGGTGTGTCCTGTCAACAAAAAGCAGGGCAAATCCAAGTGCCAATTACCACTCCATCAGTCTACTCTCGATCATCAGTAAAGTGATGGTAAGGGTCATCAACAGTGCTATCAGGTGGCACTTGCTTAGCAATAACTTGCTTAATGACGCTCTGTTTGGATTCTGCCAGGGTCACTCAGCTCCTGACCTCATTACAGACTTAGACAAAACATAGACAAAAGAGCTGAACTCAAGAGGTGAAGTGAAAGTGGCTATCCTTAGCATCAAGGCAGCATTTGACAGAGTGTGGCATCCAGGAGTCCTAGCACAACTAGAGTCAATGGGAATCGGGGGAAAACTCTCTGCTGGTTGGAGTCATGCCCAGCACAAAGGAAGATGGTTGTGGTTGTTTGAGGTCAGTCATCTCAGCTCCAGGACATCACTGCAGGAGTTCCTCAGGGTAGTGTCCTCGGCCCAACCATCTTCAGCTGCTTCATCAATGACCTTCCTTCCATCATAAGGTCAGGAGTGGAGATGTTCACTGATGATTGTACAATGTTCAACACCATTCATGACTCCTCATATACCGAAGTAATCTGCGGCCATATGCAGCAAGACCTGGACAAATTTCAGGCTTCGGCTGACAAGTAACAAGTAACATTCGTGCCCCACAAGTGCCAGGCAATGACCAACTCTAACAAGAGAGAATCTAACCAACGCCCCTTGACAATCAATGGCATTACCATCACTGAATCCCCCACTATCAACATTCTGGGGGTGACCATTAACCAGAAACTGAACTGAACTAGCCATATAAATACTGTAGCTACAAGTGCAGGTCAAACGCTGGGAATCCTGCAATAAGTAACACACCTGCTGATTCCCCAAAGTCCATCCACCATTTACACAAGTCAGGAGTGTGATGAACACTGTGGATGAGTGCAAGTCCAACAATACTCAAGAAGCTCAACACGTTCCAGGACAAAGCAGTCTGCTTGATTGGCACCCCATCCACCACCTTCAATATCCACACCCTTCACCACAGATGTACAATAGCAGCAGTGTGTACCATCTATATGATGCACTGCAAGAACTCACCAAGGCTCCTTAGACAGCATCTTCCAAACATGTGACATCAACCACCTAGTAGGACAAGGTCAGCATTTGCATGGGAACACCAGCACATGCAAGTTCCCCTCCATGTCACTCACCATCCTAGCTTTGAAATATATCGCCATTCCTTCACTGTCGCTGAGTCAAAATCCTGGAATTCCCTCCCTCACAGTCCGGCGGGTGTTCCTACACCACATGGACTACAGCGGTTCAAGAAGATAGCTCACTACCACCTTCTTGCAGACAATGCAGGATGGGCAATAAAAATGCTGACCTAGCCAGTGATGCCCACATCCCATAAAAGAGTAAAAAAACACTCTCTCTCCCCGAGGCCTTTCTCTCTCTCCCTGGGATCTCTCTCCATCTCTCTGGGATCTCTTTCTCCGCAGTGGTCTCCCGCTTGCAATCCTTCTCCGTGATTCCATCTGTCTGGCTGCCAGATGGGAAATGGTTTCCTCCTTTTGGAGCCCAGGTTGAGCATCTTTTCTTGAATCTTTTCATGGAGTGTCAGTGTATCTGACAAGGCCAACGTTTTTTGCACACCCTGAATTGCCCTTGAGAAGGTGGTGTTGAGCTTCTTGAACCGTTGCGTATCACCTTTTGTAGGTATCTCCTTAATCCCCTATCACTTCAGTGAATAAATCAGAGTAAGATATTGTCAGACTCACCTCCAGAGGTTGTAGAAGAGCAATGGGATATTGAGACCCAGTGTCAGCCATTCCTGTGCGCACAGGAACATTATACAGAACAATCCATGGATGGAATATTCCGGAAGCACCAGCTACATCAGGAAAGAAAAGGAAGGCTAACACAAGGGATTGACAATAACAGAATTTTTCCCATTAACTTTCTCAAGAGGCTTTCCTACTTTTTACAATCCCCATAGAGACCGCTAACTTTTAAAAGAAGGAATTCCCAGGATGCCAATAGAAAGCAAACCAATGGACAAGGTTTCACTTTGCAAAACTTTTACTGTAACAAACCAACTCAACATGTTCTGTTGAAGGGTCATTCGGACTCGAAACGTTAACTGTGTTCCTCTCCGCAGATGCTGCTAGACCTGCTGAGTTTTTCCAGGTATTTTTGTTTTTGTTTTGGATTTCCAGCATCCGCAGTTTTTTGCTTTTATCAACATGATCAAAGATTAGTTAACAGGTGAAGGATATTTCAAATTAAAAGTTGAATTTCACTTTATATAGTCGATACAACAAAGATACGCACTCACATAACTTCCAACAAAATGTGGCACCATGTGACCTCTCACAGTCTTTCCAACTCAGCCTCCTGTACATGGGATCTTTCACTTCCCACTCAATGGATTTGGTCCTCAAGTCACTTTTGTTAGGAACAATATATAGCTTGAAGTTTAATTTGTATGTTGTATTTGGGTGTTAAGAAAGGTAAAGCCTGATTTTAGTTTCATTGAGGTTTTTGTGAGCTGGGTGCTGGGAAGTATGGGGCCTTGTTTGTATACATGCATTTTTAATTAGCTTTTATAACTCTTGAAGTGAAGAGATGGGTTACCAAGAGGTTAGTAGTTTGGTGAAGATAAAAAATAAGGTAGAAAAAATTGTGCTGTTGCCTAGTGACGTGTCCAGAGACACACGGGGGGACAGGGAAACACAGAAAGGCAGTCAGTTAGTGTGTGTATACCAGACGGTGCAGGTAGAAGGTCTAATCTCTCTAATAAGGAATCCTGCAATCCTGCTGGGGAACTGAGTCTAGGGAACTCATGTGTTTGCTCTGCAGCTGAAGGAATAGTGAGTTTAGACTATGGTTTTTTGGTGTCTCAGGGAAAGACACCTGCTGAAGAAAAGCATCTGTTGAATGCTCAGCAGTCCGCTGGGAGAAAACTGTTTGAAACTGAGCTAAGCCAAGCAAGAAACCTTGGTGTTGAGACAGTGGTAAAGCTTCACTGGGGGTTTTGTATCTGTAAGGATGTATCGGTATTGAAATCTTTCCAACCTTTTTGTCTAATGTAATATAATTCATTTTGTCTGATTTGCTAAATGTTTTGTTCTTTGTGAATCTGAAGGAGGTGCAGGAACAGAGGGACCTCGGTATATATGTACATAGGTCATTGAAGATGGCAGGACATGTTGAGGGAACAGTTCTTAAAGCATATAGTATCCAAAAAGGAGTCATATTTAGACATTGTTGATAAGGGGCAAGAGTGGCATAGTGGTATTGTCACTGGACTGGTATTCCAGAGACCCAGGGTAATGCTCTGGGAACCTGGGTTCGAATCCCACCACGACAGATGGAGAATTCAATAAAAATCTGAAATTGAAAGTCTGATGCTGACTGTGAAACCATTGCCAATTATCATAAAAACCCATCTAGGGAAGGAAATCTGCAGTCCTTACCTGGTCTTTAGGCCTGGAGTCACAGTAATGTGGTTGGCTCTTAAATGGTCTATGAACAAGCCATGAGCAATAAATGCTGGCCAGCCAGTGAGAATCCCATGAATAAATAAACAAGGGGAAAAAAATAGGGGCATTGAGTACAAGAATAAGGAGGTCATGTTAAACTTGTATAAGACACTAGTTAGGCCTCATCTGGAGTACTGCATCCAATTCTGGGTGCCATACTTGAGGGAGGATGGGAAGGCATTGGAGAGTAATACAGAGGAGGTTCACAAGAATTATGCCAGGGATAAAGAACTGTAGCTATGAGGATAGATTGGAGAGGTGGGGACTGTGTTCCTTGGAGGAAAAGAAAGCTGCGAGGAGACTTGGTAGAGGTATACAAGATCCAAAGGGGTATGGGCAGGGTGAATAGTGAGAAACTGTTCCCACTGAAGACAGCATCAAGAACTAGAGGGTACAGATTCAAAGTAATTGACAAAAGGAGTAAATGTGATGTGGAGTTGTATTTTCTTCTTCCTGCCAAACAGAAAACTGATCTATTCGTAGAGCTACGCTTGCTTGCCCTTCTATGTTCTAAACTGCAGGTTCTGAAACTAATTATAATTCGATCTCCAATTAGTTGCCTATTTACCCTTTGTCTTTTAACTTTCATCTCTAAAGGAATCTCAGATCTCATGAGCATTTCTCAGTACTAAAATGCTTACTAGGAAGTCCAATTACATCCTTTCAGAATACTCCTCAGTTGTACTTTGGAATTAAAGGGGATATTGCACAAAATGAAAATATAGGCTTTTCCCAAAGCAACAATGGTCATCACGTTCTCTTTTATTTATCCAGATTTGGTTTTGTCCACTTGAACTCCTATCTCTCTCTCCTTTGCACTTTCTTGCTTTCTCTCGTACTTTCTCTTACTCTCAAAGGAAACTGCGAAGTAATGAGGCATTAGTTGGCTAAGATAGATTGGGGAACTTCATTAAAAGGCATGACAGTGGATAGAGAATGGCTAATATTTAAGCAATTAATGTATGCATTGCAGCAGTTATACATTCCTTTCTGACACAAAGACACAACAGGAAAAGTGGCCCAATCATGGCTAACAAAAGAAATTAAGGATAGTATTAGATCCAAAGAGGAGTTATATAAAGTTGCTAGAAAAAGTAGCAAGCCTGAGGATTGGGAGCAGTTTAGAATTCAGCACAGGAGGAGCAAGAGATTGATTAAGAGGGCAAAATAGAGTATGAGAGTAAACTTCTATAAGTATATAAAAAGAAAAAGATTAGTGAAGACAAATGTAGGTCCCTTACAGTCTGAAATGAGAGAATTTATAATAGAGAACAAGGGAATGACAGAACGATTAAACAGCTACTCTAGTTCTATCTTCATGGAGGAAGACACAAATAACTTCCCAGAAATACTAGAGAACCAAGGGTCTTGTGTGAAGGAGTAATTGAAGGGAATTAATATTACTAAAATAATAGTGTTGGAGAAATTAATGGGACTGAAAGCTGATAAATCCCCAGGGCCTGCTAATCTACATCCCAGGGTACTAAAGGAGGTGGCCATGGGAATAGTGGATGCACTGGTTGTCATCTTCCAAAATCCTGTAGATTCTGGAACAGTCCCAGCAGATTGGAGGGTGGAAAATATAACCCCACTATTTAAAAAAGCAGGAAGAGAAAAAACAGCGAATTACAGACCGGTTAGCCTAACATCAGTCGGAGGGTAAATGCTAGAGTCTATTATAAAGGATGTGATAAAGGACACTTAGAAAATATCAATGGGATTAGACAAAGTCAACATGGATTCATGAAAGGGAAATCATGTTTGACAAATCTACTGGGGTTTTTTGAGGATGTAACTAGCAGAATAGATAAGGGAGAACCAGTGGAAGTGATGTATTTAGATTTTCAGCAAGCTTTTGATAAAGTCCCACATAATAAAATTAAAGCGCATGGGATTGGGGGTAATATATTGGCATGGATTGAAAATTGGCAGACAGGAAACAGATTAGGAATAAATGGGTCTTTTTCAGAGTGGCAGGTAGTGACTAGTGGAGTACCGTACAGGTCAGTGCTTGGGCCCCAGCTATTCACAATGTATATCAATGATTTGGATGAGGGAACCAAATGTAATATTTCCAAGTTTGCTGATGACATGAAACTTGGTGGGAATGGGGGTAGTAAGGAAGATGTTAAGGGGCTTCAAGGTGATTTAGACAGGTTGACTGAGTGTAGCTGCACAGGGCCTTGGTGAGGCCACACCTGGAGTATTGTCTGCAGTTTTCGTCTCCTTAGCTCCTTGCCATAGAGGGAGTGCAGCGAAGGTTCACCAGACTGATTCCTGGGATGGCAGGATTGTCATAAGAGGATGGATTGGACCAACTAGGCCTATATTCACTGGAGTTCAGAAGAATGAGAGGAGATCTCATCGAAATACAAAATTCTGACAGGGATGGACAGACTGGATGTAGGGATGATATTTCCTCAGCCTGAGGGTTGGGTCTAGAACAAGGGGTCACGGTCTCAGGATAGAGGGTAGACCATTTAGGACTGAGATGAGGAGAAACTTCTTCACTCAGGGGGTGCAATTCTCTAGCACAGAAGGCCATGGAGGCCAAGTCTATTTCCAAGAAGGGAATAAATAGATAGACTCCTGGACTCCAAAGGTATCAAGGGGTATGGGGAGAGAGCAGGAGGACGGTGTTGAGATAGAAGATCAGCTATTATCATATTGAATGGTGGAGCAGGCTTGAAGGACCGAATGACCTACTCCCGCTTCTATTTTCTATGTTTCTGTAGAAGCTTTAATGTGGTAATATGTCCCAAGTTACTTGGCAGAAGTGTTATCAGACAACATTTGAGAACAAGCCGTGTAAGAAGATGTTAGTGCAGATTAGTTCAAAAACTTGGTCAAATGGTTAAGTTTTAAGGAGGAAAGTGTGGGTCAAGAAGCCAAAAGGATTAAGAAGAGAATTCCAGAGCTTAGGGCCTCGGCAGCTGCAAATGTGGCCGCCAATGCTGGAACAATTAAAATCAGGAATGCCTCAAGAATCCCGAAGTAAAGGACGCTAGTATCTCGGCAGGCTGTAGGTGATTACGGTGATGGGAGAGGGGGGAACTAGGCCATGGAGGGTTTTGAAAATGAGATGTTACAAGTTGGGTCAGTGAAATAAGGACAATGCCTGAACGAGTCTCGGTGTGAGTTACGACAGAGACAGCAGTTTTTTGGATAGTTTACTGAGGGTGAAAGATGGGAGGCCAGTGAGCAGCACGTTCACATAGTTAAGTTTGGAGCTAACATTGGCATGGATGAGGGTTTCAGCAGCAGAACACCTGTGCTGGAGGGTTTTTTTATTCATTCATGGGATGCAGGCGTCGCTGAATAGGCCAGCATTTATTACCCATCCCTAGTTGCCCTTGAGAAGATGGTGATGGGTTGCCCTCTTGAAATGCTGCAGTCCATGTGGTGTAGGTACACCCACAGTGCCATTGGGGAAGGAGTTCCAGGATTTTGACCCAGTGACAGTGAAGGAACAGCGATATATTTCCAAGGCAGGATGGTGAGTGACTTTGAGGGGACCTTCCAGGTGGTGGTGCTCCCATGTGTCTGCTGCCCTTGTCCTTCTAGATGGTAGTAGTTCTGGGTTCGAAGGTGCTGTCTAAGGAGCCTTGGTGAATTTCCGCAGTGCATCTTGTAGATGGTACACACCTGCTGCTACTGTGTGGAGGGAGTGAACATTTGTGGATTTAATGCCAATCAAGTGGGTTGCTTTGTCCTGGATGGTGTCAAGCTTCTTCAGTGTTGTGGGAGCTGCACTCATCCAGCCAAGTGGGGAGTATTTCATCACACTGCTGACTTGTGTCTTGTAGATGGTGGACAGACTTTGGGGAGTCAGGAGGTGAGTTACTCACCGCAGGATTCCCAGCCTCTGACCTGCTCCTGTAGCCACAGTATTTATGTGGCTTGTGCAGTTCAGTTTCTGGTCAATGGTAACCCCCAGGATGTTGATAGTGGGAGATTCAGTGATGGTAATGCCACTGAATGTCAAGGGGAGATGGTTAGATTCGCTCATGTTGGAATTTTAGACTTGAATGTAGGAGGGTTGATCAGTATGTTCGCAGATGACACAAAAATTGGTGGGGTGGTAAATAGTGAGGAGGATAGCCTTAGATTACAGGAGGATATAGATGGGCTGGTCAGATGGGCTGATCAGTGGCAAATGGAATTTAATCTGGATAAGTGTGAGGTGATGCACTTGAGCAGGACAAACAAGGCACAGGAATACATGATGAATGGTAGGTCCCTGGGAAGTACCGAGGATCAGAGAGACCTTGGTGTGCATGTCCACCAGTCACTTAAGGTAGCGGGACAGGTAGATAAGGTGGTTAAGAAGGCATTATTAGCCAAGGCATAGAATATAAGAGCAGGGAGGTTATGCTGAGACTGTATAAATGCTGGTTAGGCCACAGCTAGAGTATTGCATGCAGTTCAGGAATCCACATTATAGGAAGGATGTGATTACACTAGAGAGAGTGCAGAGGAGATTTACCAGGATGTTGCCTGGGCTGGAGGGTTTTAGTTATGAGGAGAGATTGGATAGACTGGGGTTATTTTCCCTGGAGCAGAGGAGATTGAGGGGGGACCTGATTGAGGTGTATAAAATTATGAGGGGCATAGATAGGGTAGACAGGAAGGAACTTTTCCCCTTGGTGGAGGGATCAGTAACTAGGGGGTAGAGATTTAAGGTAAGGGGCAGGAGGTTTAGAGGGGATGTGAGGAAGAATTTTTTCACCCAAAGGGTGGTGGGAATCTGGAGCTCACTGCCTGAAAGGATGGTAGAGGCAGAAACCCTCATAACATTTAAGAAGTATTTGGATGTGCACTTGTGATGCCATGGTATACACGGCTATGGGTCTAGTGCTGGAAAATGGGATTAGAATGGTTAGGTACTTGTTTGACCAGCGCAGACTTGATGGGCCAAAGGGCCTTTTTCTGTGCTGTAGACCTCTATGACTTTATGACTCTCTGAGATGGTCATGCCTGACACTTGTGTGGTGTGAATGTTACTTGCCACTTGTCAGCCCAAGTGTGGATATTGTCCAGGTCTTGCTGCATTTGGACATGGACTGCTTCAGTATCTGAGGAGTCGCAAATGGTGCTGAACATTGTACAATCATCGGCGAACATCCCCATTTCTGACCTTATGATGGAAGGAAGGTCATTGATGAAGCAGCTGAAGATGGTTGGGCCAAGGGCACTACCCTGAGGAACTCCTGTAGTGATGGCCTGGAGCTGAGATGACTGACCTCCAACAACCACAACCATCCTCCTTTGTGCTAGGTATGACCCCAACCAGTGGAGAGTTTTCCCCGATTCCCATTGACTTCAGTTTTGCTGGTGCTCCTTGATGCCACACTCGGTCAAATGCTGCCTTGATGTCAAGGGCAGTCACTCTCACCTCACCTCAGGAGTTCAGCTCTTTTGTCCATGTTTGAACTAAGGCTGTAATGAGGTCAGGAGCTGAGTGGCCCTGGCAGAACCCAAGCTGGGCGTCAGTGAGCAGGTTATTGCCCAAGTGCAAGTGCCACTTGAAAGCACTGTGGATGACCCCTTCCATTACTTTACTGATGATTGAGAGTAGACTGATGGGCAGTGATTGGCCAGGTTGGATTATTGGATTTGTCCTACTTTTTGTGTACAAAGGCAGCAGGGTAAGGGCGGTATTCCAATCAGCCTGAACACCACTAGTGGAAGATGACAACTTGGTCACGGTGTTGATGTGAAGAGGAGGTGAGGACCTGCCTTGGATACACTGCCTTTGTTAGTGGAAGAGACCATCTCCAGCACTCAGACGTGTGAGAACGTTAGGAACAAATAAATGACTGAATCTGCTTACAGAGCTTCCTGAGCTGATGTCAGTTAAACTCTCTACCAACCGATGCTCCCAGTAACATTGTGAATCCGTTACCATGGGAACATACTGATGTTGCTATTAGCAATTTCTGCGTGATGCTCCAAGAATATACCAAACTGTTTCTTTTCCAATCATCAAAGTAAAGGACACAGGCTAGTCCTGGAAGTAGAGTTTTTGACAGATTTACCAGTCACTGTACTGTGCTCCCAGACACAATACACAAACAGGCCTGTCATTCACTGACCTTCATTGTCCTGTCAGCAACCTCTCTCCAACACACTTTCCACACTCTCTCTCTCTCCCCCTTTCCCAATATAATAATGCCCAACCTTCCTCTGACCTCTCCACCTTTATGTAACTAACCTAACCACATCGCTTCTAAAATCAGGATGCATCACCAGGTTTCCTACTTTAAATTAGTCATTCTCAGAACTTCAGAACTGTGGAGCTCCTCATCTCCATCATCCTTTCATTTCTTATATTCAGAGTAAAGCTCTCTCTACACTGTCCCCATCAAACACTCCCAGGACAGGTACAGCACGGGGTTAGATACAGAGTAAATCTCCCTCTACACTGTCCCCATCAAACACTCCCAGGACAGGTACAGCACGGGGTTAGATACAGAGTAAAGCTCCCTCTACACAGTCCCCATTAAACACTCCCAGGGCAGGTACAACACGGGGTTAGATACAGAGTAAAACTCCCTCCACACTGTCCCTATCAAACACTCCCAGGGCAGGTACAGCACAGGGTTAGATACAGTGTAAAGCTCTGGGGCTATGTAAGTTGTTGAGACCTAAGGAGGGGGAAGGGTGAAAAATGAACATTTTTTCCTTTGAACAATCTTCATAAAATATAAAACTTGGGTGGAAAAACAAAATTCTGCAGATGCTGGAAACCTGAACTAAAAGCACAAAATGCTGGAAATACTTGGCAGGTTTGGCAGCATCTGTGGAGGGCTGGTGTTAGACATCTGCTCCCTTCACCACTGATGCACAGTAGCAGCAGTATGTACCATCTACAAGATGCACTGCAGGAACTCACCAAGCGCCTTCAAAAGCATCTTCCAAACCCACAACCTCAACCATCTAGAAGGGCAAGGAGAGCAGAAGCACGGGAACACCACATCTGCAAGTTCCTATCCAAGTCACACAACATACTGACTGGGAACTATATCAGAGGGGAACTCTGTTAACAGAGTTAGTGTTTTAGCTCAGTGTCTGTTCTGATGAAACACTTGCATTTATATAGTGCCTTTCACAATCTCAGGAAGTCCTAAACTCTTTACAGCTAATGTCGTACTTTTTGAAATGCAGTCGCTGTTGTAATGTTGGAAATATTACCACGTTTCCCATGACCTCTTGTTCTGGTACTGGCATCAGCACACTCCCACAGCCCATCAGATCACACAATACCTTACCTAGTCTGGTCTACATGTGACTCCAGCCCCATGGCAATGTGGTTGACTCTTAAATACCCCCTGAACAAGGACAATTAGGGATGGGCAATAAATGTTGGCCTAGCTAGCGATGCCCAAATCCCATGAACGAATTAAAACAAATGTCCTGTCACAAATTAATTTTTTTTCAGTGTCCCTTATACAGCAGGGAACCCATAAAGTACCTCATTCTTCACTGATTTACTCACCCTCCGCAATAAGAAGCAGATCCGCTCAATATTTCTCAGTCTCTCTCGCTGGGTGAGGAATAAAGAATAAGATCATGAGGCGAAATGACTGACAATCAATATAGTCAATACTCAGGATAAAACAAGGACTGAGAGAACTGAGACTGACGGGTCACCAGGAACTGAGGGGTCAGGGACTGAGAGGACATGGTTCAGAGGGGACACCAGGAACTGAGGGGTCAGGGACTGAGGGGACAGGGTTCAGAGGGGACACCAGGAACTGAGGGGTCAGGGACTGAGGGGACAGGGTTCAGAGGGGACACCAGGATCTGAGGGGTCAGGGACTGAGGGGACAGGGTTCAGAGGGGACACCAGGATCTGAGGGGTCAGGGACTGAGGGGACAGGGTTCAGAGGGGACACCAGGATCTGAGGGGTCAGGGACTGAGGGGACAGGTTTCAGAGGGGACACCAGGATCTGAGGGGTCAGGGACTGAGGGGACAGGGTTCTGAGGGGATTCCAGGGACTGAGGGTCACCAGGAGCTGAGGGACAAGGAATGAGCGATAGGGAAAGAGGGACAAGGAATGAGGGAGCATCAGAGACTCAGGGGACATCAGGAGTTGAGGGACATGGAATGAGGGACAGGGAATGAGGGGACATTAGGGACTGAGGAATGGGGAATGAGGGACAGGGACTAAGTGGATATCAGGGACTGAAGGACAGGGAATGAGGGGACATCAGGGACAGAGTGACAGGGTCTGATGGACAGGGTCTGAGTGTTAGGAACTAGATATACTTTAAGCAAGTTATATTTGTATTTCTGGGTGTTAGGAATAAGTTATAGTGTTAAGATTAACTTGTATTTGTGTATTTGTGTGTTAAGAAAGGGGGGAACTTGAGCTTTGGCTTCACTTTAAAAGGTGCCTGCATTTTAATGAGGTTTTACTAGTCCTGAAGGTAAGCTAAAACAAACACAAGGTAGAAAATACTGTGCTGTTGAGCAACAGAAGGCTCACAGACACAGGGGGAAACAGAACAGCAGTTTTTTTAGTTCAGTTGAAACCAGGACCCAGGAGAATCTGGACACAGCAGAGGGAAGTGCAGAGAGCAGATTTCCCCAAAGAACAGAAGAGGGGGTCGGGGGCTCCCAAGAAGACTTTCTATCAAAGGAAAAGAACAGGGATCTGAAAAAGGGCCTGTTAAGTGAAGTTAACAGCAAGGAGCAGAGGGAAGGCTCCAAGCTTAAAGGAAGAAAGCTACAGGACAAAGACTTAAAGCAAAGTAGGCTTGCTAGAAACCAGAAGATCCAAGGAGGCAGCCAAAGGTTAGTGACAGCTTACCATGGGCATGTGAAGCAGTGGTGTTCTGTTGACACGGCTGAGTATCTGAGAGAGGGTGCATGGAAGGCAAAGATTGAATGCACGTGGCGATCCAGGGGATAGGAACATCAGAAGGGGAGTTCGAAACTTTGGAGATGGACCCTTGTGGAAGGCGCCCAAGAGAGAGTCATTTGGGAGAAGACTTCAAAGTGGGTTTCTTGAGCGTGGAGATTGGAAACCCTCATGTGGAAGACTAAGTTCAGTGTGACCAGTTGGTCCATGGCATGACAAGTATCTGGGGAGAGTTTATGAGGGATCCATAGCATCTGTTTGGGGTGACATCTGTCACCTGGTTTCTGAGTGTGCTATGCCTGACCACAGGTCGCCTATTGGTTTACATGGGTTGTGTACTTACTGTGAACATGAGAGTATAAGATAGCTTTTGGAACTTGTGTTATCCTTACAAATCTGTATATATCTGTAAAAGTATAGATGTGCATGAAGGAGTATTGTAATATAGTTCATATTTTCTTGTTTAATAAATGTTTTATTCCTTTGTTAAAAGCTCATCAACTGACTCCTGTGACTCTGTTCAGTAGCCACCCTCCAAGTTTCTAAACAAAAAATAAAGGTTAGGATCTATCAAGCCGGATTTCACCCTGGGATCAGGTTTGTCCAATCAGCTGGGATCATAAAAAAGTGGGGGCTCATCTGGGATTATCATTATAAGATGGGATCTCTCGTGGTATTGGAAATCTTTGAGTTTTGGTGGAATCTGTGAATCCTTTAAATGAGTATGTGGGACTACTGAGGTACTGGACATAGAAATTGGGATTGCGGCGAGATATATTGTATGGGTTGGAATTTGAAATGGCTTTGCAGGCTGCTAAGACTTTTTTCTTGATGGAAGAAATAACCTTGATTGGTTTACAAAAATTAATCAAGAGTCAGCTAACGGAATTGGCGGATAAGCTAGAATTGCCAGTAGGCGTGAGGACAGTGGACATAGTTGAAATAGTAGTGCAGCATTTGAAACTGGAAGGGATACCAGAGAGATCAGGTTCTGCAGGGGTGAGTCAATTAAATTGGCTAAGATTCAGTTGCAAATGAAAAAACTTGAATTGGAGAGAAAAGAAAAAGGAAAGGAAAGAGAAAGAGAGGAAAAGGAAAAAGAAAGAACATTTCAATGGGAATTGGAAATGTGAAACTTCGACCTCCAGGAAGAGAAGTTAGCAATGGAGGAAAGAGAGAAGGAACAAGAAAGGGAATGCCAGTTTAAAAGGCTGGACTTTTCACAAAAGGCCTCAGATGCCGAGGAAGGTTCTGATGATGAAAAAACCACCTTCAACCCAAAGGCCAGTGGGGAGATGTTTAAATTTGTACAAGCCCTCCCAAAGTTTGAAGAAGGGGATGTAAAGGCATTCTTTATCTCATTTGAAAAGGTGGTTAAGCAAGTGAAGTGGCCAAAAGATATCTGGACATTATTCTTACAGAGTAGGTTGGTGGGTAGAGCTCATGAGGTATATGCATCATTTTCAGAAGAGGTATCTATGAATTATGATGCAGTGAAAAAGGCTATTCTTATGCATATGAATTGGTCCCTGAAGAGTACAGGCAGAAATTTCAGAATATAAGGAAGCAGCCTGGGCAGACCTAGATTGAACTTGAGAGGGAAAAGCAAAGAAATTTTGATTGTTGGCTACAGGCATTAAAGATACATACCACATATGAAGCTGGTGGGAAATAATTCCCTTGGAAGAATCTAAAGATTCACTCCCTCCTACAGTTAGAAATCATGTTGAAGACCAGAGGATTAAAACAACTAGACAGGTAGCAGAGGTGGCTGACAATTCTAGTCCATAGATCCAAACCTTTTTTCTGTCACCCCCACAAACCCGAGAAGGGTAGAAGATGGGAAGGTGAATGTAAGGCAAGTTGCCAAGGAAGAGGTGGAACAGCTGGGAATTCCCAGGAATTTCCTCCTCAGACCAGAAAGGAAGGTGTTGAAGGTGGAAGTGACATTCAAAGGCCTAAGTGTTTTTATTGTAACAAAGTAGGACATCTTCGGGCAGATTGCTGGAAACTAAATGGTAGACCTATTGCAGTAATAGGGACTCCTAAGGAAACCTCAGGAAAGGTAGCACCAGAAAAGGAAATGGTTGTTAAAACTATAACAGTGGTACAGGTGAAACATGTTCCCTCACAGCCTACAGGAAATGGAGATATGGCTCAGGACAGTCCAGAGAATTCTTCTTTGATTACTGGTGAAGGAAGTCAGGTTATCAAAGGTTATGGATGTTTTGTCTCAATGTTTCCTTACTCCTCCAACAAAATAAGCAAACAGATTAAAATTTTGAGAGATACTGGGGCAGATCAGTCATTGACAATGGTTGGTGATATAATTTGTGTCCAGATGATTTTATGAAGGAAAAGGTATTAATAAGGGGTATTAATGGAATTTATGAACCTATTTCTTTGTGTAAAGTCAACTTACAAAGTCACTTTGTAACCAGAATTGTTACGGTGGGAATGATTCCTAAATCACCTATTGAAGGGGTAGATTTTATTCTGGGTAATGATTTGGCTAGCAGAGACAGTTATGTGGGCAATGACTGTATTGCAACAGGCAGTTGATCATGCTGATCTTACCAAACTTCAGAAAATTACTATGGCCAAAAATGAAACGCTTATTGCAGATAACAAGCAATTGAAGGAAAACCTGATTAACATAGAAAACCAGCTTTTCTGTATGAAGGAGGAGCTTGCTAATGGAAAATGAGAATTGGTGAGAACAATTGAAAATCAGTTATGGAAAGTGGAACACTTGACTGAAGACTTGAAATGTCTAAATGATAAACGTGTAGAAGCAAATTTAATTAAGATAAATCTTCAGTTAAAACTTGATGAATTTTAAGCATCAGAAGTCGCTATGAAAATGTCTTGAACAAGAAAGGGAGTTGTTGGTAAATCAGGATGACTGGTTGTATGCAGAAACAAAAACCAAAACCAATGAACTGTTAGAAGTTTGTCATGAAAAGAGCAATGAGGTTCTTGAACTTCAAAGCAAACTGGAAAAAATAAAGGAGAAGATGTGTGGTATGGAGCATCACCATTCTGAAGTTGTTCCTATGAATAAAAACTCCTTGCCAAATCATGACCTAATCGATCAAAATATTGATCCAAATAATATAACTGACATATCAACTTCAGTAATAGGTAATATGAAAGTAACTGAACTGCCTACAGAATTGGAAATTAGGAATTGTCCACAAAAAGGACTGAAATCACAAAATGATCTGGAAAGGTCAATGACTAGAGGCACAGGTTTACAAGTGATTACCAGTGCTAATACACAAAATGCAGCAATTGGAATCCAGGCAAGTGCACAGTTTGCAAAAGACCATTCAAAACCTGTAGAGGAGAGGCATGATATATTTTGTAAATTATGCAAAAGAGTCGAAGGGTTAGAAGAGACTATGAAACTCCAAAGGGAGAAAATAATTGAGGCTGCTCAAAGAGAAGTGGAAAAGATATGTTTGAAATGGAATTGGGAGAAACAACAAGTTCATAAAAAGTTTAAAGATCAAACCAAGCAGGAGCATGAAACCCTTTAGTGTGAACATAAAAAGCATCCCAATAACATCATTGAAATGGCAAAAAGAGATTTTGACCAGAGAATAAATGAGATGTTAATGCACAAAAATACCTTTTTGACTTTGTTAAACCAAAATGAGAATTTACCACATTCAAGTTTGGAAAATGAGTTGAGGATGGAATTATGCCTACAGCTAACGAAAAGGGTGATTGGGCTCTGGGATTAAATGAAATATTTTTTGCTTAGGTAAAGACTGGGAATAAGAGGGAAAAGAAACACAAGGGTTGAGTTATGATAATGTACAAATTCTGCTAATAGCATTACATTTATTGACTTTGTAATTGTACAATATATGTAGCTGTGAGACAAAATTGAAAATTTATTTGTATAGACTGTAATAATCTATTGTTTGAGGTTTATGATATTAAGTTTGTGTGAGGTGGATGTAAGGTTATTGTGAACAGTGAAGCTTTTTCCTTTCAAAGGAAAAGTGTTAGGAACTAGATACAGTTTAAGTAAGTTATGTTTATGTTTCTGGGTGTTAGGAACAAGCTGTACTTTTAAGTTTAAGTTTAATTTGTATGTCTGCATTTGGGTGTTAAGAAAGGGGGGTGTTTTAGTTTTGGTTTCACTTTAAAAAGATGCCAATATTTTAATGAGGTTTTACGACTCTTGAAGGGAAGTTAAAACAAACAGAAGGTAGAAAAAACTGTGCTGTTGCCTCGCAACAGGAGGCCTACTGACACAGGGAGAAACAGAACAGCAGTTTTTTTTATTCCCGTTGAAACCAGGAGCCAGGAGAAGCTGGACACAGCAGAGGGAACTACAGAGAGCAGATTTGCCCAAAGACTTTCTACTCAAAGGAAAAGAACAGGAATCTGGAAAAGGTCCTGTTAAGTGAAGTTAACAGCAAGGAGCACAGGGAAGGCTCAGTAGCCACCCTCCAAGTTTCTAAACAAAAAATAAAAGTTAGGATCTATCAAGCCAGGTTCCACCCTTGGACCTGGCTTGTCCAGTCATGATATCAGCTGGGATAATAACAGAAGGGACAGCAAATGAGAGACATGGAATGAGGGATAGGGACTAAGGGACAGGGTGTGAGGGGACATGCACTGATTTGATTAGGATACAGATCCCAGATGACACACTTTTCAGTGCCCACATCTGGTACCATCCCTCTCCCCATGCCTCAGTGCCTACCCCCTTTGGACAGCGATAATGATATGGAGGGTTTCACCATCTATCACATGGGCTATGGAGTCTTTTATGTACTTACTGCATGGAGAGGATTGCACTGGTCAATGGGGCTCCTGAGGTCTTTACGTAA
Source organism: Carcharodon carcharias (assembly GCF_017639515.1). Taxonomy (NCBI): domain Eukaryota; kingdom Metazoa; phylum Chordata; class Chondrichthyes; order Lamniformes; family Lamnidae; genus Carcharodon; species Carcharodon carcharias. The sequence continues at coordinate 11,248,469 of NC_054471.1, forward strand.
TTCATCAAATGCAATTATCTGTAATACAACCAACAGTGTCAGTTATTAAATTTCTCATCCTTCACCATTAAGTAGAGGGGCAGATACAGATATATACACATGGTCAGATAGATGTACACACACATGCACATACCCATGTAGATGTACACAAACATTTATACACTCAGACAGATATACAAACACAGTCAGATGGATGTACACACACACACACATATATATGTCATGTTACAATCTGGTTAGGTACCAGTAACATCTTGTTTAAAGTAGACAAAATTTGAAATCCCAATTAGTTACTAAGAGAATAAAGCCACAAACAGAAAAAAGTACGAAACAAGAGTCAACAAAGCAAACAGTCAACATTATCTATCGTATGCTCTAGGATCCAGAATTAACATGAGGTAAACATGAATTAATAGGCAACCTGTGGTCAAACACAAAACTACAATCTGCAAACCAAATGACAATCACACAAGGTCACACGAATGTCTCAGCAACCCACCCAGATGTCAGTGATCACTGTGAGTCACAGTCCTTCCAATTCTATCTTCTTCACCTCAAGGGATTTCAGCTCCTCTGCTTTGAGGATATAGCCTCTGATTTCCCTCAATAGCAGCTCCAACTCAGGAAGCCAGCTTGCTTCTTCTACCTGCAATGAATTGTCAAGCAACTGGGCTCCACCTCAGCCTGCCCCAGTGACTGTTCACCTTCCAGCCACTCAATCACTTTCTCCGAGACTGCACCCCACGGTATTTGCTAGGCTAGACTACAGAGTCTATACTCAGGTACAGTTCCAGTTCTCCAGCTGAACTGCTGTCAACGACAGCTGACAACTCCCAGTTTCACTGAGCTGACAACTGCTCCCCACAGGCACTGATCAGACACCTCTCCAGCTTCAGTGAGCCTACCCTGTTCCCAGGATTCCCTGGGCCACAACTCTCAGCAGCCCTGAGCAACTACTACCCTTCAGCCTTACGCTGGCACTGCCCCTGCAGTGGCTGCAAGACTCACGCTGCTGCGCTCCTGCTGTTTCTCCAGCCTGACTAATCTCATTACACGGGTTCAGTTCCATGCCAAGAGCCCAGTCACTTGGCCATTCTCTTTGCACTATCTTCCCAGGTCCCCTCAAAGGAAACCAGGAGCCGAGCATGCACCGTACTGCACTTGGGCCAGAGTCCTGAGCATGCCAGGAGCTGCAGTCATCAGCCTCTGGCCTGAAAACACACAGAACCAATTAAAAATACAGGTTCCTTCACAGGTCTCTTCCTTGGGAGAAAGTAAACTTCACTGTAGTCAAGATTTCTTCACAACAACTTTACAAGTTCTTATCATCATAAAATGTTTTAACAATAGCTTATCACATACCGTACAGGTAGCCTTTCTATATTTTACTGTACAGGTAACCTTTCTATATTTTACAATTACATATTTAGTATTAACAAAGTTATAAATGCTTAACCAAAACAACAGTATGTACACCGAACAAGGAGGATTAGCAGAATTTAAACATCATAGAATTATCACAACTCAGAACCTTTAGTTTCTCCTACACCCTTTCTGTAAACTCTGGACAAAACTTCAGCAATTTTGTTGTTCTTTCCCATAATCTTGTCTTGGTCAACTGAATGTGGCAAAGATACATTGAAGTTTTCTTTAGAAACATCTTGACCAGCTTATATTTCTATTTTGTGTAATGTTCTCCCAGCATTAACTCTAACGTGGTGAAGTAGTCTGGAAAGAGTGTCCTGCAGTCAGCATCACGGTGAAGCAGTCTGGAAAGAGTGTCCTGCAGTCAGCATCATGGTGAAGCAGTCTGGAAAGAGTGTCCTGCAGTCAGCATCACAGTAAAGCAGTCTGGGAAGAGTGTCCTTCAGTTAGTATCACAGTGAAGCAGTCTGGGAAGAGTGTCCTGCAGTCAGCATCACAGTGAAGCAGTTTGGGAAGAGTATCCTGCAGTCAGCATCGCGGTGAAGCAGTCTGGGATGAGTGTCCTGCAGTCAGCATCACAGTGAAGCAGTTTGGGAAGAGTATCCTGCAGTCAGCATCGCGGTGAAGCAGTCTGGGATGAGTGTCCTGCAGTCAGCATCACAGTGAAGCAGTTTGGGAAGAGTGTCCTGCAGTCAGCATCGCGGTGAAGCAGTCTGGGATGAGTGTCCTGCAGTCAATTCTTGTTGAAAATAACAAGAGCAACATCACAAGCTAGCACAAGAGAGCTGCGGAGAGATCAGAACCAGCACAAATGCAGGGAAGCTTCAAAAAATGTCAGCACAAAGGTGAGAGCTGATTGGTGAGTAGAGGGTAAGTGTTTTTCTCCAGTTTTGATCTCCAGTTTAAAATAGATTAAGCTAAGGAAAGGTAAGGGTTCTAGAGTTTATTTAAAGTATATAAATAATTTAACCTTTTTTTACTGTATTTAACTGAAAGTAAGGGTTTTTTTTCAACTAGAGGCATGGCAGGGCAGCTCAGTCCTGTGTTATGTACTGCCTGCAACATGTGGGAAGTCCTAGACGCCCCTTGCACTCTGACTGACCACGTGTGCAGGAAGTGCCACCAGCTGCAGCTACTTCAGCTCCGAGTTTCAGAGCTTGAGCGGCAGCTGCAGCCACTGCGGTGTATCCGCGAGGCTGAGAGTTTTGTGGATAGCACCTTTTTACACATGGTCACCCCACGGCTTATGGAAGTGCAGAGAGAAAGGGAATGGGTGACCATCAGTCAGGAGAAAGGTGTCAGGCAGGTAGTCAGGAAATCCCCAGGGTGCATCATGCTTGAGAACCGTTTTTCTGTGTTGGAAAACGGTGAGAGTGACGGTTCCTCTGGGGAGCGCAGCCACGCTCATGGCACTGAGACTGGCTCAGCTGCACGGGGTGGGGGAAGAAAAGGAGGGGAAGAGCAATAGTGGTAGGAGACTCAATAGTAAGGGGAACAGACAGGCGTTTCTATGGCTGTAGACGTGACTGCAGGATGGTATGTTGCCTCCCTGGTGCCAGGGTCAAGGATGTCACTGAACAGCTGCAGGACATTCTAAAGGGGGAGGGCAAACAGACAGAGATCGTGGTACATATTGGTACCAATGACATAGATAGAAAGAGGGATGAGGCCCTGCAAGCAGAATTTAGGGAGCTAGGAAACAGATTAAAAAACAAGACCTCAAAGGTAGTAATCTCTGGATTATTTTCGGTGCCATGCGCTAGTGAGTATAGAAATAGGAGGTTAGCCCAGATGAATGCCTGGCTGGAGAGATGGTGCAGGACGGAGGGCTTTAGATTTCTGGGACATTGGGACCGTTCCTGGGAGCAGTGGGTCCTGTACAAGGTGGACGGGTTGCACCTGAACCGGAATGGGACCAACATCCTTGCGGGGAGGTTTGCTGGTGCTGTTGGGGAGGGTTTAAATGAACTTGGCAGGGGGGTGGGATCCTGAGTGGAGGTTCAGCAGGGGGAAATGCACAGCTAAAATTAGAAGAGAGAGCAAGTGAGTGTGGAAGACATAGAAATTATAGGCCAGTTAAGGCACAAGGGAGTTTGGCAAGGCTGGATGGTATTTATTTTAATGAAGGAGTCTGATGAATGAGGCAGATGAGTTGAGGGCACAAATTAACACATGGAAGTATGTCATTGCTGTCACAGAAACATGGTTGAGAGAGGGGCAGGATTGGCAGCTCAATATTCCAGGATATCGTGTCTTCAGGCGAGACAGGGAAGGAGGTAAAATAGGAGGGGGTATCGCAATATTGATCAAGGAATCAATTACAGCAGTACGGAGGGATGACATCTTAGAAGGCTTCTCAAATGAATCCATATGGGTAGAATTATAAAACAAAATAGAAGCAATCACATTGCTGGGAGTGTACTATAGGCCCCCAAACAGTCAGAGAGAAATAGAAGAGTAGATATGTAGGCAAATTTCAGAGAAGTGTAAAAATAATAGGGTAGTAATGGTGGGAGATTTCAACTTCCCCAATATTAACTGGGTTAGTCATAGTATGATAGGTTTAGAGGGAGTGGAATTCTTAAAATGTATCCAGGAGAGCTTTTTAAGCCAGTACATAGAAGGTCCTACAAGAGAGGGGGCGGTCCTGGACTTAATTTTAGGGAATGAAGCCGGGCAAGTGGTTGAGGTATCAGTGGGGGAATGTTTTGCAGATAGTGATCATAACTCCATTAGATTCATGGTTGTTATGGAAAAGGACAAGGATGGGCCAGAAATCAGAGTTCTAAATGGGGGAAGGCCGATTTTAATAAGATCAGATATGATTTGGCCAGAATGGACTGGGAGCAGCTACTTTTAGGTAAATCTGCAGCAAAGCAGTGGGACTCATTCAAGAAGGAAATAGGGAGAGTACAGGGCCAACATATTCCAGTAAAGACAAAGGGTGGGACCAACAAATCCAGGGAACCCTGGATGTTGAGGGATATACAGGATTGGATGAAGAGAAAAAGGGAGGCTTATGGCAGATACCGAGGGCTCAAAACAGCGGAAGCCCTCAAGGAGTATAGAATGTGTAGGGGGAAACTTAATAAGGAAATTAGGAGAGCAAAAAGGGGGCATGAAAAAACATTGGCAGGTAAAATAAAGGAAAATCCAAAGATATTTTACAAGAACATGAAGAGTAAGAGGATAACTAGGGAAAGAGTAGGGCCCATTAAGGACCATAGTTGTAATTTGTGTGTGGAGCATGGAAGACGTAGGTAGGGTTCTAAATGAATACTTTGTGTCGGTGTTCACAAGTGAGAGGGACGATATGGGTATGGAAATCAGGCAGAAGGACTGTGATATAATTAAAGAAATTAACATAGACATGGAGGGCTAGCAGGCTTAAAAGTGGATAAATCTCTAGGCCCGGACGAAATGTATCACAAGCTGTTGACTGAGGCAAGTGAGGAGATAGCTGTGGCACTGGCAATAATTTTCAATACTTCTCAGACCACAGGAGAGGTTAGGGTTAGGGTTAGGGTTAGACCCCAGAGGATTGGAAGGCAGCCAGTGTGGTACCGTTATTCAAGAAGGGAGGAAGGAAACTACAGGCCAGTCAGTCTAACCTCAGTGGTGGGGAAACTATTGGAAATAATTCTGAGGGACAGAATTAATCTACACTTGGAGAGGCAGGGATTAATCAAGGACAGTCAGCATGGGTTTGTTAAGGGCAGGTCGTGTCTAACCAATTTGATTGAATTTTTCAAAGAAGTGACCAAGTGTGTAGATGAGGGCAATGCATTTGATGTAGACTACTTGGACTTCAACAAGGCTTTTGATAAGGTCCCGCATGGGAGAGTGATGGCAAAGGTAAGAGCCCATGGGATCCAAGGCAATTTGGCAAACTGGATCCAGAATTGACTAAGTGGCAGGAAGCAGAGGGTAATGGTCAAGCAGTGTTTTTGTGACTGGATGCCTGTGTCCAGTGGGGTTTCACAGGGATCGATGTTGGGTCCCTTGCTGCAAAATGATTTAGACTTGAATGTAGGAGGATTGATCAGTGAGTTCGCAGATGACACGAAAATTGGTGGGGTGGTTAATAGTGAGGAGGATAGCCTTAGATTACAGGAGGATATTGATGGGCTGATCAATGGCAAATGGAATTTAATCCAGATAAGTGTGAGATGATGCACTTGGGCAGGACAAACAAGGCATGGGAATACACGATGGAAAGTACCGAGGATCAGAGGGATCTTGGTGTGCATATCCCCCAGTCCCTTAAGGTAGCGGGACAGGTAGGTAAGATGGTTAAGAAGGCATATGGGATATTTGCCTTTATTAGCCGAGGCATAGAATATAAGAGCAGGGAGGTTGTGCTGGAACTGTATAAAACACTGGTTAGGCTACAGCTAGAGTATTGCGTGCAGTTCTGGAATCCACATTATAGAAAAGATGTGATTGCATTAGAGACAGTGCAGAGGAGATTTACGAGGATGTTGCCTGGGCTGGAGAGTTTTAGTTATGAGGGGAGATTGGATAGACTCGGGTTATTTTCCCTGGAGCAGAGGAAATTGAGGGAGGACGTGATTGAGGTGTATAAAATTATGAGGGGCATAGATAGGGTAGACAGGAAGGAACTTTTCCCCTAGGCTATGGGCCTAGTGCTGGAAAATGGAATTAGAATAGTTAGGTACTTGTTTGACCGGCGAATACTCGATGGGCCAAAGGGCCTTTTTCTGTGCTGTATACCTACATGACTCTATGACTCATTTCTGGTGGAAATGCAAACCAATACTCTGGCATGTTCCCCTCTTCTAATATGCATATTAGTCACAATACACGATGCTTTAATGCAGAAGAACATCGGGGTTTTCTTACTCTTCTCCTCTGTTGATGGAATCATGCCTTCGATTCGTCCTTTAAATTTGCTAAAGAAAGCTTGTATTTCTGAAACAGCTTCAAAATTATCTTCCTCAATCACTTCCTTCAGAACAGATTTTGTCATTTCATTATTGTCTTAACACCAAAGGAATAAATCTGCATCTTGATAGTTTTTCTCCCTTTACTCAAGTCATATTCTAGTTTAGCCGAAAGATGCAGGAGAGCATGCCAGCACCAGCAGCAGCTGTCAACCAGGTGAAGCTACAACATAGGACTACTTGTGTGCTAAACGGCATAAGCAGCATGAGATAGACAAAGCTAAGCGATTCCACAATCAACAGATCAGATCCAAACTCTGCAGTCCTGCCACATCCAGTCGTGAATGTACAATTAAATAACTAACTGGAGGTTCCACATATATCCCCATCCTCAACGATGGAGGAGCCCAGCACATCAGTGCAAAACACGAGGCTGAAGCATTTGCAACAATCTTCAACCAGAAGTGCAAAGTAGATGACCTATCCCAGCTTCCTCAGGAGGAAAACTCTCCGCTGGTTGGAGTCTAACCTGGCACAATGGAAGATGGTTGTGGTTGTTGGAGGTCAATTATCTCAGTTCTGGGACATCACTGCAGGAGTTCCTCAGGGTAGTGTCCTCGGCCCAACCATCTCCAGCTGCTTCATCAATGACCTTCCTTCCATCATAAGGCCAATTACCGCCCCATCAGTCTACTGTACATCATCAACAAAGTAATAGAAGGGATCATCAACAATGCTCTCAAGCAGCACTTGCTTAGCAATTAGCTGCTCACTGATGCCCAGTTTGGGTTCCACCAGGGCCACTCAGCTCCTGACCTTATTATGGCCTTGACTCAAACATGAACAAAAGAGCTGAAGTCAATAGATGAGGTGAAAGTGACTGTCCCTTGACATCAAGGCTGCATTTGACTGAGTGTGACATCAAGGAGCCCTAGCACAACTGGAGTCAATGAGAATCAGGGAGAAAACTCTTCACTGGTTGGAGTCATACCTAGCACAAAAGAAGATGGTTGTAGTTGTTGAAGATCAGTCATCTCAGCTCCAGGACATCATCGGAGGTGTTCCTCAGGGTAGTGTCCTCGGCCCAGCTATCTTCAGCTGCTTCATCAATGACCTTCCTTCCATCATGAGGTCAGAAGTGGGGATGTTCACTGATGATTGCACAATGTTCAGCACCATTCGTGACTCCTCAGATACTCAAGCGGTCCATCTCTAAATGCAGCAAAACCTGGACAATATTCAGGCTTGGGATGACAAGTGGCAAGTAATATTCACGCCACACAAGTGCCAGGCAATCACCATTTCCAACAAAAGAGAATCTAACCATCGCTGCTTGATATTCAATGGCATTCCCGTCGCTGAATCCCCCACTACCAACATCCTGGGGCATACCATTGACCAGAAACTGAACTGGACTAGCCATATAGATACTGTGGCTACAAGAGCAGGTCAGAGGCTAGGAATCCTGTGGAGAGTAACTCGCCACTTGATTCCCCAAAGCCTGTCCACCATCTACAAGGCACAAGTCAGGAGTGTGATGGAATACCCTCCACTTGCCTGGATGAGTACAGCTCCCACAACACTCAAGAAGCTGGACACCATCCAGGAGAAAGCAGCCGCTTGATTAGTATCCCATGCACAAACATACTGTCCCTCCACCACCGACGCACAGTAGCAGTGTGTACCATCAACCATCGCCTGCACTGCAGGAACTCACCAAGGCTCCTTTGACAGCCTTTTCAAACCCATGATCACTACCATCTAGATGGACAAGGACAGCAGATGTATGGGAATGCCATCACCTGCAAGTTCCCCTCCAAGCCATTCATTATCCTGACCTGGAAATATATTGCCATTCCTTCACTGTCACTGGGTCAAAATCCTGGGATTCCCTCCCTAACAGCACTGTGGGTGTACCTACACCATATGGACTGCAGCAGTTCAAGAAGGCAGCTCACCACCACCTTCTCTAGGGCAATTAGGGATGAGCAATAAATGCTGGCCTGGTCAGTGACACTCACATCCCATGAATGAATAATAAAAGATGTGCTACAGCCTTCTGCACACATTCATATTCTTCCTGCTGACTCTTCAAAAGTGAAACCTTCAACTCCGTTTTTTTACAATTTGATCCAAATATTTGCCTAACCTCTTATTTTCCAATTCTTTTTCAAGTTTGTTGATCTTTTCATTCAGCCCAGCAAATGGCCTTGAAGGCATCCTCCTCAGCCAGTCCACCTTCAGTCATTTTCTGAACTTTATTTGCTTGTTTTAGTCAATTATGAAGCTCCTCAACTACTATGGTGAGTTCAGTTGCTTTGTTTCAGAGTCATCTGCAAAACCTTTATTCAGGCTTGACAACTTCACATGGACATTCAGTTCATTTTGGAATCTTTCTTCCATGATTGCTGACAGCTCCTTAAGGTCTTTCAGTTTACTCATTAAATCCTTAATCTGTTCCTCAAAGGTGTCCTTAGCAGCTTTTAAAGTCTTTATCTGCTTTCCATACCACACATCTCATCCTTTTTGTTAGACCATAAGACATAGGAGCAGAAATTAGGCCATTCAGCCCATCGAGTCTGCTCTGCCATTCAATCATGGCTGATAAGTTTCTCAACCCCATTCTCCCGCCTTCTCCCCGTAACCTTTGACCCCCTTACCAGTCAAGAACCAGATTACATCGGAGTTCAAGAATTTCATTGCTCATTTCACAATGATTTTCCAGTTGGTTGTCAGTCTTGGCTTTTAGTTCAACATTCAACTAACTTTACTGATTCATCAGTACTTCCTTTTCCTGTTCAAGACATTTTTCGCAATCGTTAATAGAGACTTCCGAAGTTCATCAAGTTTTAATTGAAGATCCATCTCTGTTCAATTCAATTCTACAAGTTTCTCATTTAGATACTTCAAATTCTCATTCAATTGTTTTACTTTCTGTGACTGATGTTCAAGTGTTCTCGCCAGTTTTCATTATTTATTATCTAACTCATCTTTTGTGCGTGAATGTTGGTTCTCTACACTGATTAGTTTTTCTTTCAATTGCTCTTTAAGTGCAGAGAGCTCCTCATGCAGCTTTTGACATTCTTGCATTACAGATACTAATTTTTCTGGGCCCTGGTTTAGTTGGCCAGGATTTCACCCTCCCCCGGGGATTTTGGGGCTCACCAAGGGGAAAATGACACGGGATGACATCGGGAGGAATCCCTGACATCATCCTGGTCCCTTTAAATTTTCAGGAAGGCGGGCGGACAGCGAAACCAGCTGTCTGCCCGCCGACCTGTCCATGGCCAATTGAGGCTATTGACAGGCTCAGTAAGGTAATTAAAGACCTGCCTGTCCAAGCTTAAGGCTGGCGGGTAGGCCAGGAGCTCCAGCGGGCTCCGGATTATTCATGAAACCTCATCCACTGGCGGGATGAAGTTTCATGTCCGTTTTTTAAGCATTTAATACATTTTATGGGTTTATTATTAACGTCCCATCTCGTGTGTTAATAATTTCAATATTTATCTACTTTTAGACTTTACTTGCCTGTCAGCGCTCTCCCTGAGACAGGACTTTGCCTCAGGGAGCAGCGTGCTCTTTCGTGCATATGTGCAAAAGAGCGCAGCTTGACAGATGGGGAATCGCTCCCCCCCCTTGTACAGGAAGCACGTAGCGCTTCCCGTTAGGCAGGCCGCTGGGCGGGTCAACTACAAAATGGCGGCGAGCCCCGTTTCAGTGGCGGGGGTCAGCTGTCCGTCTGCCGCCGAGCCGGTGGGGCTCGCCAAGGGCAAAATTCTGCCCGTTGTGTTTCCACTTCAAAATCAAGTTGCTCGTAGTGCAGTCAATTTTAAAATGCTCATATTTGGATTTTAGGTTGGCTACATCTGCCTCTTTAGTGGCAAAAAGCTATTTGAGTTTGGCCACAGTAATTTTGGGGACTTGGCAAGTTAAGGATGATCGAGCAATTGCTGCAACACAGCTACCACCATGTTACCATCTGCACCTGCCAAATCATTACCCAGTATAAAATCTAACCCATCCATAGGTAAACTGGGAACAATTCCCACAATAACACTTCTGTTTATTAAGTCACTTTGCAAATTAGTATAAGGGAACAGGTCCATAAGTACCATGCAAACTCCCTTTTAATGCCTTTTCTTTCATTAAACCATTTGGAACACAAATCACATCATCAGTCACCATCAATGACTGAACTGCCTTAGTATCTCTCAAAAGATTCATCTGTTTACTTGTTTTGTTGTAAGAGTAAAGGAATATTTTCCCCTTAGAGACAAAACTTCAATAACCTCTAGTAACCTGATTCATTTCATCAGTATCCAGGGGAAGAAACTCCTTGACTATCTGAGGCCTATCCCCCATTCTAATAGGTTCTGAGGTAACACATTGCAATTGTACCATTGCTACTGTTTTAATACCCGTTTCCTTTCCTGGTACTGTCTTTTCTTAATGCTCCTTAAGCATCCCTATCCCTGCCACCAAATTACCACTCAATTTCCAATAATTTGCTTTTACATGGCCTGTCTTACAGCAGTATACTGAGTTCTTTACATCACTTTTATCCTCTATGTTACCATGTTTATTGATTGGAACAGCTTCTGCGTTCTCTCTAAAGCCAGAATCTTTTCCATTCCTCCACCTTCCCTGTGGGTTTACAAATCAAGGTCTACTGCTCCCAAGCTGCCTACGTGATATAATCTGTCAGACCTCCGACTTCCCTTAACTTAGAAACCCTGTGGTCTTCTAGCTATGAGCTAATGGCGATTAGGAAGCTGTTCCAAAATTCTTCCATTATCATTAGCTCCCTCACATTCTCAAAATTCTGTTCACGTTTCAGAGCTCGAAACCACCAATACCACAATATTTCTTTCTCCCTGGCAAATCAACATACAAACATTTATACAGTCTTTTCTTTAAAGTGTGAAATTTTAATTGATGCATTTCAGGGACAAGCTCATAAGCATTAAGTACCATCTCCTCCGGAGGTGCCCAGAAGCATAGATGCCAGTCTTCAGCCAATTCGATTCACTCCATGTGATATCAAGAAACGGCAGAAGACACTTAATACTGCAAAGGCTATGAGCCCTGACAATATTCTGGCAATAGTACTGAATACTCGTGCTCCAGAACTTGCCACACCCCTAGCCAAGGTGCTCCAGTACAGCGACAACACTAGCACTTACCTGCCAATGTGGAAAATTGCCCCAGTATGTTCTGCGCACAAAAAACAGGACAAATCCAACCCGGCCAATTACTGCCCCATCAGTCTACTCTCGATCATCAGTAAAGTGATGATCAACAGTATTATCAAGCTGCACTTGCTTAGCAATGACCTGCTCATTGACGCTCAGCTTGGGTTCCGCCAGGGTCACTGAGCTTCTGACCTCATTACAGCCTTGACTCAAACATGGACAAAAAAGCTGAACTCCAGAGGTAAGGTGAGAGTGACTGCCTTTGACATCAAGGCAGCATTTGACCAAATGTGGAATCAAGGAGCCCGAGCAAAACTGGAGTCAATGGGAATCCGGGGTGAAAATCCTACTGGTTGGAGTTATACCTAGCACAAAGAAAGATGGTTGTGTTGGTCAGAGGTCAATCATCTCAGTTCCAGGACATCACTGCAGAAGTTCCTCAGGGTACTGTCCTTGGCCCAACCATCTTCAGCTGCTTCATCAATGACCCTCCTTCCATCATAAGGTCAGAAGTGGGGATGTTCACTGATGATTGCACAATATTCAGCACCATTCACAACTCCTCAGACACTGAAGCAGTCCATGTCCAAATGCAGCAAGACCTGAACAATATCCAGGCTCGGGCTGCAAGTGGCAAGTAACATTCACACCACACAAGAGCCAGGCAATGACCATCTCCAACAGGAGAGACTCTAACCAACCCCCCCTTGACATTCAATGGCATTACCATCGCTGAATCCCCCACTGTCAACACCTTGGGGGCTACCGTTGACCAGAAACTGAACTGGACTAGCTATATAAATACTGTGGTTACAAGAGCAAGTCAGACGCTCGGAATCCTGTGACAAGTAAGTCACCTCCTGACTCCCCTCCAGCTACAAAGCACAAGTCAGGAGTGTGATGGAATACTCCCCACTTGCCTGGATGAGTGCAGCTCCCACAACACTCAACAATCTTGACACCATCCAGGATAAAGCAGCCCGCTCGATTGGCACCACATCCACAAACATTCACTCCCTCCATCACCGACGCACAGTAGCAGCAGTGTGTGTACCATCTACAAGATGCACTGCAGGAATTCACCAAAGCTCCTTAGTCAGCACCTTCCAAACCCACGACCACTACAATCTAGAAGGACAAGGGCATCAAATACATGGGAATACCATTGCCTGGAAGTTCACCTCCAAGGCACTTGCCATCCTGACTTGGAAATATATTGCAGCTCCTTCAAAAGCGGGGCCAAAATCCTAGAACTCCCTTCCTAACAACCCTGTGAGTGTACCTACACCACAGAGACTGCAGTAGTTCAAGAAGACAGCTCACCACCACCTTCTCAAGGGCAATTAGGGATGGGCAATAAATGCTGGCTCAGCCAGTGTTGCTCACATCCCATAATGAATAAAAAATAATACCACAGTTTTAACTGTCTCATAATTTGAAGTTTGTTCTTCTGAAAGACTAGAATAAACATCCATTACTCTCCCCACCAAGGCGCTTTGCAACATCAGGGTTCATGCGTCCACTATAAAAGCAAAAAATGCTGGAAATAATCAGCAGGTCTGGCAGCATCTGTGGAGAGAGAAACAGAGTTAATGTTTCAAGTCTATATGACTCTTCTTCTCTCTCCACAGATGCTGCCAGGCCTGGTGGGAAATATTGGTCTACAAAGGGGCCTGGGTATCCTTGTACACCAATCACTGAAAGCAAGCATGCAGGTGCAGCAAGCAGTTAAGAAGGCAAATGATATGTTGGCCCTCATTGCAAGAGGATTTGAGTACAGGAGCAAGGATGTCTCACTGCAGCTGTACAGGGTCTTTGTGAGACCACACCTGGAGTATTGTATGCAGTTTTGGTCTCCTTACCTAAGAAAGGATATACATTCCATAGAGGGGGAGCAGTGAAGGTTCACCAGACTGATTTCTAGTTTGGCAGGATTGTAGTATGTGGAGAGATTGGGCCGACGAAGCCTGCATTCACTGGGGTTTACAAGAATCAGAGGAGATCTCATTGAAATATAACATTCTGACAGGGATGGACAGACTGGATGTAGGGGTGATATTTCCTCTGGCTGGTGGGGTCTAGAACAAGTGGACACAGTCTCAGGATATGGAGTAGACCACTTAGGACCAAGATGAGGAGAAACCTCTTCACTCAGAGGGTGGTGAACCTGTGGAATTCTCTACCACACAAGGTTGTGGAGGCCAGGTCACTGAATATAGTTAAGAAGGAAATAGTTAGATTTCTGGACTCTGGGGAGAGAGCGAGAGTATGGCATTGAGATAGAGAATCAGCCATGATCTTATTGAATGGCAGAGCAGGCTTACAGGGCCGAAAGACCTACCCCTGCTCCTATTTTCTATGTTTCTATGTTTCCCCAGCAGTTTTTGTTTTTATTTCAGATTTGCAGCATCTGTAGTATTTTGCTTTCATTCATGTCTCTGCTGGTCATGTAGTCATTGTTTCGAATGAGATAAAATATCTCATAACTCCATCCTCAGTGATTTCAGGCACTAGGCAAAGGTTTGTTGTTCAATCAAAGCTAGCAGTTGGATTTGACTCATCTTCCAAACAATTAGCCTGTCTTTCACCCTATAACCTAAGCTTTTCTTTAGCCAGTGCATGCTGTTTTATTCTTTCCTCTCTTTGAAACTCTCTTCTTTCTCCTTATCTATTCTGCCCTTGCTAACTTCTCTCTAGAGTTCAATGTCAAGTTTTTGCATTTCCATTTCTTTTGCTCTTTCTCGTTCCTCTTTTGCAAGCTCAAGGTTTATCATTTCTTTTCCTTTTTGAGTGCAAGGTTTTGCTTTTCTCTATCTTTTCCTATCTCAAGCTGCATCATCTACAACTGAATTCTAGCCAACTCAGGCTACATTCTACCTGGGCCAGGCTTTTCTTCTTCCAATCCCAGATGCTGTGCTAATACCTCAATTATATCTGCCTCTTCCGTCCCTGATTTTAACTCTAATGGTTAATTATTGCAAATCACTCAGGTATAAATCTCCCCTTGCCAGAAAAGTCACAGCAATTGCCAAAACCATCATGTTTTTCAATAAGTACAGCAGAAATTCACCAAGAGATCTTGTTAGCCCTAACCTTAGCAAGTGCCAGCACCTACATCCGTCTGTGGATTCAAGATCTTGCAAAGAGCCCCCAATTTTGTTATGATCCAGTTAGGGATCAGAAAGTTTTTGTTTAAAGTAGATGGAACAGTGGCAGCAGTGTGTACCAGCTACAAGATGCACTGCAGCAGCTCGCCAAGGCTCCTTCAACAGTACCTTCCGAACCTGCAACATCCATGACCTAGAAGACAAGGGCCACAGGTGCTTGGCAACACCACCAACTGCGATTTCCCCTCCAAGCCACGCACCATCCTGACATCCTGAATTATATCACCGTTCCTTCAAGGTTATAGCCTCTGATTTCCCTCAACAGTAGCTCTAACTCAGGAAGCCCTCTTGCTTTTTCCACCTGCAATGAGTTGTCAAGCAACTGGACTCCAACTCGGCCTGCCCCAATGACTGTTCACCTCCCAGGCACTCAATCACTTCATCTGAAACTGCAGCTCACAATATTTGGCAGGCGGTGCTACTATACTCAGGTATAGTTCCAGCTTCCTAGCTGCACCATTGCCAATGACTGCTGTCAACTGGCTTTTTTTTGCCCTTAACTCTCAGGTTCACTGAGATGATAACTGCTCTCCATTGGCACTGAACAGACACCTCCTCAGCTTCCATGAGCTGACCCTGCTTTCAAGCTTCACTGAGCCTCAATTTCCAGCTTATTGGAGCTAACTGCTGCTCCTTGGCTTCAGAGATGAGCCAGGGAACTACAGGCCAGTGAGTCTCACATCAGTGGTAGGGAAACTATTGGAGAAAATTCTGAAGGAGAGAATCTATCTCCACTTGGAGAGGCAAGGTTTTATCAGGGATAGTCAGCATGGTTTTCTCAGAGGGAGGTCATGCCGAACAAATTTGATTGAATGTTTTGAGGAGGTGACCAGGTGTGTAGATGAGGGTAGTGCCGTTGATGTAGTTTATATGGATTTCAGCAAAGACTTTGACAAGGTCCCACATGGGAGACTTATAAAGAAGGCAAATGCACATGGGATACAGGGTAATTTGATAAGGTGGATTCAAAATTGGCTTAGTTGTAGGAGACAGAGGGTGATGTCAGAAGGCTGCTTTAGTGACTGGAAGCCAGTGTCCAGTGGCGTACCACAGGGATCTGTGCTGGGTCCCCTATTATTTGTCATTTATATAAACGACATAGATGACTATGTGGGGGGTAGGATTAGTAAGTTTGCGGATGACACAAGGATTGGCCGGGTGATTAACAGTGAGGTTGAGTGTCTTGGGCTACAGCAAGATTTAGACGGTCAAATGGACAGATAAGTGGCAGATGGAATTTAACCCTTAAAAGTGTGAGATGATACACTTTGGAAGGAGTAATTTGACAAGGAAGTATTCAATGAATGGCATGACAATAGGAAGTTCTGAGGAACAAAGGGACTTTGGCGTATGTGTCCATAGATCTCTGAAAGCGGAGGGGCATGTTATTGGGGTGGTGAAAAAGGCATATGGGACACTTGCCTTACTCAATCGAGGCATAGATTACAAAAGTAGGGAGGTCATGTTGGAGTTGTATAGAACCTTAGTGAGGCCACAGCTGGAGTACTGTGTGCAGTTCTGGTCGCCACATTATAGGAAGGATGTGATTGCACTGGAGGGGATGCAGAGGAGATTCACCAGGATGTTGCCTGGGATGAAACATTTAAGTAATGAAGAGAGGTTGGATAGACTTGGGTTTTTTTCGTTGCAGCAGAGAAAACTGAGGGGTGATCTGATCGAGGTGTACAAGATGTTGTGATAGACATGTGTTACAGGAAAAGCAAAATTTACAAAGTGTCCAGCAAGGGAAGTTGATGGGGTTAAACTGTTTATACTTCAATGCAAGGAGTATTAAAAACGAGGTAGATGAGTTAAGGGCACAAGTAGACACATGGCAGCAGGATGTCATTGCTATAACAGAGACCTGGCTAAAGGAGGGACAAAGAAGGCAGCTTAATATCCCTGGTTATAGAGTCTTCAGACACGATAGAGTAGGAGATAAAAAAGGATGGAGGGTAGCACTAATGGTTAAAGAATCAATTCCAATTGTGAGAAGGGATGATACACTAAAAGGGTCAACAAACGAGGCTTTATGGATTGAGCTTAGAAATAAAAAAGGGGCAGTCACACTACTGGGAGTATACTACAGACCCCCAAATAGTGAAAGGGAAATAGAAGAACAAATATATAGGCAAATTTCTACTTGTAAGAACAAGAGGGCAAGGGCAATAATAGTAGGAGAATTCAACTATCCTAATATCAACTGGGATTCAAACAATATAAGGGGCACTGAGGGAGGAAAATTCATGCAGTGTGTCCAGGAAACTTTCTTCAACCAATTAGTGACAACCCCAACGAGAGGAGATCCAATTCTAGACC
This sequence comes from Carcharodon carcharias, assembly GCF_017639515.1. Classification (NCBI taxonomy): domain Eukaryota; kingdom Metazoa; phylum Chordata; class Chondrichthyes; order Lamniformes; family Lamnidae; genus Carcharodon; species Carcharodon carcharias. The sequence continues at coordinate 11,265,476 of NC_054471.1, forward strand.
TAGTCTTGGGGAACGAAGAAGGGCAAGTGGGTGAAGTGACAGTTGGCGACCATATTGGGGACAGTGATCACAATTCAGATGGATTTTGTATTACCATGGAAAAGGACAGAGATAAGGCAGGAGTAAAAGTCTTGAACTGGGGGAAGGCAAATTTTGCAGAAATGAGGAGGGACTTTGCTGAGGTGGACTGGATAGCATTGCTGGAGGATAAAACAGTGGAAAACCAGTGGGAAGCATTAAAAAGCAAGATCCTAATTTACAAAGTAGACATATCCCCTACAAAGGTAAGAGTGGTACTGCCAAATCTAGACCCCCCTGGTTGTCTAGAGGAATACAGGGGAAGATCAAACATAAAAAGAAAGCATACGATAGGCACAAAGAACTAAGCACTGCAGATAGCCTAGACGAATATAGGAACTGTAGGGATGAAGTAAAAAAGGAAATAAGGAAATCAAAGAGAGGGCATGAAAAAAGATTAGCAAGTAAAGTTAAAGATAACCCAAAGATGTTTTACCAATACATTAATGCTAAAAGGTTAGTTAAGGAAAAAGTGGGACCTATCAGAGATGAAGATGGAAACTTGTGTGTAGATGCAGAGGCTGTGGGAAGGGTTTTGAATGAATATTTTGTCTCCATGTTTACAAAGGAAAGGGAGTATGTAGATATAGTAGTCTAGGAGGAACACAGCGAGATATTGGACGGGATAGTCATAAAGAGAGAGGAAGAACTTGAAGGGTTGAAATCCTTGAAAGTTGACAAGTCACCAGGGCCAGATGGATTGTTTCCAAAGCTGCTGAAGGAAGTCAGGGAGGAGATAGCAGATGCTCTGAGGATGATTTTCCAATCTTTAGGAGATACATGGGAGGTACCAGAGGACTGGAGAAATGCAAACATAGTTCCATTGTTTAAAAAGGGATCAAAGGAAATGCCAAACAATTATAGGCCGGTTAGTCTTGCATTGGTGGTGAGCAAATTAGTAGAATCAATCCTGAGAGATAGGATTAATTGTCATGTGGAAAGGCGTGGACTAGTCAGGGATGGTCAGCTTGGATTTGTTAAAGGAAGGTCTTGTCTCACAAATTTGATTGCATTCTTTGAGGAAGTGACAAGAAGGGTTGATGAAGGTAGTGCAGTGGATGTTGTGTACATGGATTTTAGCAAGGCATTTGACAAGGTCCCACATGGCAGATTGGTCAGGAAAGTAAAAGCCCATGGGACTCAGGGTGATGTGGCAAACTGGATAAAAGGTTGGCTTTGTAACAGGAAACAAAGGGTAATGGTCAATGGATGCCCTTGTAAATGGAAAGTTGTCTCAAGTGGTGTTTCACAGGGCTCGGTGTTGGGACCCTTGCTGTTTGTGTTATATATTAACAATTTGGAATGTGAACGTAGGGGGCACGATTGGGAAATTTGCAGATGACACAAAGATTGGCCGAGCAGTGGATAATGTAGAGGATGGCCATAATCTCCAAAACAATATAGATGGGTTGGTGGAGTGGGTGGTAAAGTGACAGATGAATTTTAACATAGAGAAGTGTGAGGTCATGCATTTAGGGAGGTCAAAAAGTTACAGGGGTTACACAATAAATGGGAATATACTAAGAGGGTTAGATGAAGTGAGAGATCTTGGCGTACAAGTACACAGGTCCCTGAAGGCAGCAGTTCAAGTAGACAAGGTTGTAAAAAAGGCATATGGAATGCTCTCCTTCATTGGCAGAGGTATAAAATATAAAAGTAAGGATATAATGTTGGAATTGTATAAAACACTGGTGAGGCCACAACTGGAGTATTGTGTGCAGTTCTGGTCACCACATTACAGGAATGACGTAATAGCTCTGGAGAGAGTGCAGAGGAGGTTTACAAGAATGTTGCCAGGGTTGGAAAAGTGTAGCTACGAGGAGAGATTGGAGAGGTTGGGGTTATTTTCCTTGGAACAAAGAAGGCTGAGAGGTGACTTGATTGAGATGTACAAAATTATGAGGGGAATAGATAGAGTGGACAGGATAAAATTATTTCCCTTGACGAAGAATTCTAGAACCAGGGGACATAGATTCAAGATAAGTGGCAGAAGGTGTAGGGGGGGACATGAGGAAGGATTTTTTAATGCAGAAGGTAGTGGGTATCTGGAATTTGCTGCCCAAGTTGGTGGTATGGGCAGAAACTCTAATCTCTTTTAAAAAGTACCTGGATCTGCACCTTAAGTGCTGTAAGCCGCAGGGCTATGGGCCGGGTGCAGGAAGGTGGGATTAGAAAGGGCACCTGGGGTGTCCTCAGGCTGGCATGGACAAGATGGGCTGAATGGCCTCCTTCTGTGCTGTAACTTTTCTGCGGTTCTATGGTTCTATTATGAGGGGCATGGACAGGGTGGATAGGGAGCAGCTCTTCCCCTTAGTTGAAGGTCAGTCACGAGGAGACATAAGTTCAAGTTGAGGGGCAGGAGGTTTAGGGGGGATGTGAGGAAAAACTTTTTTACCCAGATAGTGATGAGGGTCTGGAATGCGCTGCCTGGGAGGGTGGTGGAGGCGGGTTGCCTCACATCCTTTAAAAAGTACCTGGATGAGCACTTGGCACATCATAACATTCAAGGCTATGGGCCAAGTGCTGGTAAATGGGATTAGGTAGGTAGGTCAGGTGTTTCTCACGTGTTGGTGCAGACTTGATGGGCCGAAGAGCCTCTTCTGCACATTGTGATTCTGTGATTCTTTGACAATGGCAGTTCAGAATTATTTACTTCAACAAAGACATCAGATCTGTCTATTCTTTGTCAATCTGGCACTTCAAGGTTCGAAGTTTCAACTTTGATTTCAAGTGGATTAACTGGCTGTTGAAGGATTTCTCAACTTCTGAGATGATCCACGTGTTTCCTAACAATCCTGTGTTCCACCTCTACCTGATAAGATAAAAGGTCCTGTTTCAGAGATGATTCTACCAGGACCCATCAAGATCCAGTTGCAAAACTTCGTACAAAAACTGTCCCTCCCATAGCAAACTCTCGACCTTTACTGTGAATATCATGATTCACTTGCTGACTACACTGGTTTCTCTCCGCATTCCCCTCGAAATTAGGGAATACTAGACTCAATTTTGTATGAATTCAGCGCTTCATTAACAATTCAGTGGTCACATGAGGAGTTGTGCGATAGCTGAACAGGAATCTTGAAATTTCCATCTCTAATGTTCCCTCAGTTCATTTTTCATCCCTGTTTTAAAGGTTTGTACTGCTCTTTCTGCTAACCCATTGGAAAAGGGATGATATGTTGCTGTTCTGATGTGTTTAATCCTATTTAGGTTCCCGAATCTTTGGAATTCAGTGCTAGTGAAAGCAGTACCATTATCTAACACAATAACTTCAGGTAAGCCATGAACACTGAAACTCTGGCAGTTTTTCAATGGCTGAGATGAAATAGGTGATCTCACTTCACTCCATTTGGAATGTGCATTGATAATCACAAGAAACATGGTACCTAGAAATGCACCGACATAGTCTATATGTAGTCTAACCCAGGGTCAAACAGGCCACTCCCATGGATGAGGTGGAGCTGAAACGGGCAACTTCTGCCATTGCTGACACTGGAGACAGTGTTTCACCATTTTTTTCTATATCACTGTCTATACCTGGCACAAGATATAACTTTGTGTGAGCATCTTCATTTTCGAAGTACCAGGATGCGCACTATGAAGTTCTTCTAATAATGGTTCTCTCTCTTGCAAAGGAACAATGACTCTTGCTCCCCATAATAAGTACCATCTTGACAACTCAGTTCAGGTATACGTACAAAGAATCGTTTTCATTCCTCAGAGACTTGTGCATCTGACCATCCTGTAATACTTGTTCATGAACTGTTGCTAAAACTGAATCCCGATTTGTCCAATTCTTTATCTGTCTCACGCAGACTGGTGAGGAGTCCAGGAAATTCAACGCAAGTACTACCTGTTGAGGTACTGGAACATGCATTATACTATCTGGCAAAGGGAGATGATTGAGGCCGTCTGCATTTGCTATATGCACACCCGGACGGTGCATAAAAGTGTACTCGTATGCCAATAAAATTGAAGCCCATCTTCGAAATCTAGCAGAGGCTATCAGTGGGAATGCCTTATCTTCACTAAACAACCCTAACAGTGGTTTGTGATCTGACACTATGGTGAAGTGTCGACCGTGCAAATATTGATGGAACTTATTTACTCCAAATACAATAGATAAGCCCTCTTTTTCAACTTGTGAGTAACCTTTCTTGGCTACATGAAGGGTTCTGGATACATATCCTATCCGTCTTTCAGGTCTCTCCTCCATCTTGTGTGACAATACACTCCCATTCCGCAGGGAGATGCATCACAAGTGAGTATCAATTCCTTAGATGGGTCATAATGCACTAGCAGACACGACGAGTGTAAAAGTTCCTTGGCTCCCATGAAAGCTTCCTCTTGCTGTGCCCTACAGGACCATCTGTGAGTCTTCTTCAATAATAAGTATAAAGGGGCTAACCCCTTTAGATAGATTAGGCAAGAATCTAGCGTAATAGTTTACCATGCCCATAAAAGACTTGAGCTCCGTGGCATTGGTAAGAGAGGTCGCTTCCTTGATTGACCTGACTTTCTCCTCTAATGGATGCAACCCTTGGATATCCACTCTATGACCCAGATACACAACATCCTTGGCTTGGAAAGCGCACTCTTCTTTTTTCTTAAACTAACGGCAGCCTCTAAAAATCTCTTCAGAACCTCTTCCAGGGTTGCCACATGTTCTGCTCCTGTGGATCCTGTGATTAGGATGTCATCCAGGTACACTATAACTCAGGGAAGTCCTTGTAGTGAGCTTTCCATAGTTCTTTGGAACATTGCACAGGCAGAAGACACACCTAAGGATAGGCGTGTATATTGGCACAGGCCCTTGTGGGTGTTTATGGTGACGTCACTTCTTGATGCGTATTTGTCTAATTTCGTAGCCTTGTTTACCGTTAATTTATAATCTCCATAGATGCGACTGGTTTGGTCTGGTTTCATCACAAGGACTATGGGTGCTCCCCATTCTGAAAATTGGACTGGTTGTATTATTCCTAACTTCTCCAAAAGACATAATTCTGCACCTACCTTTTCTTTTAGAGTGTAAGGCACAGGTCTTGCCTTAAAAAACCTGGGTGTTGCTTCCACATATATTTTAGCTTGTTGGCCTTTGATTTTCCCTAACTAATCTCGTACTAACACTCATACTTTTTCAGCAACCCTGGAACTCCTCCTGTCCTGACCTGAAAAGTTTCTGACTAATTTAGTTTGATTTCCTTCAACCAAACACAGCCCAAAAGGGTAGGTCCTTCTCCTGTTGCAACAATTATAAGCAGCTGGGATGTCTATTGTCCGTATGATACAGGTAGAGAGGTGACGCCTTTCACTGGTATTGCTTCTCCTGTGTGTTTTTAACTGAGCAGCAATTTTCTCCAAACTCATTGGCTGAGTAACTTCTCTGAAGTATCCAAAGATGTGTTCTCCCACCACTGTGGTCGATGCTCCTGTGTCAACCTCCCTGAGCAGAAGCTTTCCATTTACTTGAAGTGTAATGGTGATTGGTTCCATTTCCCTTGCCTTCAGATTGTGTAGGGAATAAAGGTCAGCCTCAGTTACCTCTGGTTCATCGATATTGGGCACTTCATTTAGCCTGACCTGCTGTTTGAATGGCAGTCATGACCTAGTCCTGCACTGTTTAACAATATGCCCTTTTTTGTGGCAGTAGTGGTGTTCTGCCTCTTTAAATCTATAGACTTCGGGTGTATGATTTGCCCCATAACGGTAACACTAACTTCGGGTTAATGGTGAGCTGCTTCCAGCAATTCTTTGCGGTTTTCTAGCAGTAGGGACAGCGTCTCACTTCAGGGTAGCCTCCCTGATCTGTGCACCACACCTGGCAGCAGGTTCCCGCGCCAGCTGCAGAACGGCACCGCATTGCACACGCTGCACAGCGTGCGAGTCCATCTCAGCACGCTCCAGTTTTTTTTTATTCATTCACGGGATGTGGACTTCACTGGCTGGTCCAGCATTTATTGCCCATCCCTAGTTGCCCTTGAGAAGGTGGTGATGAGCTGCCTTCTTGAACTGCTGTAGTGCATGTGGTGTAGATGCACCCACAGTGCTGATGGGGAAGGAGTTCTGGGATTTTAACCCAGCGACAGTGAAGGAACGGTGATATATTTCCAAGTCAGGATGGTGAGTGACTTGAAGGGGAACTTCCAGGTGGTGGTGTTCCCATCTATCTGCTGCCCTTGTCCTCCTAGATGGTAGTGGTCATGAGTTTGGAAGGTGCTGACTAAGGAGCCTTGGTGAGTTCCTGCAGTGCATCTTGTAGATGGTACACACACTGCTGCTACTGTGTGTCGGTGGTGAAGGGAGTCAATGTTTGTGGATGTGGTGCCAATCAAGCGGGCTGCTTTGTCCTGGATGGTGTCAAGTTGCTTGAGTGTTGTGGGAGCTGCACTCATCCAGGCAGATGGGGACTATTCCATCACACTCCTGACTTGTGCCTTGTAGATGGTGGACAGGCTTTGGGGAGTTAGGAGGTGAGTTACTCGTCACATGCTTCCTAAGCCTCTGACTTGTAGCCACAGTATTTACATGGCTAATCCAGTTCAGTTTCTGGTCAATGGTAACCCCCCAGGATGCTGATAGTGGGGGATTCAGTGATGGTAATGCCATTGAACATCAAGGGGCGATGGTGGATTCTCTCTTGTTGAGAATGGTCATTGCCTGACACTTGTGTGGCATGAATGTGACTTGCCACTTGTCAGCCCAAGCCTGGATATTGTCCAGGTCTTGCTGCATTTGGACACGGACTGTTTCAGTATCTGAGGAGTCACGAGCAGCGCAATCATCAGCGAACATCCCCACTTCTGACCTTATGATGGAAGGAAGGTCATTGATGAAGCAGCTGAAGATGGTTGGGCCAAGGACAATACCCTGAGGAACTCCTGTAGTGATGTCCTGGAGCTGAGATGACTGACCTCAAACAACCACAACCATCTTCCTTTGTTCTAGGAATGATTCCAACCAATGGAGAGTTTTCCCCCGATTCTCATTGACTCCAGTTTTGCTAGGGCTCCTTGATGTCACACTCAGTCAAATGCAGCCTTGATGTCAAGGACAGTACTCTCGCTTCACCTCTAGAGTTCAACTTGTTTGTCCATGTTTGAGCCAAGGCTGTAATGAGGTCAGGAGCTGAGTGGCCCTGGCAGAACCCAAGCTGGGTGTCAGTGAGCAGGTTATTGCTAAGCAAGTGCTGCTTGATAACACTGTTGATTACCCCTTCCAATACTTTACTGATGATGGACAGTAGACTGATGGGGCGGTAATGGGCTGGGTTAGATTTGTGCTGCTTTTTGTGTACAGGACATATCTGGGCAATTTTTCAAGTAGCTAGGTAGATGCCAGTGTTGTAGCTGTACTGGAACAGCTTGTCTAGGGATGCAGCAAGTTCTGGAGCATAAGTCTTCAGTACTATTGCTGGAATATTGTCAGGGCCCATAGCCTTTGCAGTATCCAGTGCCTTCAGCCGTTTCTTGATATCATGTGGAGTGAATCAAATTGGCTGCAGGCTGGCATCCATGATGCTGGGGACCTCCAGAGGAGGCCAAGATGGATCATCCACTCGGCACTTCTGGCTGAAGATTGTTGCAAATGCTTTCAGCCTTATCCTTTGCATTGATGTGTTGGGCTCCCCCATCATTGAGGATGGGGATATTTGTGGAGCCTCCTCCTCCAGTGAGTTGTTTAATTGTTCACCACCATTCATGGCTGGATGTGGCAGGACTGCAAAGCTTAGATCTGATCCGTTGGTTGTGGGATCTCTTAGCCCTGTTGATCACTTGCTGCTTATGCTGTTTGGCACGCAAGTAGTCCTGTGTTATAGCTTCAGCAGGTTGACACCTCATTTTAGGTATGCCTGGTGCAGGTCCTGGCATGTCCTCCTGCACTCTTCATTGAACCAGGGTTGATCCCCTGGCTTGTTGGTAATGGTAGAGTGGGAGATATGCTGGGCCATGAGGTGACAGATCGTTTTTGAGTACAATTCTGTTGCTGCTGCTGATGGCCCACAGCGTCTCATGGATGCCCAGTCTTGAGTTGCTAGATCTGTTCGAAATCTATCCCATTTAGCACAGTGGTAGTTCCACACAACATGATGGACAGCATCCTTAATGTGGATATAATCCTTAATAATAGATTCCAACAATTTCCCAAAGACAGATGTTAAACTAAATGGTCTGTAGTTTCCTACTTTCTGCCTCCCCCCCCCCACTTTTTGAATAAGGGTGTTATAGTAGCATTTTTCCAATCCACTGGAACCTTTCCAGAATCCAGGGAATTTTGGAATATTATACCCAATGCATCCATTATCTCCAGTGCCACTTCCTTAAAAACCCTGGGATGTAGGCCATCAGGTCCTGGGGACTTGTCACCCTTTAATCCCAATAGTTTGCTCAGTACTTTTTCTCTAGTGATGGGATTGTTCTAAGTTCCTCCTTCTCTATACCCTCTGCACTACCTGTTACTATTGGGGTGGTACTAGTGTCCACCGTGAAAACTGAGGCAAAATATTGATTAAGCGTCTCTGCCATTTCTACGTTCCCCACTATTAACTCCCCAAGGGACATTCACTTTAGCTACTCTCTTTCCTTTTATATACTTGTAGAAGCTTTTGCTATCAATTTCTACATTTTGCACTAGTCTTCTTTCATAATTTACCCTTGCTTTTTTTATTATTTTTTTAGTAACCCTTTGTTGATCTTTAAAGGTTTCCCAATCTTCCAGCCTGCCACTGACCTTTGCAATTTGGTATGTCTTAGTTTTTGCCTTTATGTTATCTTTAACTTCCTTGCTTAGCCAAGGATGCTTTTTCACACTCTTAACATCTTTCTTCCTCTTTGGAATATATTTTACTTGGGAGGAACTGAATATCTCCTTAAATATCTGCCACTGTTCATCAACTGTCCTACCTTGTAGTCTTCCTGCCCAGTCCACTAGGGCCAAATCTGCCCTCATGCCTATGTAGTTATCTTTGTTTAACTCCAGAACACTAGTGTGGGACTCAAGTTTCTCGCTCTCAAACTGAACTTGAAATTCTAGCATGCTCTTCCCTAGAGGATCCTTTACTATGAGATCATTAATTAATCCCATCTCATTACACAAAACCAAACCCAGAATAGCCTGCTCCCTGGTTGGTTCCACAACATATTGCTCCAAGAAACAATCTCTAATACACGCTATGAACTCTCCCTCAAGGATACCCTTGCCAATTTGATTAGTCCAGTCTATATGCATATTAAAATCACCCATGATTATTGTCGTGCCTTTCTTACATTCTCCAGTATTTCCTGGTTTATACTGTGCCCTACTGCTGAACTACTGTTTGGGGACCTATAGATTACTCTCACCAGGAACTTCTTTCCCTTGCTATTTCTTATTTCTAACCGGACTGACTTTACGTCTTGCTCTCCAGTGCCTATATCATTCCTCAGTATAGCATTGAGCTCTTCTTTTACTAACAAAGCTACACCACCTCCTTTTCCTTACTGCCTATCCTTCTGAAACACTGAGTACCCTTGGATATTCAACTCCCAAACCTGTTCTCCCTGTAACCACGTCTCAGTATTCGCCACCAAATCATACCTATTTATCTCAATATGCGCTGTTAACACATTAGTTTTATTCCAAATGCTACGTACATTCAGATACAAAGCCTTTAAGTTTGCACTATTGTCAATTTTTCCTACCATTATATGATTCTTTGGTGCGATATTGTGTTCACACACTGTCCCTTCTTTTCACTTTTTGGTAACAATCAACCTCGTCACTAACCTGCACTCTTACCGTCTGCTTACTTTGCTTTTTTATATTTCCATGCAACTGAACCCTCCCCCCGACTATTTAGTTTAAAGCCCTAACTACAATCCTAGTTATGCGATTCACCAGGACACTGGTCCCAGCATAAGACCATAACACATAGGAGCAGAAATTAGGCCATTCGGCCCATCGAGTCTGCTCCGCCATTCAGTCATGGCTGATAAGTTTCTCAACCCCATTCTCCTGCCTTCTCCCTATAACCTTTGATCCCCTTACCAGTCAAGAACCTATCTATCTTGGTCTTAAATACACTCAATGACCTGGCCTCCACAGCCTTCTGTGGCAATGAATTCCATAGATTCACCACTCTCTGGCTAAAGAAGTTTCTCCTCATCTCTGGGCTAAAAGATCTTCCCTTTACTCTGAGGCTGTGCTCTCGGGTCCTAGTCTCTCCTACTAATGGAAACATCTTCCCCACGTCCACTCTATCCAGGCCTTTCAGTATTCTGTAAGTTTCAATCAGATCCCCCCTCATCCTTCTAAACTCCATCGAATATAGACCCAGAGTCCTCAAACGTTCCTCATATGTTAAGCCTTTCATTCCTGGGATCATTCTCGTGAACCTCCTCTGGACCCTCTCCAGGGCCAGCACATCCTTCCTGAGATACGGGGCCCAAAATTGCTCACAATATTCTAAATGTGGTCAGACCAGAGACTTATAAGACCTCAGCAGCACATCCCTGCTTTTATATTCTAGTCCTCTCGAAATAAATGCCAACATTGCATTTGCCTTCCTAACTACCGACTCAACCTGCAAGTTAACCTTAAGAGAATCCTGGACTAGAACTCCCAAGACCCTTTGCACTCCAGATTTCTGAATTCTCTCCCCATTTAGAAAATAGTCTATGTCTCTATTCTTCCTACCAAAGTGCATGACCTCACACTTCCCCATGTTGTATTCCATCTGCCACTTCTTTGCCCATTCTCCTAACCTGTCCAAATCCTTCTGCCGCCTCCTCAATATTACCTGTCCCTCCACCTATCTTTGTATCATCTGCAAACTTAGCCAAGATGCCCTCAGTTCCTTCATTTAGATCATTAATGTATAAAGTGAAAAGTTGTGGTCCCAACACTGACCCCTGCAGAACTCCACTAGTCACTGGCCGCCATCCTGAGAAGGACCCCCTTATCCCCACTCTCTGCCTCCTGCCAGACAGCCAATATTCTATCCATGCTAGTACCTTGCCTCTAACACCATGGGCTCTTATCTTAGTGAGCTGCCTCCTGTGCGGCACTTTGTCAAAGGCCTTCTGGAAGTCCAAATAGATAACATCCATTGGCTCTCCTTTGTCTAACCTACTCATTACCTCCTCAAAGAATTCTAACAGATTTGTCAGGCATGACCTCCCCTTGATGAAACCTTGCTGACTTTGCCCTATTTTACTATGCACTTCCAAGTATTCTGAAGTCTCATCCTTAATAATGGACTCTTAAATCTCACCAACGACCGAGGTCAGGCTAATCGGCCTGCAATTTCCAGACTTTTGCCTCAATCCCTTCTTAAACAGGGGGGTTACATTAGCGATTTTCCAGTCCTCTTGGACCCTCCCTAACTCCAGTGATTCCTGAAAGATCACCACTAACGCCTCCACTATCTCTTCAGCTATCTCCTTCAGAATTCTGGGGTGTAATCCATCTGGCCCAGTGATTTATCCACCTTCAGACCTTTCAGTTTTCCTAGCACCTTCTCCTTGGTAATAGCCACCATACTCACCTCTGCCCCCTGACTCTCTTGAACTTTGGGGATGGCACTCGTGTCTTCCACTGTGAAGACTGACGCAAAGTACCTATTCAGTTCCTCCACCATTTCTTTGTTCCCCACTACTACTTCTCCAGCGTCATTTTCCAGCGGCCCAATGTCCACTTTTGCCTCTCTCTTACCCTTTATATATCTAAAAACTCTTGCAATCTTCTTTTATAATACTGGCTAGTTTACCCTCATATTTCATCTTCTCCCTCCTTATTTCTTTTTTAGTTGTCTTCTGTTGGTCTTTGTAGGCTTCCCAATCCCCAATCCACTGTTCTTCACCGCATTGTATGCTTTATCTTTGGCTTTTATGCTGTCCCTGACGTCCCTTGTCAGCCATGGTTGCCTCGTCCTCCCTTTAGTATGCTCCTTCTTCCTATGGATGAATTTTTGCTGTTTCTCCCAAATTACTCCCAGAAACTCCTGCCATTGCTGTTCCACTGTCTTTCCTGCTAGGCTCATCTCCCAGTCAATTCTGGCCAGCTCCTCCCTCATGCCTCTGTAGTTGCCTTTATTCAACTGTAATACCGTTATATCTGATTCCAGCTTTTTCCTCTCAAATTGCAGGGTAAATTCTATCATATTATGGTCACTTCCTCCTAAGGGTTCCTTCACCTTAAGCTCCCTTATCAAATCTGCCTCATTACACATCACTAAATCTAGAATTGCCTGTTCCCTAGTGGGCTCCACCACAAGCTGCTCCAAAAAGCCATCTCGTAGACATTCCACAAATTCCTTTTCTTGGGATCCACTACCAACCTGATTTTCCCAGTCTACCTGTATATTGAAATCCCCCATGATCACTGTAACCTTGCCTTTCTTACACGCCTTTTCTATCTCCTGGTGTATCTTGTGCCCCACATCCTGAATACTGTTTGGAGGCCTGTACATAACTCCCATTATGGTTTTTTTACCTTTCCTCAACTCTACCCACACAGATTCTACATCATCTGACCCTACATCACTTCTTGCTATCGATTTAATTTCATTTCTTACTAACAAAGCAACCCCACCCCCTCTGCCAACCTGCCTATCTTTTGGATATTTAGCTGCCAGTCCTGATCCCCTTGCAGCCATGTCTCAGTGATGCCCACCACATCATACCTGCCAATTTCAATCTGCGCCACAAGCTCATTTACCTTATTTCGTATACTGCGTGCATTCAGATACAACACATTCAGTCATGTATTTCCCATCCCCTTTCTCATTGTCGTCCCTTTATCTGATGTGCTTGAAGTTAGATTCCTAGCCCTTTCCAAACACTCTGTCCTATTTTGTGTTCTGGAGACTTTAATAGCCTCTCCTGGGCTCTCCTTTCTTTTCAGTTTTTTCATAATTTTCCATGAAGTTTAATCCACCCCCCCCCCCAACATTCTAACCTGCTGCTTTGTTTCCCATTAGTCATACTTCTTGGAGTTTTACCCTCCCCCTCCGTCCCACTTTGTAGTTTAAAGTCCTGTTGACCACCCTATTTACCCTTTTCACTAGAACATTGGTCCCAGATCAGTTCAGGTGGAGACCGTCTCAACAGTACAGATCCCTCCTGTTCCAATACTGATGCCAGTGCTGCACGAAATGGAACCCCTCTTTCCTGCACCACTTCTTTAGCCAGGTGTTTACTTCCCTTATTCTCACGTCCCTATGCCAATTTGCACGTGGCTCGGGTAGTAATACGGAGATTATAACCCTTGAGGACCTGTTCTTTAATTTAGTTCCTAGTTCCTGATAATCCCCAGACAGATTCTGTTTCCTGGTCTTAACTATGTTATTTGTCCTGCCGTGGACCACAACAACTGGATCCTACCGCTCCCTCTCCAATATCCTTTCAAGCCGGTCAGTGATGTCCCTCACCCTGGTACCGGGCAGGCAACATACCATGTGGGACTCTCCATCCTGTTTACAAAGGAAGCTATCAATTCCCCTAATTATAGAATCCCCTACAACTACCACTTGTCTTTTTGCTCCCCCATCTTGAATGGCCTCCTGTGCCACGGTGCCGTGGTCAGCTGGCTCATCCTCCCTACGGCCCTCTTCCTCATCCACACAGGGAGCAAGTACCTCGTACCTGTTGGACAACGTCAAGAGCTGAAGCTCCTCTGTTGCTGAACACAGGATCCCTCTACCTGCCTCACTTGCAGTCACACCCTGTTGACCCTGACCACTGACCGGACTTGAGGTACTTAATCTACCAGGTGTGACCACCTCCTGAAACAAAGCATCCAGGTAACTCTCCCCCTCTAGGATGTGCCACAGCGTCCAGAGCTCGGACTCCAGCTCACCAATTCTGAGCCGGAGTTCCTCCAGCAACCCACACGTGCTGCAAATGTGGTCACGGTGGCTCGCAATGGGATCTGCCAGCTCCCACATCATACAGGTACAGCACATCACCTGCCCAGCCATCTCTACATAGATAATTAATTAATTAGCTTTGCAGTGTTTTTTCTTTTCAAATTTGGTGCAGATTTCCTACCAACCAATCAGGTCACAGCTTTCCATCACTTTTTCAGTTTTGGCTTCAGTTACTCTGTTGCCCGAGGTCACTGCTCCGGTGCTCCTCCCTCCGAGCCCGCTCATTAGAGACAAGGCCATGAATCCCCAAGGTAAGCTAGATTTATACTCACCGCTCCGGTGCTCCTCCCTCCGAGTCTGCTCCCTGGAGACAAGGCCGCGAATCCCCAAGGTTAGCTAGATTTATACTCACCACTCCGGTGCTCCTCCCTCCGAGTCTGCTCCCTGGAGACAAGGCCACGAATCCCTGAGGTAAGCTAGATTGAGGGGCCTGTATCCTTTGGAGTTTGGAAGAATGAGAGGTGTTCTTATTGAAACATATAGCATCAAGAGGGGACTTGACAGGGTGGATGCTGAAAGGATGTTTCCCTTTGTGGGACAGACTAGAACTAGGACACACAGTTGAAAAATAAGGAGTCTCCCATTTAAGACAGAGATGAGAATTTTTTTTCTCTCAGAGGGTCATGAGTTTCTGAAACTCTCTTCCCCAGAGACTGGAGGAGGCTGCGACATTGAATATTTTTTAAGGCAGAGGTAGATAGATTCTTGACTAACAAGGGAATCAAAGGTTATTGGAGGTAAGCAGGAAAGTGAGGTTGAGCCCACAATCAAATCAGCCCTGATCTTATTGAATGACAGAGTCACTTCTCTCCTGATCCTAATTGGTATGTTTCCGTGATTGCCTTTGAGAAGCTGGTGGTGAGCCGTCTTCTTGAACCGTTACTGTCCATGTGGTGTAGGTACACCCACAGTGCTAGGGACGGAGTTCCAGGATTTTGACCCAGCAACAGTGAAGGAATGGCGATATATTTCCAAGGCAGGATGGCGAGTGACTTGGAAGAGGAATTGCAAGTAGTTGTGTTCCCTTGCATCTATGCATATGGTAGAGGGTATGGGTTTGGAAGGTGCAGTCATCAGTGAACACCTCCACTTCTGACCTTATAATGGAAGGAAGGTCACTGATGAAGCAGCTGAAGATGGTTGGGCCGAGGACACTACCCTGAGGAACTCCTGCAGTGTTGTCCTGGGACTGAGATGAATGACCTGCAACAACCACAACCATCTTCCTTTGTTCTGGATATGATTCAAACCGGTGGAGAGATTTCCCTCTGAATCCCATTGGACTCCAGGTTTGCTGGGGCTCCTTGATGCCACACTTGGTCAAACGCTGCCTTGGTGTTAAGGGCAGTCACTCTCACCTCACCTCGGGTGTTCAGCTCTTTTGTCGATGTTTGGGGCAAGGCTGTAATGAGGTCAGGAGCTGAGTGGCTCTGGTGGAACCCAAACTGAGCAGGTTCTTGCTGAGTAAGTGCTGCTTGTTAGCACTGTTGTTGACCCCTTCCATCACTTTGCTAATGATCGAAAGTAGACTGAAGGAGTGTTAATTGGCTGGGTTGGATTTGCCCTGCTTTTTTGTGGACAGGACATCCCTGGGCAATTTTGCACATTGCCTGGTAGATGCCAGTGTTGTAGCTGTACTGGAACGGCTTGGCTAGGGGTGTGACAGGTTCTGGAGCACAGTCTTCAGTACTATTGTCAGAATATTCTCAGGGCCCATAGTCTTTACAGTATCCAGTGCCTTCATCCATTTCACGTGGAGTGAATCAAGTCGGCTGAAGGCGGGCATCTGTGTTGCTCAGGGCCTCAGGAGGAGGCTGAGCTGAATCAGCCGCTTGACACTTCTGGCTGAAGATGGTTGCAAGCTCTTCAGCCTTGTCTTTTGCACTGATGTGCTGGGCTCCCCCACTGTTGAGGGAGATAAGGCAAGCATAATTAAAATAATACTTTTAATAGCTGGGTTTATCAGCTGAGTGAACAACCTCTCTTGCATAGCAGGGGAAAGCAAACAGCTGTCTAATTAAGGAGCTGACAAGAGAGTGAGATTGGTTAGTCTGATGGAACTAAATGAAACAGAATTGATTTGAAAAAGTTGTCTGCCATGGTGGAATAAACACTTGGCAATCAACCTTCCATCACTGAATTATTCATTGTCTACAACCGGGTGCATGGAAATATGAAGAGAAAGGACATCATTGTAGTCACAAAAGGCAGACAGTGAGGATCACAGGTTAGACAAAGGAAAAAAGACGGCATGGGTGGCGTCCTTCTCTCTGCAGGACATAATGGGAACGCAGCTTCAGACCTTCAGTGCGATCAGGTGAGATCATCTGCTGCACTTCTTCTCAATGGCTGAACAAGCCGATCCTAGAAGAACACGCTAAGCTATCCTTTGCTGGTGGTGCGGGATGAGAAAGAAAGGCTATAGTGATTCAAATAACTTCAGGATATTCCAAGGTGTTTCACTGCCAGTGAAGTACGCATGATCATCATTGCAGTGCAGGAAATGTGACAGCTAAAATTAAACTCAGCAACGTCCCACAAAAAGCAACATGATAATGAGCATCTTTTACAAGCATTGCCGAGGGATAGATGCTGCCCAGGGCACCATGGAGTACACCCCTACTCTTCTTCAAATTACCTTCCGTCAGCTACAAATTTTCCAATATGGAATGGACAAAGAAGGTTTCAATAAATGAAACTCTGCTCTCATTTCATATTATCACTTCACCCATTTTTTTTTCTCTTATATTAAGGCAAAAGTGTTCCAGTTACAAAATAAATCTAAGGAAGAGTCTCCAATTTTCAAACATCATGGAGGAATTTTATCCCCCCACCCAAAAAAAAGACCAGGTGGGATATGAAAATGTTAAAATCTCAAACTCAACCTCAGCCCACCTCAATTCCACCCATGTCCAGTTTTAATGGAGGCTGGGCAAGGCCAGTGGGCTGGCTCATCAATCTGCCTGCAGAAGGTGGGTTGGACATTTAAATATTACAATGAGGATGCCTGATTCGGATTTTACCTGCACTCCAGGTTTAATTGTGGCTGGCTGGGTTTCCCAGGTTCAAGAAACCCGGCAGCTTAAGGGAGGCGAGGGCTGCTGAGTGGGAAAAGTGAGTGCCTTTCCGGCACTGCTTGTGAGCCAGGTAGAGCAGGAGGGGTTTCGGCAGAGCCCTGCCCCAGCCCACCAAACTTACCTGTTTCCCTGTCTGCGAACAGATACACCCCCTCCCCTGCAATTGGATGATCCCACCAACCCCCACGTGGATCTGATCCATTTGCCCCCTCCCTCCTAAACCCTCTGGGATTGGCAGCCAGCTACCAAATCCATGGGATTGGGGAACCCCACCCCACATTATCACTAACCCTGCAGCAGGCTCCCTACCTGAGTCAAAACTTCACAGCAATCAAAGCTCCCACAAAAAGGGCTCACAAAAGTCATCCTGGATCAAGATCGGCATGTATGTTATCAGATACCATTTGGATACCAGCCCTCTTTCGAGTAGGACCTGGAACATGATTAAAGTGGAGCCCGTCCGAACAGGATAGCTCCCTCTTTCCCCAGTACCAATGTCCCATGAATCCGAACCCACTTCTCCCACACCAATCTTTGAGCCACGCATTTACATCTTTAATCTTATTGACCCTGTGCCAATTAGCTTGTGGCTCAGGTAGTAATCTGGGGATTATTACCTATTTGGTTCAGCTTTTTAATTTAGCCCCTAGCTGCTCGTATTCCCTCAGCAGAACCTCTTTCCTCATTCTACCTATATCGTTGGTACCTACGTGGACCACGACAACTGGATCTTTCCCCTCCCCACTCCAAGTTCCTCTGCAGCCCAGATGAGATATCCTTAACCTTGGCACCAGGTAGACAACACAGCCTTCGGGACTCTTGACCCTGGCTACAGAGAACAGTATCTATTCCCCTAGCTATACTATTCCCGATTATAACTACATTTCTCTTTTCTCCCCCCCCCACTTGAATGGCTCCTGTACCATGGTGCTATGGTCAGTTCGCTCATCCTCCCTGCAGCCCCTGCTCTCGTCCACACAGGGAGCAAGAATCTCGAACCTGTTGGATAAGGGCAAGGGCTGAGGTTCCTGCAGTGCTACTTCCTGGATCCCTCTACCTGCCTCACTCATAGTCACACCCTCCTGTCCCTGACCACTGGCCAAATTTAAGGTAGTTAATCTAAATACATTGTCCAGCTAACTCTCCCCCACCCTGATGTGTCGCAGTGTCCGAAGCTCAGACTCCAGCTCATCATCTCTGAGCTGGAGTTCCTCCAGCAACTAACATTTGCTACAGATGTGGTCACAATGGGGTCCACCTGCTCCCACATCAGGCAGCTACAAAACATCGCCTGGCCCTGCATCTCTATTTTATTTAATTAGTTTTTCAATATATTTTTAAATTTCCTACTGGTCTTTAGTTTATCAATCTGTAAAATATTTCTCCTATTTACGTTTAATCTGAAAACAAGTTAGAATAGAGATTCAAAATACACGTTTTAAAATCAATTGGAACTCACTCCCTCTGCTGAGTTGAAGCTGAAGTGTTAGGCCTCCAATCCTGGGCCCCTGTAGTCACCTTTAACCTGAAATCAACTTACAATATGTAGTTCAAACTAGCACTTACTTACCAACCAATGAACTTACAGTTTTCCTGTGATGTCATTCTTTGTTTTTTCACTCGGGGACAGTAACTGCAGAGGATACTCTTCCCAGACAGCTTCCCGGCGACATTAAATGCAGAGGATACTCTTCCCAGACTGCTTCCCGGCGACGGTGGCTGCAGAGGACACTCTTCCCAGACTGCTTCCCGGCAATGGTGGCTGCAGAGGACACTCTTCCCAGACTGCTTTGTGGTAACGGTGACTGCAGAGGACACTCTTCCCAGACTGCTTCATGGTGACGGTGACTGCAGAGGACACTCTTCCCAGACAGCTTCCCAGCGACGGTAACTGCAGAGAACACTCTTCCCAGACTGCTTCATGGCGACAGTGGCTGCAGAGGATACTCTTCCCAGACTGTTTCATGGTGACGGTGACTGCAGAGGATACTCTTCCCAGACTGCTTCATGGCGACGGTGGCTGCAGAGGATACTCTTCCCAGACTGCTTCATGGCGACGGTGACTGCAGAGGGTACTCTTCCCAGACTGCTTCATGGCGACGGTGGCTGCAGAGGATACTCTTCCCAGACTGCCTCATGGCGATGGTGACTGCAGAGGACACTCTTCCCAGACTGCTTCCCGGCGATGGTGACTGCAGAGGACGCTCTTCCCAGACTGCTTCATGGCGACGGTAACTGCAGAGGTTACTCTTCCCAGACTGCCTCATGGCAACGGTGACTGCAGAGGATGCTCTTCCCAGACTGCCTCATGGCGACAGTGACTGCAGAGGTTACTCTTCCCAGACTGCTTCTCGGCAATGGTGACTGCAGAGGATGCTCTTCCCAGACTGCTTCACGGCAATGGTGACTGTAGAGGATACCCTTCCCAGACTGCTTCCCGGTGACGGTGACTGCAGAGGATGCTCTTCCCAGACTGCTTCATGACGACGGTGACTGCAGAGGACACTCTTCCCAGACTGCTTCCCAGCGATGGTAACTGCAGAGGATGCTCTTCCCAGACTGCTTCCCAGCGATGGTGACTGCAGAGGACGCTGTTCCCAGACTGCTTCATGACGACGGTGACTGCAGAGGATGCTCTTCCCAGACTGCTTCCCAGCGATGATAACTGCAGAGGTTACTCTTCCCAGACTGCTTCATGGCGACGGTGACTGCAGAGGATACTCTTCCCAGACTGCTTCCCAGCAATGGTAACTGCAGAGGATGCTCTTCCCAGGCTGCTTCCCAGCAAAGGTAACTGCAGAGGACACTCTTCCCAGACTGCTTCATGACGACGGTGACTGCAGAGGACACTCTTCCCAGACTGCTTCCCAGCGATGGTAACTGCAGAGGATGCTCTTCCCAGACTGCTTCCCAGCGATGGTAACTGCAGAGGATACTCTTCCCAGACTGCTTCATGACGACGGTGACTGCAGAGGATACTCTTCCCAGACTGCTTCTCTGCAATGGTGACAGCAGAGGACACCGTTCCCAGACTGCTTCCCAGCGATGGTGACTGCAGAGGATACTCTTCCCAGACTGCTTCACGGCAACAGTGGCTGCAGAGGACGCTCTTCCCAGACTGCTTCACAGCGATGGTGACTGCAGAGGATGCTGTTCCCAGACTGCTTCACGGCGACGGTGACTGCAGAGGACGCTCTTCCCAGACTGCTTCATGGAGACGGTGACTGCAGAGGAGGCTCTTCCCAGACTGCTTCACGGCAACGGTGACTGCAGAGGATGCTCTTCTCAGACTGCTTCACAGCGATGGTGACTGCAGAGGATGCTCTTCCCAGACTGCTTCACGGCGATGGTGACTGCAGAGGATGCTCTTCCCAGACTACTTCCCGGCAACATTGACTGCAGAGGATGCTCTTCCCAGACTGCTTCATGGCAACAGTGACTGCAGAGGACACTCTTCCCAGACTTAAATTAGGAAATATATGGAAACACTACTCCTTGCAAGTTCCCCTCCAAGTCACAAACCATCCTGACTTGGAAATATAACTGTTCCATCACTGTCTCTGGGTTAAAATCCTGGAACTCCCTTCTTCATAGGACTGTGGGTGTATCTACACCACTTGGACTGCAGTGGTTCAAGAAGGCAGCCTACCACCACCTTCTCAAGGGCAGTTAGGGATAGGCAATAAATGTTGCATTTGCCAGCAATGCTCACATCCATGAATGAATTTATAAAAACACACACTGAGATAGATGTACACACACAGGTACATACACTCATAAACACACTTAGATAGGTGTACACACAGAAAAAAAGACTTAGAAAGGTAAAAGGAGACAGATACATACACAAATGCAACAATAATCTTTTTTTCTGCATTTTTTCATGGGATGTGGGTATCCCATGAAAGGCCAAAATTTGTTGCCCATCCCTAATTGCCCTTGAACTGAATGGCTTGCTGGGCCATTTCAGAGGGCAGTTAAGAGTGGACTTTGCTGTGGGTCTGGAGTCACATGTAGGCCTGACCTGGAAAGGACGGCAGATTTCCTTCCCTAAAGGACATGAGTGAACCAGATGGGTTTTTATGACAATCGACAAGGGTTTCATGGTCACAAGATCATAAGACGTAGGAGCAGAAGTAGGCTATTCGGCCCATCGAGTCTGCTCCACCATTCAATGAGACCATGGCTGATCTGATAATCCCCAATTCCACTTTCCTGCCTTTTCCTCATAACCCTTGATTCCCTTACTGATTAAAAATCTATCTCTGTCTTGAATGTACTTAACAACCCAGCCTCTACAGCCCTCTGTGGTAAAGAATTCCACGATTAACTACCCTCAGAAAAGAAATTCCTCCTCATCTCTTTCTTAAATGGGTGACCCCTTACTCTGAGATTATGCCCTCTGGTGCTAGACTCTCCCACAAGTGAAAACAACCTCTCAGCATCTACCCTGTCAAGCCCCCTCAGAATCTTACATGTTTCAATAAGGTCGCCTCTCTTTCTTCTAAACTCCAATGAGTACAGGCCCAACTTACTCAACCTCTCCTCATAAGAAATTTCCTCCCATACCCAGAATCAACCTAGTGAACCTTCTCTGGATTGCCTCCAATGCCAGTATATCTTTCCTTAGATAAGGGGACCAAAACTGTTCACAGTATTCTAGGTGTGGTCTAACTAGTGCCTTGTATAGTTTTAGCAAGACTTCCCTATATTTATATTCCATTCCCTTTGAAATAAAGGCCAACATTCCATTTGCCTTCCCTATTACCTGCTGAACATGTATGGTAGCTTTTTGAGATTCATACACAAAGACTCCCAAATCCCTCTGTGTTGCAGCCTTCTGCAGTCTTTCTCCATTTAAATAATATTCAGCTCCTCTATTCTTCCTGCCAAAGTGATTAACCTCACTTTTTCCCACATTATATACCATCTGCCATTTTTTTGCCCACTCACTTAATCTGTCTATATCCCTCTGTAGACCCCTTGCCTTCCCACCAATTTTTGTATCATCCGCAAAATTGATAATAGTACATTTACTTCCCTCATCCAAGTCATTAATATATATTGTAAATAATTGTGGCCCCAGCACTGACCCCTGTGGCACTCCACTAGTTGCAGGTTGCCATCCTGAAAATGCCCCCCTTATCCCAACTCTCTGTCTTCTATTAGTTAGCCAATCCTCTATCCATGCTGATATACTACCCTCAACACCATGGGCTCTTATCTTATTAAGTTGCCTTATGTGTGGTACCTTATTGAATGTCTTTTGGAAATCCAAATATATTACATCTACTGGTTCCTATTAGTGAGACTCGCTTTCAGTTCCAGATTTATTAACTGAATTTAAATTTCACCAGTTGCCGTGGTGTGGTTGAACCATGACCTATAACTTGCATTTACATAGTCCCTTTAATTTAGCAAAAATAACACAGATATTTCATGGAGACCTAATTAGAAAACAGTATGCCTCCAAGAAGGAGATATTAGCACAACAGACACACACTTTCAGAAAAATAGACGCATGCAGACAAATATACTCATACATGTGATTAAATACACAAACCTACATTCACACAAATGGATTTTTAATGACAGCTGATAACTTCATACCTTTGCTGATGCCAGCTTATTGCTTCAAGATTTTATTTAACATTTAATTCAAACTCAATTTCCCTGGTAGGTTTTGAACTCTCATTTTCTGCATTATGATCTCAGTAACATGGCCATGATACTACCATTCACGTGATAACTCCACGTTATTTTGGCTTTACTCATTGCTGATAATTATTTTATGATGTCCTGTGGATTTGCACCTGTTGTCTGTGTGTTACAGCCACAAGTAATCAACCTAATGCTGAAATATTAATGTTGAAATTATTGTGAAACAGGGCCAACCCTCCACAGGGCCCCCTGCTACTGGTGTTCTTTCTGTTCAGTTTTAACCACCAATTATCGACCCATCCCTCATCCTGAATTTATAGGCCCCCCTCAATATAGTACAATTCCTGGTGCAAGCACACTCTCCCTCATTAACTGTGTTTGTCTCCCTAATAGGAAAAGAAGGAGACCTTGCGGCACCTACTTACATACAATCCATTTTCACAAGGTGCTGTTGAAGATGGAAATTAAAGGAAAAATGCATGGGAAAAAGCCAGGAGTGGAATTAGAGCTGTCACTGGCACAGGACAATAAGGTGAATGGCTTCCCCTTCTGTGCTGTGAGCTTAGCCACTTTGGGATTCAATGCAGAAGACCCACTTGGGAAAATTATGGTCTGAATTGAACGGTCTCCCATGAGAAATCAGCTTTCAGGAAAGGGGCGAAGAACGAAGAATGAAAGATAGCACCATCACCACACACAACCTCATCCACATAATGAATTACTTGTCAAGTACGAATACAACGGCCAACTTCAACAAAGCAGGATTCCACAAATATGACTGGGATAAATGGCCAGAAAACCAGTTTCTTTGCTTGGTTGACAAAGGGAAAAAAGTTGGCCAGGACACCTTCTTGTCTTTGTTTAGTGCCATGGGATCCTTTACACCCACTTGAGTAGGTACACAGGAATCTCAATTTAATGTCTCAGCCAAAAGATGTAGCACCTCCGACAGCGCAGCACTCCCTCAGTACTGACTCCCTGACTGTGCAGCACTCCCTCAGTACTGACCCTCTGACAGTGCGGCACTCCCTCAGTACTGACCCTCTGACAGTGCGGCACTCCCTCAGTACTGACCCTCTGACAGTGCGGCACTCCCTCAGTACTGACCCTCTGACAGTGCGGCACTCCCTCAGTACTGATCCTCTGACAGTGCGGCACTCCCTCAGTACTGACCCTCTGACAGTGCGGCACTCCCTCAGTACTGACCCTCTGACAGTGCAGCACTCCTTCAGTATTGACACTCTGACAGTGCAGCACTCCTTCAGTACTGACCCTCTGACAGTGCAGCACACCCTCAGTATTGACCCTCCAACAGTGCCGCACTCCCTCAGGACTGACCCTCCGACAGTGCAGCAACTCCTCAGTACTCACTCTCTGACAGTGCAACACTCCCTCAGTACTGACCACCTGACAGTGCAGCACTCCCTCAGTACTGACCATCTGACAGTGCAGCACTCCCTCAGTACTGACCTTCTGACAGTGCAGCACTCCCTCAGTACTGACCCTCTGACAGTGCAGCACTCCTTCAGTACTGACCCTCCAACAGTGCAGCACACCCTCAGTATTGACCCTCCAACAGTGCGGCACTCCCTCAGGACTGACCCTCCAACAGTGCAGCAACTCCTCAGTACTCACCCTCTGACAGTGCAACACTCCCTCAGTACTGACCATCTGACAGTGCAGCACTCCCTCAGTACTGACCAGCTGACAGTGCAGCACTCCCTCAGTACTGACCATCTGACAGTGCAGCACTCCCTCAGTACTGACCATCTGACAGTACAGCACTCCCTCAGTACTGACCCTTTGCCTGTGCAACATTGCACTGGAGCATTGACCTGGATTATGGGCTCAGATCCTAAGAACAAGAGTACATCATTTCGATCTCAAGCTGGTCCCACCATTTAATTAGATCATGCATGATCTGTACCACAACTTTGTTTACCCATCACTGGAGCTTAAAACAACTGTCTGATATTTATTCAGTCACAGATAGTGAAAAGGATTGTCAAAGGATACAACGGGATACAGATCGGTTGGAGACTTGGGCGGAGAAATGGCAGATGGAGTTTAATTTGGACAAATGCGAGGTAATGCATTTTGGAAGGTCTAATACAGGCAGGAATTATACAGTAAATGGCAGAACCCTTAAGTGCATCGATGGGCAGAGGGATCTGGGTGTGCAAGTCCACAGGTCACTGAAAGTGGCAACGCAGGTGGATAAGGTAGTCAGGAAGGCATATGGCATGCTTGCCTTCATTGGCAGGGGTATTGAGTATAAAAGCTGGGAAGTCATGCTGCAGCTATATAGAACCTTGGTTAGGCCACACTTGGAATATTGCATGCGATTCTGGTTGCCACATTACCAGAAGGATATGGAGGTGTTGGAGAGGGTGCAGAGGAGGTTTACCAGGATGCTGCCTGGTCTGGAGGTTATTAGCTATGAGGAGAGGTTGAAGAAACTCGGATTGTTCTCACTGGAGCGACGGAGATTGAGGGGCAACTTGAAAGAAGTTTACAAAATTATGAGTGGCATGGACAGAGTAGATAGTCAGAAGCTTTTGCCCAGGGTGGAAGAGTCAATTACTAGGAGACAACGATTTAAGGTGAGAGGAGAAAACCATAGAGGAGATGTGTGGGGCACGTTTTTTACGCAGAGGGTAGTGAGTATCTGGAATTCACTGCCAGAAGAGGTGGTGGAAGCAGGTACGATAGTGGTGTTTAAGAGGCAGTTTGACAAATACATGAATAGGATGGAAATAGAGGGATACGGACCCCGGAGGTGCAAAATGTTTTAGTTTGACAGGCAATATGATTGGGGCAGGCTTCGAGGGCCGAAGGGCCTGTTCCAGTGCTATACTTTTCTTTGTTCTTTGTTCACACATGTGAAAATTGAAATGAAGAAAGAAATTAAGGGTCCAAATACACAATGCTTTAAACTTTAGCTATCTTGGTCCTAAGCTCTGGAATTCCCTCCTTAAACCCATCTGCCTCCCTAGTTACCTCTCTCTCCTGTAAGGGACATATCTTTTTATTTCTGTTGGACTGTTGTAAAGAACATATCTTTTATTTTTTGTTGGACTATGGATTAGAATTACAATGGCTGCAGGTTGAAAGACATGACCACTGGAACGGGATGGGAGATATATACAATGTTGCAGTCCTGGAACAGAATGTGTCAAGAAAGGCAGGATGGTGCCAGAAAGGAGTCCTGGACCAAGGTAGCTGCCTGACAACAGCATTTTAATTGGCTCCTGACCAGGTAACCAAGGTTTTGTCTGAAGATCAGAGCAGCAGAAAGCTCATGGCCTGCAAAGAGAAAACATCTAAAATCTCTCTTCTTCATATCCCTACAACCTGTTCTCTCCCTGAGGAAATCCCTGTAAAAAGGAAAAGGGGAAAACCACTTTAGAGGTATTGAAAAGCAAGTTCTCAACCAGTGAACTAAATACTGAAAGTGCTGGAAGACCACCTCATGCCATCAATAAGAACTGAAAGGTATTTGTAAGACATCGATCAAAACCATCCCATCAAATCCTGTACTCTGGAACTGGTGTTATTGATCTGTTTTATCTCACCCTTAAAACCTTGTTTTGTGTGTCTTATGTGTCTGGTGAGTATGTGTGTGTGTTTGCGTGTGTATAGGGATTTAAGAAGGGGCTGCTGTTTAAGGTATAGAGCGGAATTTTCCCAGAATTGCACGAAGTGCGGTAGCATGTGGGTAAAATGGAGTCCTACCAGCCAATGAAAATGGCAGGTTTTCACACCGTATCTTCCTGAGCCCGCTTCATTATTTATGCATTCCGAGGAATCACGCCGTTTCCATGGCGGGCAGCCTCTCATTCGCCCGCTCGCCATCACCCCTGTTGCATCACGCCAGCCGCCATCTTTAAAAGGCAGCTGCCAGCAAATCGCTCATCACCACCAGCTCACTGCCGCTGCCTGGGAGACATGGCCAGCAAAGACAAAAAGACTGCAGACCCCCCGCTTCAACGACAGGTCCCTCGAGCGACTGCTGGATGCTGGAGGCCCGAGGGGATTTCCTCTACCCCAGCTCTGGCTGCAGGATGGGTAGCAATGTCACCAACCCGGCTTGGGAGGCGGGGGCAGCAGTGGTCAGTGTGAACACCCTGCAGAGGAGGACAGCCACCCAGTGCCACAAAAGGATAAATAATCTCCTCTGTTCCGCCAGAGTAAATCACGCTTCTCATCACTCCCAACTCACACACTTTCAAACCCATCACAGACCCACAGGGCCCTCACTCACTGCCAGTGCAAGGGACATCACCATTCGCTCTCTCACACACACCGTCATTGTCCCCAACCCGTCCATGGGACCACTCACCACCCACACAGGCCAGGCATACTTATCACCTGGCCCGGCAGGAGTCCTGATACACTCTCCCCATCTCTATCCATGCAGGACAAGCTGGCTGACCACAGGGGGGAAAGGTCGCAGACAGGTGGAGGGATGTTGAAGATCAAAGTTCTAACAGAATTTGAAAACAGAGCCATCCAGCTGCACGGTGATGACCAGGACCGGTCCTGTGCCGATGGTGAGGTCGGTGCTGCTATACCAAGTGAGGATCCAGCAGTGCAACATCCATCAGATAACCAAACTGTGAGTGATGTGTCCTCTTTCTCAGGCCACTGCCATGAAACAATGATCTCTCCTTGATTTCACAGCCACATCCACCAAACCGCCGACAGAGTCCATGACCCAGGGCCTCCAGTCAAGCTCCTAAGAAACCTCTGAAGAGGAATCTGAAGGCACCCTCTCTGAAGTCCTGTAACAACGCTCACCCACACCCTTCACCAGGGCAGAGACTCACATCTCGGTGGGACCTAGCTTTAGAGTAGCCTCGGAATCACAATCTGGTGAGTACATCGCACTTTCTGATCCACAGCAGGTGGAGGCAGGGACTTCCCAGGACTCCGGTGCTCAGAGGACTGCTGGAGGCCACAACGTTGCTGAGTCTCTGGACGCGGTCATGTCGCAGTTGCTGGAGCTGCAAAGGCAACAACAGGAAGGGATGTCCGCTGCACTCCTCAGATTGCAAGGCATGATGGGGGAGTCCGTCTGTCTTCAGACTGAGGTGATAGCGCCAGCATGTTAATGCACCGAGGTCAACACTGGCAGGATGGTGGCTGCCATGGAGACCTTGGTCCAGGACGTCACTACTGGACTGCTGTGTAGGCTTAACTCCATCACTGATGCTATATTTGGCCTCCAACAGTGTGTACGTGACAGGGATGCTGGGCAGCTCAATCTCACTCCAGCTACCCCTTCCGCTCATGGAGTCAGCCAGGGGCCCTCGGGCAACGCGTAGGGAAGAGGATCAGCAGCTGCACTCTCCGGGCCATCCACCCAGGTGACTCCGGGAGCGACCAGCCCATCCAAATCCTATCTTCATGTGACCTCCACAGACCCAGCTTCACAGGCTGAGGAGGGTGTCACTGCCACTCAGCAGGACCCAGGAAGCAGGCTGAGGCCTCCAAGTCTCGGCCCTCCAGAGGACGCCTGCCAAAGTCATCACAGGCAGGGTGCCACAGTCAGCTGTGGATGTCTGGGGAGCACCAAGACAGGGTTAGGAAAGTTAGGTAAAAGTAGTTGCACAGCCTGGCCACGGGTGTTGATCACTTGTACATAATGTTCACTATTGTCAATAAACTCCTACGAATGTCACCCTGCCTGTGGCTCCTTGTTCTGATGAGCAGTGTTCTTGTCACTCAGATGTGAAACCGTGCTGCACAAGATAAATGGCCAGTGTCTCAGTCCAGGGCCTCTTTCCTGTGCTCTGTGCAGCCTTCAGACCACAGTGATGGTCCAGCCTCACACTCCCTGGACACGTTACTGCTGCCTGCACCTTGGCAGTGCTGGTCATTGCTGCCAGAATGTAGTGGGCAGGCACCACAGAGTTCTCTCATACCCTCTGTGTGCTCTCAGCACCTTTAAAGTGGGGCTGGCCCCCATCACACCAACATCTGTGACCAGTGATGCTGTGCACCAGCTCCTGAAGGGCTGAGGTACTGAAGGTGGACACAGCATCAGATGCATCTAAAGTTTCATGGCTGCGTCTCTGAGATGGCCCTGATCATGGAGCATAAGCGAGATGCCCTCAGCCAGACAGGAGTCACACATTCTTAGAGGCTATGTGAAGATATATGGAGTGTCCTCACTGCCTGTTGTCATCATCCTCCTGCGATCGAGCAACTATTAGGGCCTCCACTGCATCTCCATGACAGGAGCATTCTCTCAGAGGGTACTGGCGATGAGATAAGCCAGACTGGAGTCAAACATTCACAACTGTGATGTGAGGATCTATGGGGACACCTCACTGCCTGTCGTCATCATCCTCCACAAATCTGGCAGCTATGAGGGCCTCCCGAGTGTGCCTGCCCCATCTAGACAGTGTGAGAGCCTCATGATCGTCGTCGTCACCACCGACGACTCCCTCATCCTCATCCCCATCGGCATCCTCCTCATCGGAGGAGACGTGAAACTCTTCCAGCTCCTCCTCAGCCAGCTCCTTTCCCCATTGCAACGCCTGGTTGTAAAGGGCACAGCAGGCAGCGACGATGTGTGACACCCTCTGCGGACTGTGTTGTAGGTCTCCGCCAGACTGGTCCAGGCACCGGAACTGCATCTTCAGCATCCTGATGGTCTGCTTCACCAAGGTGTGAGCTGTGATATGAGCCTCATTATAGCGTCGCTCTGCAGCAGTTGGAGGCAGCTACATAAGTGTCATCAACCACGGCCTCTGCAGGTAGTCCTTGTCCCCAAGGAGCCAGCCCTGCAGCCTCTGTGGACCCTGGAAGACTTCAGGGATCTATGAATGACTCAGGGTGTAGGTGTCCTGTACACTCCCTGGAAACCATGCACATACCTGCAGGATGTGTTTCTGGTGGTTGCATGCTAGCTGCACATTCAGTGAGTGGAAGCCCTTGCAGCTGATGAAGTCCACTGAGTGTAGTGATGGAGATCAGAGTGCCACATGATTGCAGTCAATCACACCCTGCACTGTGGGAATCCCGAGATCAGGGCGAATCCAATGACCTTATGGATGCATTTGTGGGTGAATGAGTGTGAAATCCCACAGAGGTCACCTGTAGAGCCCTGAAAGGAGCCGCTGGTATAGAAATTGAGTGACATGGTCACTTTCACAGCCACTGGCAGTGGATGCCCTCCATGTCCCTTTGGCGCCAAGTCCTGCAGTAAGTGTCAGATGTGAGCCACCAGGCTCCTAGACACGTGCAGTCATCAGCGACACTGGTTCTCAGTCATCTGCAGGAATGGCAGGCAGCGTCTATAGACCGTGAATGTCGCTAGGCACTGACCAGCCACAGCTCACTGTCGCTCCTGGACAGCGTGTGTGGGAGCTCCTGCTGCCCCTTCTTCATGAGGTTGCTGCTCCTGCCTTTGTGTGGCCAGGTGCTTCAGTTACTCTCTCCCCCATCTTCTCCGGTCTCTATAGGCCACCAGGCATACAGCTAGGTCACCAGGATCTATGGTCCTGACATGGTTCTCCTGCAGCATGAAAGAGAGAGAGAGAGACGTGGTTATCATGGCTGTACCTGGCACCTTTCCTGGCCGAGTGTGACTGCCCCTTAATGCTTCCTGGAGAGTGCTGGTCACCCCTCAGATGGCCAGAGATGAGTGCGCTGCATGGCTGCCCTGTCAACCTGCGACATGGGGGACACTAAACCAGGATGCTGAGATTGCAAGGGGCTGAGTGCGCCTCCAGCAGTGACTGCTACATGGCCAGTGTAGGCGAGGAGATTGTACAATGTGAGCAGCCCAACTGCTGTGCGGTCCAATAAAGTGGTGGCGGACTCGAAGTCTGTGCCGGGGGTGGGTGTGGTGGGGTGGGGTGAGGTAAGGTATGGAGCACTTGGTGGCCCTTTGGTGCCTCTATATTGCTTGCATGGGCGGACAGACTAATAGCCTGACCCCAATCATATCACTGTGGCTGCGCCTGATCTGTGTTAGAAGCAGAGGCATGGTCAGTCTATACAGGTGTCCGTAATGTGTGGCCATTTCCCTCGCCTACCCTGCCTCCCACCTCGATTGCCTGTGCGCAGGATGCAGCGCCAGGGCAGCAGTTCACCCCCTCCCCCTCAGTCGTCGCATCTGAGGCTGGCCAGCACTTGCCCCTGGACACCATTCCCCACTCCCCAGCAGTCGCCTGTGGGACCGGGCATCAGTTGCCCCCATCCCCCGGTGCCCCTGAGGCCTGTAAACAATTGGTGAGCTGTGGTGAACTCTGCTGCTCACGCACCTCAGTTCCCCCACAGTGAAGGCTGCCAAGTGCGTGTGGCCTGTGTGCTGTTGTGAAACAGGTCAGTGTGCTTTCCCACCGATGTGGACAGACAATACGGCGGGGCTCCAAGAGCCTGGCGGGACGGACTTCTAATTATATGCTAATGTATTACAGTTAGCTACCCCACTGACCAATGGCGGGATACGCGGCCCACCTCCGGCAGGCTGTGCGGACAATCGCGACCTGCCTTTACACCATCGTGAAGCAGGTCCCACCATATTTTCCACACACACCACCTATCACAGCTATCACCAGCAGGCTCGGAAAATTCCACTCATGGTGTTAGAAGTTAGCAGTTCATTTTTCTTTCCTTTGCCACTAGTTAAAGACAATTTATTCAATAAACAGTTATTTACTTATTAAGTTTACAAACCTGGTGCTTGTATTCTGTTAACTTAAAATAAACAGTTGGGTAGAATTAGGACAATCTGGTGGTTTGATCAAACTTTTCACATTTGTTGAGGCTCGGGGAGCAGTGGGGCTTGATATCACAGCGCACTATCCCCAGCGAGTCGTGACACTCCACCTTTAAGTCTCTCTCTAAAGCCTTTGACCAAGGCTATTTGCTCTAAAATCTCTTATGTAGCTCAGTGTAACATTTGCTTTGATAATGCCCACAGGAAGCACTTGGGATGTTTCCCTATGTAAAGGCACCATACAAATACAAGTTGTTGTTGCTCATTTCAGTTCTTGTTTGTGTTCAAAGCTGTAGCACATTTATTTGCTTAGACATAGCATCACATAGATAGAGCTGTGGGATTCTCTGTGTGATTAATATTTGAGCAAACAATGTTAGGGATGGTGATGCCTATGCAGCTGACCCCACACATCAGTCCCTGATTAACACCATTCAGCAACCAGAACAACCCAAAAGCTTCACAATCCACAGTCACTGCACCTAGTTCTGGCTACTGAAGAATATGCAGTTTACAGCCACAGTTACATGTTGTACTTTATGAACTAAGATTAGGCAGTAGCCTCTTGCTTCTGATTCAGAAAGTTGTGAGTGCAATTCCAATTGTGAGGCAAATTCCAGGCTGGCACTCCTGTACAATGTAGTAAGCGCAGCCGTACTAAGAAGTTTTGTCTTGCTCGTCATTTTAGGTGATGGTGACCATGTTAACCATCTGGGGTGTTTGGCAGAGTTCGGGTGGGTATGGAATCAGCAAGTGATTAGGAAGGCAAATGGCATGTTGTTGTTTATTGCAGTAGCAATGGAATATAAAAATAGGAATGTTTTGCTACAGTTGTTCAGGGTGTTGGTGAAACCACATCTAGAGTACTGTTTACAGACTTGGTCTCCTTATTTAAGAAAGGACATAATTGTATTAGAAGCAGTTCAGAGAAGGCTTACTCGACTGATTCCTGGAATGAGAGGGCTATCCTATGAGGAAAGGTTGAACAGGTTGGGCCTGAATCCACTGGAGTTTAAAAGAGTGAGAAGTGATCTTATTGGAGTCCTGGGCTGCAAGAATTGAGAACTGTGTGCGTGGCTGCAGTTTAGATACGGCATCTGGAGCAAGGAAACAGTGAGGTAATGGCATGGCGGACGATTTAGAGGCCGCCCGCCAGTGAGACGGCATTTCCTATGGCTGCATAATGAATGAGGCAGGAAGTGGACGATATGGCATGAAGGCCCATCATCGCAGCCGGTGATAAAATGCCATTTTTCACATCTGCCACCGCACTTAGTGTAAATCTGGGACGATTCTGCCCAAAGGATGCTAGAAGTTTGAAACTCTCTTCTTTAATGGCAATTGATGCTAGATCAATTGTTAATTTTAAATCTGAGATTGATAGATTTATCTAGAAGTAATAAATGAAATGGGAAAAGGGCAGGTATATGGAGTTAGGTTGCAGATAAGCCACTATATCGTTGAATGGTGGAACAGGTTCAAGGGGCTAAATGGCCTACTCCTTTTCCTGTGTTCCTATGTTCTAATCTTCTCAATATCTCCTCATTGGACAACTCTCTTATCCCAGAAATCAGTGTAGTGAACCTTGTTGCACCCCTTCCAAGGAAAGTAGATCCTTCATCAGGTGTGGTCTCACCAAATCCCTGTACAACTGCAATAAGATTTCTTTCTCTTGCACTCCAACCTCCTTGGATTACAGACCTTCGCAATTGTTTGCTGAACCTACATGTTAACGCTCTATATTTTGTTTACAAGGACCACTCCCAGTCCCCCGAACACCAACATTTAATAGTTTCCCACCATTTAAAAATAGTCTGTTTTCCAATTCTTTTTGTCAAAGTGAATAATCTGGAATTTCCCTACAGTATGCTCCATCTGTCACCTTCTTGTCCATTCACTTAAACTGTCTTTCGCTCTTTACAAACTCTCTGTCCTCCTCCTAGTTTACCTTTTTACCTAGTTTCAGATCATAAACTTGGATAATCAGTCCTAACAATAATATCTATGATAGTGCATTATATAATCAGCATTAGTAATTAATATAATCAGCACTGGTATGTCATAGCAGTAGTACATCAGATATTCATGGAATATGGAATCAGTACTAGTAATTAAATAAGGAATGTTACTACGTTATATAATTACTGCTAGTACATTGTATGAACCACATTAGTGCACTGTATACTCAGAACTAGAACTTTAATAGATTTAGCACGAGCAAAATACATAATCAGCACCAGTACGAGTACAGCTTGTGACTGACCGTGAAGAAAGCGGAGAACCTAGTGATCTCTAGCTTTCTTGACATCCAATTGATTGCTATGTAGTTTAATGGGGATCCCCATTACTGTCGAGCTGCAGTGCTGGCATTGAGCAGCCAATCACATTAAAGCATTCTCACAGATAGCCAACCAGCAAATGAAAATCATTAAAATCAAATTGCGTTTTAAAAGTTTTTCAGAGAGCAAAATAAAGGGATAAATATATATATATGGGTTCATAGAGGAAGCTGAAATACTAATGACAAACTTTGAATTTTTTAATTATTTAAAATCTAGGTGAAAAAATCTAGTAATTAATCATAATGGAGACACTTAACAACAAAGCACAAATAAAAAATTGCCATTTAAGGGCTAGATCAGTTGTTCAGTTATTCCTCAGATTGGTATTAAAAACCCAGTTAAACCTCTTTGAACAGGCCTTTTAATGAGATTTCTAACAATGAAATGAGAGTGGAAGTGGGGAAAAGCTGGTGTTCTCATGGACCTGTTGCCCTTGTTTTTCTGGGTGGTAGAGTACATGGGATTGGGAGAGGCTGCCGAAGAAGCCGGAGGGCAGGATTTTCTGGCCCCACCTACCGCCGGGATTGTCCAGTCCTGCCAAATGTCAATGGACTTCTGGCCAGGCCGCTGAATCTCCTGCAGTGCGTCCCACCATGACGGGACTGGAACATCCCAGCCATAGTGTTGCATTAAGTTGCTTCCCTAGAACCTTCCAAATGGGTCTCAAGAGCTGGACCTAACTAGTAGCTTGTATTTGAGATAATAGCCGTGCATAACTCACTGATTTAACCCATGAGAGACTGTTTGCCTTGGGCATAATATGATTTTAATAGGTTTCAGTTTCTGTGAATGTTCTTGCAATCATCCAGAGGGAGTTTTTACAGATGATTAGAGAAAGACTGTCAAAATCTAGCCCTTATGTGCATTGCAATTTTCCCCAGTGACTCATTTGGTAAAGGAAGCATAGAGCTAAGCCATTACAGATCAGTACAGTCTTAGGTTCAATTCCTGCTTCAAACTACAGTAATTAATCTGAGGGAGCCATGATTGGAGTCGTGAAAGGAAAGAAGTCCAGGTTTCCCATTCCTGATCACTACCTGAGGGCTGTTGTGCACAGGTTATCTGCATTACATATTCTAGTAGAATAATCTATCTAGGCATCGGTAAGAAGAATGGTCACTTTGGCATGGGCTGTGACAGCTGTGGAACTACACGCCAACAAGAGTTAGTGTCTTGTGGAGGAGAAGAAATTGGGCAAAACAAAGATCCAGTTGTAGATGTAGAACTCTGGTCTTCCTGACACAGAGTTTGGCAAAACTGCTTTTCCTCAAATAAGGAGAAATATGGGTATCACTTTAGTCACATGCAATTTATGCAATTAAGCATCTCTGTGAAATTTAAGTCTTCACTTGGCTAGCTCACCTCCTGTGAAGAAAAAGCCCCTCTGTTTATACATTCCAGAACATGCTTCTGCTCCATAAGACCATAAGACATAGGAGCAGAAATTAGGCCATTCAGCCCATCGAGTCTGCTCCACCATTCAATCATGGCTGATAAGTTTCTCAACCCCATTCTCCCACCTTCTCTCCGTAATCTTTGATCCCCTTACCAATCAAACTGGTACCTCCAGGAAAACCCAAATGAGTTTGTTGGTGCCTCCAGGAAAATCAATGCTTAGCGGCACAGAATAAAAACCAAGTTTAATACTGACCTTAATCACCACCACCATGGTCCCAATATCTTCAATCTCACTCCTGGTTCTGAGCTCCAGTCAAAGCCCCCCAGCCCCACACCCAATTTCTCCCCCCAGCTCAGCCTCTTAGACCTTCCGACAGAACCACTCCAACACCACCCCCCACAAAAATACAATCTTCTTCCCCATCCTCCTAGTCACCCCTTCTGACAGCACACCCGATTCCCCAATAATACTGCAGACCATGCCATCTTCTCCTGACCTCCAAGGCCCCCACACCCTGACCACCCACCTCCCACAATTTTGTCCAAGCCCAGCCTTCACCCAAATCATAAACGCGATAGAGCCAACAATGCTGCAGACCCCTGTGGTCACACCTAAAGATTGACACATGACTGATGAGGTCCAAGGCCCAAAATCTCAGGTTCCTTGGACCTCCTCATTTAAGCCCAGGCAGGTAACTCTCTGCGGGTGAGAGTCCAAAACCAGACACGGAAAATTTCTAGGTCAAGAGCCTGGATGGCAAATTTGTTTTAGGCAGTGAACCTCCTTTAACATGACAACATTTAACAGTGTCTGCTTGGCTCTTGCTGCAACATGAGACAGAGGGAGAAATGGGAATTTTTTAAAAATTATTATTTATTGGATGTGGGCACACTGGCTAGGCTAGCATTTATTTCCCCATCCCCACAGATCCTGAGTTACATATAGGCCAAACCAGGTAAGCAGATTCCCTTCCCTAAAGAGCATTAGTGAACCCGATGGGTTTTTGCAACAATGGTTTCATGGTTATCATGAGACTTTTTTTTTATTAAATTCAAATTCCACCTCTGCCATGTTCAGATTCAAACCCAGGTCCCCAGAGCATTACCCTGGGTTACTCATCCAGCAACAATATCACTACACCATCACCTCTCCCTTGAAATCAGAGATGGGAAATTTGAATCACATCTACATTTCACTTTGTCACATCCATTCCCCATATCTTTACTTATAGTGACTTAGAGTCCATTACTTGGGGTCTATTTATGGAAGCATTTAGGAACAACAGTAAATCATTCAGCCCTCAAACCTGCTCCATCATTCAATTAGGT
Source organism: Carcharodon carcharias (assembly GCF_017639515.1). Taxonomy (NCBI): domain Eukaryota; kingdom Metazoa; phylum Chordata; class Chondrichthyes; order Lamniformes; family Lamnidae; genus Carcharodon; species Carcharodon carcharias. The sequence continues at coordinate 11,301,998 of NC_054471.1, forward strand.
CATGGCTGACCATCTCAATTTTGTTCACCCACCTTTGCTCCCTCGTTTGTGGGGTCTTACAAATTGGCTGCTGTGTTTCCTATACTTCAAGTACTACAGAAACAACTAATAGTTACAGCACAAAAGGAGGCCATTCAGCACATCAAATCCATGCTGGCTCTCTGCAAGAGCAACTCTGTTAAACCCACTCCCCCATCCTTTCCCTGCAGTCCTGCAATTTTTTCCCTACAGATGCTTATCCAATTCCTTTTTGAAAGCCATGATTGAATCTGCCTCCATCACATTCTTGAAATCCTAACCACTTGCTGTGTCAAAATGTTTTTACCCATGTTGTTGTTGATTCTTTTGCCAATCACCTAGAATCTCTGTCCTCCGGTTCTTGACCCTTCTGCCAATGACTACAATTTCTCTCCATCTATCTGGCCGCTCTTGATTTTGAATATCTCTAGTAAACCTCCCCTCAACCATCTCCAAGGAGACCAAACCCCACTTCTATCATGTAACTGAAGTCCATCATCCCTGGAATCATGCTCGTGAATCTTTTCTACACCCTCTAAAGCCTTCACGTCCTCCCTAAAGTGTGGAGTCCAAAACTGGACATAATATTACAGTTGTGGCTGAACTAATGTTTTATGAACGTACATCATAACTTCCCCACTTTTGTATTCTATGCCTCTATTTATAAAGCCCAGGAGCCCATATAGCTTATTAACCACTTTCCCAATCTGTCCTGCCATAGTCAGTAAGAGGCATGCAGTGAGTGGAGACTTTGGCCTGAGTGAGACAGGGACTGAGTGAGTATATTTGGGAATTTGGTTCAAAGTGGGAATTTGGTGCATAAGGAGAAAGACATGAAGCAGATAAGGTTTACTGCAAGAAATAGAGTGCTGGGAATTGGGTAATTAAGGGAGTTAGGGAAGAAGGGAAAAGAGGTGCTCTTTTGCTTTCTAACTTTCTCAGTCTTCAGCAAGTGGCCGTACTCTGCAACAGGAGAAGAAGCTAGTTACTTGGTGAGTACCTGGTAAGTGACTAGGGTTTATTCTATTCCTAAGATTCAAAGTAGTCTAGCAACTGGTGGTAAGCAAACATTAAGCTTATTTACAATATGCTCAGCAGCAACTACACGTGTGCTTTCAACTCCAACTTTATCCCTAAACTGTCTGCTGAGGTAGCCCACACTACTCTCCTATTGGTTACTACAGATCAAGTGATCTTTCCTAACAAGTATTATTCTTACAGGTACATTACAAACTAAATAAAACCATAATTACTACAGTCCCCTTGTTCAAGACTCCCCATCCAGAAGAAACATCTCATCCAAATTCATCCTGTCACGCCCTGTAAGAATTTTGTAAGTTTCAATGAGGTCACTCCTCATTCTTCGAAATTCTAGAGAATACAGACAGAGTTTCCCCAATCTCTCCTCATAAAGCAATCCCATCATCCCGGGGATTAATCTCGTGAACTTCCGTTGCACTCCCTCAGTGACAAGTATGTCCTTCCTTAGATAAGGAGACCAAAACTGTGCATAATACTCCAGGTGAGCTCTCACCAAGGCTCTATGTAACTGCAGCAACTCTCGTTTACTCCTGTACTCAAATCCCCTCGTGATGAAGGCCAACAACCCATTTGTCTTCCTAGTTGCTTGCTGCACCTGCGTGCTAACTTTTCATGACTCATGAACAAGGGCACCCATGTCTCTTTGGACACCCGCACTTCCCAACCTCTCATCATTCAGGTAATATTCTGTCTTTGTTTTTTTCTGCCAAAGCGAATAACTTTAGATTTATTCACATCATCCAAAGCGAATAACTTTAGATTTGTTCACATTGTATTCCATCTGCCATGTTCTAACCCACTCACTCAGCCTGTCCAAGTCCTCTTGAAGCCTCCTTGCATCCTCCTCACAACTTACCTTCTCACCCAGTTTGGTGTCATCAGCAAATTCGGAAATATTACAATTGGTCCTCACATCCAAATCATTTATATAGATTCTGAACAGCTGTAGACCTAGCACTGACCCTTGCAGTACCCCACTACTAACAGCCTGCCATCCTGAATATGACCCATTTATTCCTACTCTCTGTTTTCTGACTATTAACCAATTCTCAATCCATACTAGTATATTTCATCCAATCTCGTATGCTCTAATTTTATTTACTAACCTCTTGTGTGGGACCTTATCAAAAATCTTCTGAAAATCCAAATAGACCACATCCACTGGTTCTCCTTTATCTATACTGCAATTAACATCCCCAAAAAACTTCAACAAGTTTGTCTAACATGATTTCTCTTTCATCAATCCTATTTTATCATCTTTTGTAAATGTCCAGGTTTTTCCCCCTACCACTGAGGTCTGTAGTTCTCCATTCTCCATCTTCCCCCCTTCTTCAATAGTGGGGTTATATTTGCAACTTTCCAGTCCTCAAGAAGCTTTCCAAAATCTATCGAATTTTGTAAGATAACCACCAATGCATCCATCATCTCCCTAGCCACTTCCTTCAACTCTCTGGGATGAAGCTCATCTGGTCCAGGGGATTAATCAACATTTAACCCAGTTAACTTTTCAAGTACTACTTCTTTACTAATACTAAATTTCTTTTAGTTTCTCAGTTTCCCAAGTCCCTTGGTTGCTTAGTATTTCTGGGGGATTTTCTGTATCTTCTTCCGTGAAGACAGACACAAAATAACTGTTAAGTTTCTCTACCATTTTCCTATTCTCCACTTAAACTTCTCCTGTCCCCACACTTGACCTAGCTAATCTTTTCCTTTTCACATACGTCAAGAAGCTTTTGCAGTCCGCCTTTATGTTCCTTGCTAGTTTGCATTCATATTTTCTTTTCCCTGTCTTAATCAGTTTCTTGGTCCTCCTTTGCTGGGGTCTAAATTGCCTCAAATCCTCAGACTTACCACTTTTTCTGGCATCCTTAAAAGCCACTTCCTTAGATTTAACACAATCTAACTACGGTTCATTTACCCATTGAGTGTTGGTGCCTTAGAGGAATGTATATCTGTTGTAAATACGAGCCATTATCTGTCTAACATCAAATCTTTTAGTGCATTTTCCCAATCAACCATAGCCAACTTGCCCCTCATACCTTCATAATTTCCTTTCTTCAGATTTAAGACACTAGCTTCAGAATGAATTATATCACATTCAAATTTAATGCAAAATTCCATCATATTATACAGTCATTATTTCCCAAAGACTTCTTTATAGCAAGATTATTAATTAGCCCTTTCTCATTACACAACACTAAATCCAAAATAACCTGATCCCTAGTTGGCTCCTCAATGTACAGCTCCAGAAACCCATCTCGCACACACTCCAACCTCTAGAGCATTAGCTGATTTGGTTCACCAAGTCTACATGTAAATTGAAGTCGTCCATTATTAATGTATTACCCTCATTACATGCATCTTTAATTTCCTGATTTATACCATGCCCAACATTACCACTGCAGTTTGGTGACCTATAAACAACTCCCACCAATGTTTGCTGCCCCTTGCAGTCTCTTATACATCTTGATCCTTCAATTTTTTTTTATTCATTCAAGGATGTGGGCTTCACTGGCTGGGCCAGCATTTGTTGCCCATCCCTAGTTGCCCTTGAGAAGGTGGTGGTGAGCTGCCTTCTTCAACCGCTGCAGTCCATGTGGTGTAGGTACACCCACAGTGCTGTTAGGAAGGGAGTTCCAGGATTTTGACCCAACGACAGTGAAGGAACGGCGATATATTTCCAAGTCAGGATAGTTGAATGACTTGGAGGGGAACTTCCAGGTGGTGGTGTTCTCATCTATCTGCTGCCCTTGTCCTTCTAGATGGTAGCGGTTGTGGTGAAAGGTGCTGTCGAAGCAGCCTTGGAGAATTTCTGCAGTGCATCTTGTATCAGTGCTGCTACTGTGTGTCAGTGGTGGAGGGAGTGAATGTTTGTGGATGTGGTGAAATCAAGTGGGCTGCTTTGTCCTGAATAGTGACGAGCTTCTTGAGTTTTGTGGGAGCTGCACTCATCCAGGCAAGTGGAGAGTACTCCATCATGCTCCTTACTTGTGCAACCAACCATCTAAGATCTTCTCTTACTCATGTATTGATCTTGTCCCTTATTAAGAGTGCTACCCAACCACCTTTTTGTTTTTGCTTATCCCTCCTAAATGCCAAATGTCCCTGGATATTCAGTTCCCAATCTTCTCACCCTGTAGCCACATCTTCCTAATGACAATTAATATACCCATTTATCTCAACTTGTGCATTCAAATCATCAACCTTTTTGTGAATGCTCTGTGCATTCATATTTAATTCTGCTTTTTTAACATTATGGGGGGATGTGAGGAAAACTTTTTTACCCAGAGGGTGGTGAGGGTCTGGAATGTGCTGCCTGGGAGGGTGATGGAGGCGGGTTGCCTCTCATCCTTTAAAAAGTACCTGGATGAGCACTTGGCACCTCATAACATTCAAGGCTATGGGCCAAGTGCTGGTAAATGGGATTAGGTAGGTAGGTCAGGTGTTTCTCAAGTGTCGGTGAAGACACGATGGGCCGAAGGGCCTCTTCTGCGTTCTGTGATTATTCTCTATTCTGATCCTTTTTGATATTAGCCTATGCTTTGCCTGTCGTCTATTTTTGCTTTCTACTTTTCTACTTCCTTTTACCAACTTTGCTTCCCTCAAGCCTGAGCTCACTCTCAGATTCCCATCCCCCTGCCAATCTAGTTTAAACCCCTCCCCAAGATCACTAGTGAATCGCCCTGCGAGGATGTTGGTCCTGGTTCTGCTCCATCTTGTACAGGTCCCACCATTCCAATGCCTCAGAAATACAGCCCTCCCTCCTACACCAGCTCTTCAGCTAGATTGTGGTTGTATACAATTCTGCTGCTGGTGACCCACAGCACCTCATGATTGCCTAAGTCTCAATTTGATAGATCTGTTTGAAATCTATCCATTTAGCACAATAGTAGTGCCACACTGAGTGTGAAAACGGGACATCATCATCCCAAGGACTGTGCTGTGGTCACTCCTACCTGTACTGTCATGGATAGATGCATCTGTTCCAGGTAGATTGGTCAGACAAGGTCCAGTAGGGTTTTCCTTCTTGTTGGTTGCTGTACCACATGCTGCAGGCCCAGTCTAGCAGCTATGTCCTTCAGGACTCGGCCAGCTCAGTCAGTAGTGGAGATACCTAACCACTTTTGGTGATGGACTTTGAAGTTCCCCCACACATTCTGCCCCCTTGCCACCATCAGTGCTTCTTCCCTGTGTTATTGAACATGGAGGAGTACTGATTCACCAGCTGAGGAGGGCAGTCCGTGATAATCAGCAGCAGATTTCCTTGCCTATGCTTGACCTGATGACATGAGAGTTCATGGGGTCCGGAAACAATGTTGAGGATTCCCAGGGCAATTCCCTCCCAATTGCATACCACTGATGGGTCTGTCCTGCCAGTGGGACAGGATATACCCGAGGAATGGTTGTCAAGTGGATCCACCTTGGTTGAAGTTAAAACCAAGACACAGCAGCTTTCTTTGATGGAGAGAGTTTATTGACTTAGTTCATAGTCAACGCTACTCCAATCCACCAATGTCACTCTTTTAAAACACAAAAAATGAATAAAATAATCTTATTAACATGGAAGACAGCCCCTTAAAGGGACAATATAACAAAAGTTTTAATGGAAACTTAAACTAAATCAAAATGTCGTTCTGGGGGCTAATGATGCACTCCAGCCCCTGTGGTGCCCACCGCTTATGGAAGGCCTCAAGCATGCCAGCTGAGACCAGATGCTACTTCTCCAGGGACACCTGGCCGTGAACATAGCCACAGAAGAGGGGCAGACAGTCAGGCTGGACGACCCCCTCAACCGCCCACTGCCTGGATATGTTAATGGCCACCCAGGCTTACAGTGAGGTCCTCCTCCCTGCCCACCTGTGAGGCCAAAGATCAGGAGCGTGGGGCTGAAGTGCAGCCAGAACTTGAGGGGCAGACACTTCAAAAAACCTAAAAAGGAACAGCAACTTTATGCATGGAACATGGTTTCCTCAAGGCCACAGAAAATACAGACGGCCTGGGAGTCTGTGAACCATCACGGAGTCTGTTAACCTACAGCTCTATGGGACTGCTGTGTGCAACACTCCCTGCGCCAGATCCCAGATGGAAAATGGGATGACTCCCACGTGGGAAAGATCTCCACTTGGGACCCACGCCACTGTCGGACATCAAGATGGAATGCCAAGGCGTGTCCGGACAATTGATGAGGGCAAAGACTGTACAGGAAACCCCTCGGTGCCCTTTCACATGGCTGAAAGAAAAGGCAAGGAGGCAATTTCCACAAGACAGCTCAAATTGAGATGTTGCGGCTCCTGAGGGAGGTGTCAGGGTTTGGGGCCATTGTGAATTGCCATCCGAATACGGTCAGCTCAGACGGGAGTTCACAGAACTCTTGAGCTGAATCGACTCCATGGGTGCAGTTGGGGCTGAGCACCAAGATTTTGAGGTTGTGAGTGGCGCTGGTCGTTGCCTACTGCACAATGCATCAGTTCATGCGATGTCATCCAGCCTGCTCCTCTGCCATCCAACACGTCCCTGACTCTGGTCACCCCAGCGGCCCAAGCCCTTCGCTCTGCCAGCTACACAAATCCATATTGGTGGAGGTACGGATTCCTGAGTAGTGGCTCTCAGATGGTAGCCGCTACTCCTGATGGGAGAGAGCTCAGCCATGAAGAGACCTTGTTCTAGACTTTGATCACGTCCTTGTAAAAGACAGGCAACTCCTTCAAAGAGGCACTGAGACCCCTCAGGCCTATAAAGAGAGGCTGCAGGTCATAGTTAAGGCCATGGTGGAAAAAAACATATGTCACCAGGGTACGCCATCGATTTGGGGGCTTAACGTAAATGGATTGCTGCAGGGTCTAGAGACGGAAGGTCACCACTTGGGCGCGAAGACACACCAGCGCCTGATCGCCCGCCTCAAGTGGGAGATACAGTACTTCAGCAATGACCCAATGCATCCTTTAGTCCCAGAAGATATTGATAAGCTTCTTCTGTATTTTTGTGAAAACTCCAGGGGAGGGGTCCAAGTGACCAACCGATACCACAGCTGACTTGGAAATATATCGCCCACTGTCGCAGGGTCAAAATGCTGCAACTCCCATCCTAACAGCACTGTGGGTGTACCTACACCACCTGGGCTGCCACATGGTTCAGGTGGTGGTGTTGTGGTATTGTCACTGGACTGGTATTCCAGAGACCCAGGGTAATGCTCTGGGGACCTGGGTTTGAATCCCATCATAGCAGATGGTGAACTTTGAATTCAATAAAAACCTGGAATTAAAAGTCTGATGATGACCATGAAACCATTGCAGATTGTTGTAAAAACCCATCTGGTTCACTAATGTGCTTTAGGGAAGGAAATCTGCCATCCTTACCTATTCTGGCCTACATGTGACTCCAGACCCACAGCAATGTGGTTAGCTCTTCAAAAGCTCTCTGAACAAGGGCAATTAGGGATTGGCGACTGAGATTTGTTTGCAAAGAGTCCCTTGGGGAATAAGGGGCAACTCAGTGGGGGGTACAAGTCCATAGCCTCGCTGGCAATGGGTTTCCACATTGTCCCCAGCGCCCACCACAGAGCCACAGTCCTCCTCCAGACAGCTGCCATCCGAGTCCGAACTCTCCACCACATTGAGTTTGGTGGACGGCACAACCCACCAGCCAATCCCATTTCCATCCCAATCCCACCCCCTGGATCAATGGCAGAAGGGTGGCCTCTGGGCTCCTCAGGGGATCTGGGCCGGGGGAAGGCAGCAGCAACAGGAACAGGAACGGAAACCGGCAGCAGCAGCTGTATCATGGACAATGACAGATGCTGCAGCAGCCAGCAATTCTCTCCTCCTCCTTCACAAGCAGGCAGAATACGCAGCAGTTTTCTTTCTTTGCTGGAGAGAATTTATTGACTGAGTTCACAGTCAACACTACTGCAAACCCACCAATGCCCCACCTATCTCCATATGTTATTTTGATTTAATCAATTAAGACAAATTAAAACAAATCAAAAAAATTAACAAAACGAGCGGGGGGGCATCATACTTTAAAGGGACACTGTAACTAAAACTAAATTACCAAAGGAAACTTAGCAAAATATCATTCCCGGGGGTGATGATGCACCCCAGAACCCACAGTGCACACCGGTCATGGAAGGACTTCCAGCATCCTGGACACAGCATGCACCCTCTCTAGGGACTATCCCCATTTATATTCTTTTGAGCATAACAAGTGAACAAAAGGGGACCAAATTAACAAAGGGTCAAATAAACTAATAAAAGTGGGTAAACCCCTGAAGGGGCACTGTAACTAAAGAGCAAAACCACAAAGGAAATGTACAAAAATTCAAGTTAAAATGTGATTGCCAGGGTCAATAAAGCACCCAGCCCCTGTGGTGCCCACCGATCACAGAAGGCTTTCAGCATGCCGGTGGACACCACACAGCTCCTTTTCAGCTACTGTCCCCATTCTTATTCTTTCAAATGAACAAATTAACACATTTTTAAAATTAACAAAACACATGGGGGTGATAGTCCCTGAAAGGGACACTAACTAAAATCAAATATCAAAGGAAACTTAGCAAACCAAAACGTTATTCCCAAGGGTGATGATGCACCCCAGGCCCCGTGGGTGGACATCACATGCACCCTCTCCAGGGACTATCCCCATTTTGAAGTATAGCCAATAGTACAAAAGAACAAATAGAACAAATTAACAAATTAACTCAGGGACAAATCAACAAATTAAAGGGGCAGCCGCTTAAAGAGTTACTGGCACAAAAGACAAAAATCACAAAGGAAACTTACAGAAATCAAACTAAAATGTGATTGTTGGGGTCGGTAATGCACCCCAGCCCCCACAGTATCCACTAATCTTGGAAGGCCTCCAGCGTGCCAGTGGACACGGCATTTCCCTTTTCCAAGGATTATCCCCATTTATGCTATCCCCCAAATTATGGGGGCAAATTAACAAAAGGTAAATGAACAAATTAAAGGGAAACTACAACAAAAGAAAAAAATCACAAAGGAAACTTACAAAAGTCAAATCAAAGCATGATTTGGGAGATCAATGGTGCACCCCAGTCTCCCCACAGTGTCCACCACATGCTCCGTCTCCAGGGACTATCCCCATTTATAGGTGTACAAATACCCATCATCTGTCTAACAATATAATTGCCATTAAACCTCAACAATGTGATTGCTATTAAACACTAACAATGTAATTAATAAGACATTGACAATGGTGATGGTCTTGTCATGGACATTGGCTGTAATGTATGATACATCAGTTGTTAGGGTAGAATAGAAAAAGCTTTACATTGCACCTCAAACCGTATTGATACGCTTGATCTGGGAGTGTGGCATGTTGGCAATCAAGAGAAATTCCCTGTGCTGCTGTCTCTATCATTTGACAATTTCTCCATTCTCACCACCACCCCCCAAAAAAGCATAGATGAGGTCAGCTTCACATTCAAACCAGGTGTGAATGGATTTTAATCCTACTTTTACCTTGTGCTCTGATTGCCTCAACAGAGTTGAACAACTTCTCATAAATGGGACGGGAAAGAAGGAGATGCTCTGATATTTCAGATATTTTATTTCAGTGGAGTGTGATATGAAGCAGCACAGAATGAATGTCACCAAATGCTTCAAAATCCCAAACCTCAGCATGATGCAATGTGACAAGTAAACCAACCAAACACTGGGATTCTTAGCATTGCTTTTCTCAGAAACAATTGATTACAAAGTCAAAAAAGATGGCACACTACATATATCTTTGGATATTGTGAATATATGAATATCAGGAATTACATGATATTTAAAAATAGAAAATGTATTCAGTGGAGTTATCCTAGTTATAAAATGTATTCAGTGGAATTATTCGATATATTAAATGTACCCTCTAGAATTATTCAATCTAAAATGTATACTGTGGAATTATTCGATCTAAAATGTATATTGTGGAATTATTCGATCTAGAATGTATATTGTGGAATTATTCGATCTAGAATGTATACTGTGGAATTATTCGATCTAAAATGTATACTGTGGAATTATTCGATCTAAAATGTATACTGTGGAATTATTCGATCTAAGATGTATACTGTGAAATTATTCGATCTAAAATGTATATTGTGGAATTATTCGATCTAAAATGTATATTGTGGAATTATTCGTTCTAGAATGTATACTGTGGAATTATTCTAGATAGGTTGATTCCTTGCAGTGTCACTTTGCTTAGACAGGGTTTACTGACACAAGATTGTTCTGATTGCTTCACCTTCCCACTGCACATTACCACACATCACCATTACCCAGCTAGAGATTGTACCCTCTATAGTCTTTCTCCCTCTTTCCCCTACTCTTCCTCTATCTTCCTCTTTCTCGTCTTTCTTTATTTTTGTCTCCAGCGTTTTCTCTTTCAGTTGATTTTTATTTCCATCTTGTTCTCTCAGGCTTTATAAGATACTCTCCTAGTTTTTTCCTTCTCACTATTTCCTTTGCTCCCTTCATCTCCCCAGTCTCAGTCTTAATCCCACTCAGCATTATGGATGTACCTACACCACATGGACTGCAGCTCACCATCACCATCTCAGGGGCAATTAGGGATGGGCAATAAACGCAACCTAGCCAGCGATGCCCATGTCCCATGAAGGGGTAAAGAAAATAAGGTTCTCGCCCATCTCTCCTAATTCTCATTCCAATTGTTTCTTTCCTGTTTCCCAGATTGTCTGTCACCAAGTTTCTCTCTCCTAATCTCTCATTCTTGACTTTCTTCTCCCTATTCTCCCTCATCCCCAATTTCTCCCAATCAGCTTCTCTCTCTTTAAGTCTCGCTTTTTATTTCTATCTCCATTCTCTGTCTCCCTTTCTCCTCCAGTAATTCCCTACCCTCAATCCTTGTCTCTATGTAGTCTCTCCCCTCTGGTCTCCTCTTTCTCAACAATAAGACCATCTATCTCTCTCTTTCTCCAGTCTGTCTCCCATCTCCCCATGTATTCCTCTCTCTAGACTCATATATTCTCACTCTCCCCCTCTACAATCTCTCTCTCTCTCTTTCCCCCATCCTGCCTCCCATCTCCCATCCCTGGTTTTTCTCTTTCTCTCTCTCTTCTCTCTGATCACATTCTGTCTCAACCCTCCCCCCCCCCCCAGTTTCTCTTCCCCCTCCAGTCTCTCTGTCCCCCGTCTATCTATCTCTCTCTTTTTCTTTCCCCCTCAACAGTATTCCAATCTCCCCAGTCTCCCTCTCGCCTCAACTCTCTGTCCCTCTCTCCCTCTGTCTCTTGACAGTCTCTGTTCCCCAAGCCCTCTCTCTCTGCAGTCTCTCCGTTTCTCTCTCCCTCTAACTCTTTCGCTGCCTATATCTCTCTCGCAATCTTTCTTCCCCCTTCCCCCCATCTCTCTTCACGGTGTCTCTCTACCCATCTCTCTCTCTCTCTCTCCTTCTGTCCCACTCCTTGCCTCTCCTGAAATCTTTATCTCCCCAGTCCTCCTATCTCCATCCCAGACACACTCTCTCCCAAGGTCCTCTCCCCAGTTCTCTCCCCCGACTCTTTCCTCACATTCTCCCCAGACACACACTCTCTCCCGTCTCTCTCCCACAGGTCCCTCTCTCCCATCCTCGTGCTTCTTTCTCCATTGCTCTCTCAGCATCTCTCTCTCTCTCCCTCAGTCTCTGGCCCCAGTGTCTCCCTGACCCTTTCTCTCTCTCCCCAGGGTCTCTCTCCGCGTCTCTTTATCCTTCTCTCTCTCTCTCTCTCCCCACCCCGTCTCTTTCTCCCCAAGTCTCTCCAGTTCTACCACAGCGGGCTTACTTACGTTCCAGATAGCGAAGAAAATGAGAGAAGAACAGAGGACCAGGGAAAGCATGTAACAGAAGGCAGCGAATGTAAACGCCATAATTTCCCACAATCCTGGCGACTTGCTCCCAAATTTCCGCAATTCCCATCGAATCCGAGTCCGATTCCAACAGCAGCCAGCAAATCCAACCGCGAAAATAACGTCAGTTCAAAGAATCCCCAAGCAATCAGAGCCAATGGGGTCTCCGGCAGCCAAACATCGCAGCTTTAATTACCTCTGGGAACTTTCCCGGAATTCCCCCTCTATCTCCCCACCTCCCGACACCCTCCAATCCTGCCTCCTTTACATAGTTTCAAAAACATTCACTTCAACACTCGTCAGTTCCAGGTTTCATCCCTTCACAGACTGGGCGCAGTAAAATCCTTTTCGTGGGCACAATTTGGGAGTTGGTCAATCTGGATTGTTCCTGGGCAGCCTTTACCCCAGGCAAATAATTAAAACCCGAAATTCGGACACCTTCGGTTCCGGAGAGCCGAGCCAGACGGGAACAGAGAGAATTCGCTACTATGTCCATCCCATCCTGAGCTGCTACTCCCGGTCACATTACTGTCTCCGCCCGCCTCTCTCAACAATTGTCAACTCATTGGCTGCAAGCGCAGGAAAAACAGACAACGTTAAACGACAAAGAAACGAAGGATTGGTACCACGGAGAGGGGAGAAGCGAGTGATCAGCACATACAAATCTGCCACAGGGATAGAACACGCCTCAAACGGACCACTGGTACAACCCTAACCAAACTATAGCCACCATCACGACAGCTTAAACACCAACTATATCTACCACAGTGACAACCCAAACACCAACTATATCTACCACAGTGACAACCCAAACACCAACTATATCTACCACAGTGACAACCCAAACACGAACTATATCTACCACAGTGACAGCCCAAACACCAACTATATCTACCACAGTGACAACCCAAACACCAACTATATCTACCACAGTGACAACCCAAACACCAACTATATGTACCACAGTGATAACCCAAACACCAACTATATCTACCACAGTGACAACCCAAACACCAACTATATCTACCACAGTGACAACCCAAACACCAACTATATCTACCACAGTGACAACCCAAACACCAACTATATCTAACACAGTGACAATCCAAACACCAACTATATCTATCCCAGTGACAACCCAAACACCAACTATATCTATCACAGTGACAATCCAAACACCAACTATATCTACCACAGTGACAATCCAAACACCAACTATATCTATATAAAAACAAAAAAACTGCGGATGCTGGAAATCCAAAATAAAAACAGAATTACCTGGAAAAACTCAGCAGGTCTGGCAGCATCAGCGGAGAAGAAAAGAGTTGACGTTTCGAGTCCTCATGACCCTTCGACAGAACTTGAGTTCGAGTCCAAGAAAGAGTTGAAATATAAGCTGGTTTAAGGTGTGTGTGTGGGGGGGCGGAGAGATAGAGAGAGAGAGAGGTGGGGGGGGTGTGGTTGTAGGGACAAACAAGCAGTGATAGAAGCAGATCATCAAAAGATGTCAACGACAATAGTACAATAGAACACATAGGTGTTAAAGTTAAAGTTGGTGATATTATCTAAACGAATATCTATCCCAGTGACAACCCAAACACCAACTATATCTACCACAGTGACAACCCAAACACCAACTATATCTACCACAGTGACAACCCAAACGCCAACTATATCTACCACAGTGACAACCCAAACACCAACTATATCTACAACAGTGACAACCCAAACCCCAGCTATGTCTACCACAGTGACAACCCAAACACCAACTATATCTACCACAGTTACAACCCAAACGCCAACTATATCTACCACAGTGACAACCCAAACGCCAACTATATCTACCACAGTGACAACCCAAACACCAACTATATCTATCACAGTGACAAACCAAACAACTGTATATACCACAGTGACAACCCAAACACCAACTATATCTACCACAGTGACAACCGAAACACCAACTATATCTACCACAGTGACAACCCAAACACCAACTATATGTACCACAGTGACAACCCAAACACCAGCTATATCTACCACAGTGACAACCCAAACACCAACTATATCTACCACAGTGACAGCCCAAACACCAACTATATCTACCACAGTGACAACCCAAACACCAACTATATCTATCACAGTGACAACCCAAACACCAACTATATCTACCACAGTGACAACCCAAACACCAACTATATCTACCACAGTGACAACCCAAACACCAACTAAATCTACCACAGTGACAACCCAAACACCAACTATATCTACCACAGTGACAGCCCAAACACCAACTATATCTACCACAGTGATAACCCAAACACCAACTATGTCTCCCATAATGACAATCCAAACACCAACTATATCTACCATAAGGACAGCCCAAACATCAACCATATCTACCACAGTGACAACGCAAACACCAACATAAACCCTCAGACCCTTCTGTTCCTGCACATTTTCAGAACTATGCCATTATGTATATATTACCTCTCCCTATCCCTTGTGTCAAAATGTTTCACCTCACACTTCTACTTATTAAATTCTGTTTGTCACTTGTACATATGAACATACAAACAAGGAGCAGGAATAGGCCATTCAGCACTTCAAGCCTGCTCCGCCATTCAGTGAAACCATGATTTTAACCTCCCACCTACCCTCACTAAGCTTTCACCCCCTTGTTAATCAAGAATCTATCCAACTCTGCCTTAAAAATATTCAAAGACTCTGCTTCCACTGCCTTTTGAGGACTCATGACCCTCTGAGAAAAAGGATTTCTCCTCATCTCTGTCTGAAATGGGTGACCCTTAATTTTAAACTGTGTCCCCTTGTTATAGATTCTCCCACAGGAGGAAACATCCTTGCCTTACCCATTCTGTCCAGACCCCCAAGGATCTTAAAGGTTTCGATTAAGTCACTTCTTACTCTTGTGAGAAATGGATGTTATTTTTATCTATTTTTTAGGAGTATTGTGTTATTTGTAAAGAAGGCTCTGTATGTGTGTGTGTGTCTGTGTGTGTGTGCCTGTGTTTGGGTATGATTTAATTAAGCTGGGCAGAGAGTAATAGGAGACAGGTTGTCTGGGCGGTTTAAAATATGAAAAGTATAGCGGTGTTAGGTTTGAAGTACAAAAGAATAGATTAGATCTAACATTTGCATTTTTAGATAAGTTGAATTTGTTTGAATATCAAAGGGAAGCCAGAGGTGTCAAGAAACATGATTGCATCTTACAGGAGTTCCATAGGCAAATAGAAGTGGAGATATTAGATTTTATTGACCCAAAAGAAAAAAAACAAGATGGAAACATGAAAGATCTTATGTTTTGGAAGGATTTGAGTTTCAAAGAGGTGTGAGCACAATGGAAGCTGAGATGAAAGTGGGAAAAAGGTATTTTAGAGTTACCATAGACAGCTTAATGGAGCTATTTGAGCTGAGATGGCTGGAACTGGAGCCAAGCTTTGTTGAGCTGGAGCTGGGTTGGAAACTGTGGCTCTGGGCTGGGAGAAGATGCAGGTTTGAATCAATCATCCAGTCAAGCCAGAAAATTCTTGGGCTGCAAAAAGTAGCTTTATTTTGAAGTTTAGGTTTCCACAGCAGAGTGGTCATGTGGTGCCTTTATTAAAGCTACAGCAGTCTACCTAATATTACTGGATTTCTATAGTTAAACATCTATCCATGAGTCTTGCTTGGAAGGTGCTTACTTGTGAGTCTGACAAAGTAGAGAGTCTTTTTGGGGGAATGTTTTGTAAGACTAATTTTTAACCATGCAACTGTAATCTTATGTGCTTAAGTGCTCTTTTATTCTTGTTAATAAAAATTTTATTTTTAATTTTTAAAATCCCAAAAGCATTATTGGATCGCTTGCTGCTGAGATCATAATGTCTTCATCTCATTTTCAGAATATAGGAAAAAGGGCCCGTAAGCCAAGTTTTCTTCTGGGATTTGGTTTGCGCAGCAGTTAACATTGGCTGTGGTCATAACAGTCTTCTAAACTCCAGTGGATAAAAGCCTATCCTGTTCAGCCTTTCTTCATAAGACAACCCGCTCATTCCTGATATTAGCCTAGTAGTCCCTTAAATAAGGATAGATGTAAATGCATTATAAGCAGTTCAGAGAAGGTTTACTAAGCTAAAAGTACTCCAGATGTGGTCTCAGCAGTGCCTTGTACAACTGAAGCATAACCTCCTTACTTTTGTATTCAATTTCCCCCTCAATAAACAATAACATTCTATTAGCTTTCCTAATTACTTTCTGTACCTGCATACTAGCCTTTTGTGATTCATACACTATGACACCCTGATCCATCTGAATCTCAGAGCCTGTAATCTCTCACCATTTAGATCATAAACTGCTTTATTAGTCTTCCTGCCAAAATGGACAATTTCACATTTGCCCACATTATAATCCATTTGCCAGGTCTTTGCCCACTCACTTAACCTATCTATGTCACTTTGCAGCCTTCTTACATCCTGTTCACAACTTACTTTCCTACCTATCTTTGTGTCGTCAGCAAATTTAGCAACAATTCCTTCGGTTCCTTCATCCAAGTCATTTATATAAATTGTAACAAGTTAAGGTCCCAGCACTGATCCCTGTGGCACACCACTCGTTACATCCCACCAATCAGAAAAAGACCCATTTATGCCAACTCTGTTTCCTGTTAGCCAGCCAATCTTCTATCCATGCCAATATGTTACCCCCTACACCATGAGCGTTTATTTTTCACAATAACCTTTGATATCTCACCTTATGAAATGCCTTCTGGAAATCTAAGTGCAGAACATCCCCTTTATCCACAGCACATGTGACTCCTTCAAAGAACTCCTGATTACCTTAAACTTTTCTAAGTGCCCTGCTATAATATCTTTACTAATAGCTTCTAACATTTTCCTTATGATAGATGTTAAGCTAACTGGCCTGTAGTTTCCTGCTTTCTGTCTCCCTCCCTTTTTGAATAAAGGTGTTATATTTGCTATTTTCCAATCTAATGGAACCTTCGCTGAATCTAGGGAATTTTGGAAAATTAAAACCAACTCATCAACAATTTCACTAGCCACTTCTTTCAAGACCCTAGGATGAAGTCCACCAAGACCCAGGGACTCGTCAGCCACAGCTCCAACAATTTGCTCAATACCACTTCTTTGGTGATTGTAATTTTCCTGACTTCCTCCTTTCCTTCCACTTCCTGATTTACAGCTATTTCTGGGATGTTACTTGTATCCTCTATATTGAAGACCGATGCAAAATAGCTGTTCAATTCATCTGCCATCTCCTTATTTTCCATTATTAATTCCCCAGATTCATTCTAAAGGACTAACACTCACTTTGTTAACTCTTTTCTTATTTAAATATCTATCGAAACCCTTATTATCCGTTTTTATATTCGCAGCTAGCTTTCTCTTGTACTCTAATTTTTCCCTCTAATTCATCTTTTTGTCATTCTTTGCTGTTTTTTATATTCTGTCCAATCTTCTGACGTGCCACCCATCTTTGCATAATTATATGCTTTTCCTTTAAGTTTGATACTGTCTTTAGATATTTTAGTTAACCACGGATGGCGGGTTCTTATTGAAAATTTTCTTTCTCAATGGAATGTATCAATTCTGTATATTCTGAAATATCCTTTTAAATTTCTGCCACTGCATGTCTATGGACCTAACCCTTAACCTCATTTGCCAATTCAGTCCAGCCTTTCTGCTAGCCTATCTGCTAGCCTATCCATGTCCTGCTGCAGTCAGTGGGTATCATCCTGCTTTCATGCTCTCATAATTGCCCTTACTTAAGTTTAAAATACTAGCCTTGGACCCACTCTTCTCTCCCTCAAACTGAATGTAAAATTAATCATATTATCCTAAAGGTATGTTCACTATGGGATTATCAATTGATCCCAACTTGTTGCACGGTACCAGGTCTAGTATAACCTGGTCTCTGGTTGCCTCCAGAATGAGTTGTTCCAAGAAACCTTCCCTAAAATATTCTATGAACTCTTCATCTAAGGTGCCTTTGCCCATCTGATTTTTCCAGTCTATCTGTAAATTAAAAGCCCCCATGATTATTGCTGTACCTTTCTGACAAGCTCCCATTATCTCTTCCTTTATACTCTGTCGTTCCATATAGTTACAGCTAGGGTGTCTGTACACTACTCCCAAAAGTGACTTTTTGCCTTTACCGTTTTTCATCACAATCCAAACTGCTTCTACATTGTAGTTTCCTGACCTTAGGTCATCCCTCTCTAATACCATCATTAATTAACAGAGCCACCCCTCCACCATTTCCCAGCTTCCTGTCCTTCCCAAATGTCACATACCCTTAAACATTCAGGGCCCAATCCATGTATGCTCATTCTGCTAGGCAATCCATGTCCTGTTGCAGTCGGTGGATATCATCCTCTCTCTTCCAAGTTTGGAATCATTGGCAAACTTTGACATTTTTCTCTGTATTCTAGTATCAGAGTCATTTATATAAGGTTCAGCACTGAACCTTGGGGAGCACCACTGTCAACCATCCTCCAGTTTGTAAAACAACTTTTTATCAAGTCACATTGTTTTCTATCCTCAAGCCAATTGTTTATCCAAGTTGATACCAGCCTTCTATTCCATGACTCTCACTTTTGTTAACCAGTCTTTCATTTTTTTTTATATTTAATTTTTTCAAGGAATGTGGGCATTGCTAGGCCAGTATTTGTTGCCCATGTCAATGTGGTTGACTCTTAAATGCCCTCTGAACATGGGCAGTTAGGGATGGGAATAAATGCTGAGCTAGATAGCGACGTCTGCATCCCATGAACAAATATTTTAAAAATTGCTCTTGAGATGGTGAACCACTGCAGTCCATGCCAGCTGTAGCTGTGTGAAACAAATTGACTAGGGCCACAGCTAGTTCTGGGGTACAAGTCTTCTGTACTATTGCTGGAAGGTTGTCAGAGCCCAGAGCCTTTGCAGTGCCTTCAACCGTTTCTTGATATCACGTGGAGTAATTTGAATTGGCCGAAGGCTGGCATTTGTGATGCTCAGGACCTCCAGAGGAGGACAAGATGGATCATCCACTTGGCACTTCTGGCTGAGAGTGGTTGCGAATGCTTCATCCTTGTCTACTGCACTGATGTGCTGGGCTCCCCCATCATTGAGGATGGGGATATTTGTGGAGCGTCTTCCTCCAGTGAGTTGTTTAGTTGTCCACCACCATTCATAACTGGATGTAGCAGGGCTGCAGAGCTTAGATCTGATCCGTTGCTTGTGGGATCACTTAATTCTGTCCATCACTTGCAGCTTATGCTTTTTGGCATGCAAATAGTCCTGTGTTGTAGCTTCACCAGGTTGACACCTCATTTTTAGATATGTCTGGTGCTGCTCCTGGCATGCCCTCCTGCACTCTTCATTGAACCCAAGTTGATCTCTTGGCTTGATGGTAATGGTAGAATGGGATATATGCCAGGCCATGGGGTTTCGGATTGTGCTTGAGTACAATTCTGCTGTTGTTGATGGCCCACAGCTTCTCATGGATGCCCAGCTTTATTGACTAGATCGGTTCTAAATCTATCACATTTAGTATGGGTGTATTGCCACACAACACAATGGAGGGTATTTGAAGGACTGAGCAGTGGTCACCCATACAAATACTGTCATCTGTCTGTAACAAGTACATTGGTGAGGACAAGTTCAAGCAGTTTTTTCCAATCAGTGTTAAACATGGAAGAGTACTGGTTCATCAGCTGAGGGGGGCATGGTAAGTGGTAATCAGCAGGAGGTTTCTTTGCCCAAGTTTGACCCAATACCATGAGGTTTCATGGGGTCTGATGTCAATGCTGTGGACCTGCTGGGCAACTCCCTCATTACTGCATACCACTGTGTCACCACCTCTGATGCATCTGTCCTGCTGGTGGCACAGGACATAGAGGAGGCGATGGCGTAATGGTATTGTCGCTGGACTAGTAATCCAGACACTCAAGGTAATGCTCTGGGGGACCCGGGTTCATATGGAATTTGAATTCAATAAAAATCTGGAATTAAGAGTCTAATGCTGACTATGAAACCATTGTCAATTGTTGTAAAAACTCACCTGGCTCACTAATGTCCTTTAGAGAAGGAAATCTGCCATCCTTACCTGGTCTGGCCTACATGTAACTACAGACACATAGCAATGTGGTTGGCTCTTAGATGGCCTCTGAACAAGGGCAATTAGGGATGGGCAATAAATGCTGGCCTAGCCAGCGACGCTCACATCCTGTGAATAAATGAATTTAACAAACCCAGGGATGGTGGTATCTGGGACATTGTCTATAAGGTATGATTTGGTGAGTATGACTGCGTTGCTGGATGAATCTGTGTGACAGCTCCCACAACTTTGTCATAAGAACCCAGATGTTTTAGGTTTACAAGAATGTTGCCAGGGTTAGAAAAGTGTAGCTACGAGGAGAGATTGGATAGGTTGGGGTTATTTTCCTTAGAACAAAGAAGGCTGAGAGGTGACTTGATTGAGGTGTACAAAATTATAAGGGAATAGATAGAGCGGGCAGGATAAAATTGTTTCCCTTGGTGGAGAATTCTAGAACCAGGGGATGTAGATTCAAGATAAGTGGTAGAAGGTGTCGGGGGGACATTAGGAAGAACTTTTTTATGCAAAGGGTAGTGGGTGTCTGGAATTCACTGCCCAAGTTGGTGGTAGAGGCAGAAACTCTAAACTTTTTCAAAAAGTACCCACCCATTAATTATTTACATGCCAGTAGAAGGTTTTTAGGTTCTCCTTTATGTTTGCTGCTATTCTATTCTCATATTCTCTCTTTGCCAGTCTCATTTTTCTCTTCACTTCCCCTCTCAACTTGTTGTATTTGGCCTGGTTCTTGCTTGAAAAATTCACTGGACATGCATCATACACCCTGTATTTCATCATAATCTCTATCTCCCTCATCATCCAAGGAATCCTAGCTTTGGTTTCCTGCCTTTCACTGTTGTTGGAATGTACCCCACCTGTACCAAAACATCTCCTCCTTAAAGATCACACATTGTTCCATTATGGGTTTTCTTGTCAGTCTTTCATTCCATTTTACCCTGCTTAGATTTCCTCTCAACCTATTGAACTTCCAGTCGAGAAGTTCTGCTTTAGATTGTTCCTTGCCCTTCTCCGTTTCTAATCTAAACCTTTTGATATGATGATCACTCTTACCCAAGCTTTCCCCCAAAAGACAGTTGGTCCATTTGATCCATCTCATTACCAGCACCAGATCCAGCAATGTCTCTTTCCTGGTTGAATTGAGAACATGCTGGTCAAGGAAGTTCTCTGAACACATTTCAAGAATTCTACCCCTTCCTTTATCTTTCACTCTAGCATTATCCCAATCAATATTTGTCTCCAGAGAGAGTCTTAAGCATATTTCCTTGACATTCAATGACATTTCCATCATCAATTCCTCTATAATTAACATCCTGTCGAGTTACAATTGATCAGAAACTGAATTGGGCCAGCCTTAGCCTCATGAATGCTGTATCTACTAAAGTAGGTCAGAGGCTGGATATTCTGTGCTTGTTAACTCAGTTCCTGACTCCCCAAATCTTCCTCATCATCTACAAAGAACAAGTCAGGAGTATGATGGACTATGCCCAACTTATCTGGATGTGTGCAGCTCCAAGAACACTCAGGAAGCTCCAGAAGTGAGGTGAGAGTGGCTGACCTTGGCATCAAGGCAGTATTTGACCAAGTGTGGCATCAAGGAGCCCTGGAAAAACTGGAGTCAATGGGAATCAGGGGAAAACTCTCCTCTGGTTGGAGACATACCTAGCACACAGGAAGATGGTTGTGGTTGTTGGAGGTCAGTCATCTTAGTTCCAGGCATTACTGCTGGAGTTCCTCAGGGTAGTGTCCTAGGCCCAACCATCTTCAAGTACTTTATCAATGACCTTCCTTCCATCATAAGGTCAGAAGTGGGGAGGTTCGCTGGTGATTGCACAATGTTCACCATTCGCGTCTCCTTCGATACTGAAGCAGTCTATGTCCAAATGCAGCAACTTGAACAATATCCAGGCTTGGGCAGACAAGTGGCAAGTAACATTCACGTCATGGCAGATGCAGTATAATGTGGGTAAGTGTGAAGTTATCCACTTCGTTAGGAAAAACAGAATGACAGTATTATTTAAATGGTGATAGCTTAGGAAATGTTGATGTATAAAGGGACCTGGATGTCCTTGTGCACCAGTCACTGAAAGCAAGCATGCAGGTTCAGCAAGCAGTTAAGAAGGCAAACAGTATGATCACCTTTAGTGACTGGAAATCAGTGTCCAGTGGTGTACCACAGGGATCAGCGTTGAGTCCCCTATTATTCATCATTTATATAAATGACATAGATGACTATGAGTGGGGTAGGATTATTAAGTTTGCAGATGACACAGAGATTGGCCAGGTGGTTAACAGTGAGGTTGAGTGTCTTGGGCTACAGGAAGGTATAGACAGGATGGTCAAATGGGCAGATAAGTGGCAGATGGGATCTAACCCTGGAAAGTGTGAGGTGATACACTGTGGAAGGAGTGATTTGACAAGGAATAATTCAAGGAGCGACCACAACATGGTACAGTTTAAGTATGTTATGGACAAAGAAATCGACAAGTTGCAAAAAAAGGTTTTGGATTGGGGGAGAGTGGATTTTAGTGAAATAAGACAGGATCTGGCCAAGGTAGACTGGGAACAGCTACTTGTGGGGAAATCAACAGAAGAGCAGTGGGGATGTTCAAAAAGGAAATGGGGAGGGTACAGGCTCAACATGTTCCGTCTAGGGTGATAGGAAGGAGTAACAAGCACAGAGAACCATGGATGACCAGATATTCAGGTTACGATGAGAAGGAAAAGAGAGGCTTTTAGCAGGTACAAGGGAAGCAAATCAGTGGAGGCATTTGTGGAGTACAGACAATGCAGGGTGGAGCTTAAGAAAGCAATTAGGAGAGCAAAGAGGGGATATGAAAAAGCTCTGGCTGGTAAAAGTAGGGAAAATCCCAAGATATTCTGTAAGTATATCAATGGGAAGAGGATAACCAGGGAAAGAGTAGGGCCCATAAGGGACCAAGGGGACAATCTATGGGTGGAGCCAGAGGACATCGCTAGAGTGTTGAATGAATACTTCACATCCATCTTCACCCAAGAGAATGAGGATGAAGGTATCGAACTCGGAGAGAGAGACTGCAAGGTTCTTAAGAAAATTGATAAAGGGAGTGACAAGGTATTGGAGGTGTTGGCAGTCTTAAAAGTGGACAAATCTCCAGGTCTGGATGATTTGTGTCCCAGACTGCTAAGGGAGGCAAGGGAGGAGATTGCAGGGGCTCTGACCCAAATTTTTAATTCCTCTCTGGCCACGGGGGAGTTGTCAGAGGACTGGAGAACAGCTAATGTGGTTCCGCTATTTAAGAAGGGTTGTAGAGATAAGCCTGGGAACTACAGGCCAGTGAGTCTCACATTAGTGGGAGGGAAACAATTGGAGGAAGTTCTGAAGGAGAGAATCTATCTCCTCTTGGAGAGGCAATGTTTGATCAGGGATAGTCAGCATGGCTTTGTCAGAGGGAGGTCATGCCTAACAAATGTGATTGAATTTTTTGAGGAGGTGACCAGGTATGTAGATGAGGGTAGTGCAGTTGATGTAGTTTATATGGATTTCAGCAAAGCCTTTGACAAGGTCCCACATGGGAGACTTATAAAGAAGGCAAATGCACATGGGATACAGGGTAATTTGATAAGGTGGATTCAAAATTGGCTTAGTTGTAGGAGACAGAGGGTGATGACAGAAGGATGCTTTAGTGACTGGAAGCCAGTGTCCAGTGGCGTACCACAGGGATCTGTGCTGGGTCCCCTATTATTTGTCATTTATATAAACGATATAGATGACTATGTGGGGGATAGGATTAGTAAGTTTGCGGATGACAGAAAGATTGGCCAGGTGGTTAACAATGAGGTTGAGTGTCTTGGGCTACAGGAAGATATAGACAGGAAGGTCAAATGGGCAGATAAGTGGCAGATGGAATTTAACCGTGAAAAGTGTGAAGTGATACACTTTGGAAGGAGTAATTTGACAAGGAAGTATTCAATGAACGGCATGACACTAGGAAGTTCTGAGGAACAAAGGGACCTTGGTGTGTGTGTCCATAGATCTCTGAAGGTGGAGGGGCATGTTAGTGGGGTGGTGAAAAAGACATATGGGACACTTGCCTTTATCAATCGAGGCATAGATTACAAAAGTAGGGAGGTCATGTTGGAGTTCTATAGAACCTTGGTGAGGCCACAGCTGGAGTACTGTGTGCAGTTCTGGTCGCCACATTATAGGAAGGATGTGATTGCACTGGAGGGGGTGCAGAGGAGATTCACCAGGATGTTGCCTGGGATGAAACATTTAAGTTATGAAGAGAGGTTGGATAGACTTGGGTTGTTTTTGTTGGAGCAGGGAAGACTGAGGGGCGACCTGATCGAGGTGTACAAGATTATGAGGGGAATGGACAGGGCGGATAGGGAGCAGCTGTTCCCCTTAGTTGAAGGGTCAGTCACAAGGGGGCATAAGTTCAAGGTGAGGGGCAGGAGGTTTAGGGGGGATGTGAGGAAAACCTTTTTTACCCAGAGGGTGGTGAGGGTCTGGAATGCGCTGCCTGGGAGGGTGGTGGAGGCGGGTTGCCTCACATCCTTTAAAAAGTACCTGGATGAGCACTTGGCACGTCATAACATTCAAGGCTATGGGCCAAGTGCTGGTAAATGGGTTTAGGTAGGTAGGGCAGGTGTTTCTCATGTGTCGTTGTAAATTCGATGGGCCGAAGGACCTGTTCTGCACTGTGATTTTGTGATTCTGTCTTCATTGTGAGAGGACATGAGCACAGGAGCAGGAAAGTCTTACTGCAGCTGTACAGGGCTTTGTTAAGACCGCGCCTGGAGTACTGTGTGCAGTTTTGGTCTTCTTACTTAAGAAAGGATATACTTGCCATAGAGGGAGAGCAGTGAAGGTTCACCAGACTGATTTCTGGGATGGCAGGATTGTCGTATGAGGAGAGATTGGGTCAACTAGGCCTGTATTCATTGGAGTTTAGAAGAACGAGAGAGGATCTCATTGAAACATATAAAATTCTGACAGGGATGGACAGACTGGATGCAGGGATGATGTTTCCTATGGCTGTGGGGATCTAGAACAAGGGGTCACAGTCTCAGGATACGGGGTAGGCCATTTAGGACTGAGATAAGGAGAAATTTCTTCATTCAGAGGGTGGTGAACCTGTGGAATTTTCTACCACAGAAGGCTGTGGAGGGCAACTCACTGAATATATTTAAGAAGGAGATAGAGAATCTAACCATTGTCCCTTGACATTCAATGGCATTACTATCGCTGAATCCCCACTATCAACAGGCTGGTGGTTACCATTGACCAGAAACTGAACTGGACTAACCATATAAATACTGTCTCCACAAGAACAGGATAGAGGCTAGGAATCCTACAGTGAGTAACTCGCCTCCTGACTCCCCAAAGCCTGTCCACCATCTACAAGGCACAAGTCAGGAGTGTGATGGAATGCTCTCCACTTGCCTGGATAAGTGCAGCTCCCTCAACATTCAAGAAGCTTGACATCATCCAGACAAAGCAGCCCGCTTGATTGGCACCACATCCACAAACATTCACTCCCTCCATCACCGATGCACAGTAGCAGCAGTGTGTACCATCTACAAGATCCACTGCAGGACTTCACCAAGACTCCTTAGACAGCACCTTCCAAACTGAGGACCTCTACCATCTAGAAGGACAAGGGAAGCAGACAGATGGGAACACCACCACCTGGAAGTTCCCCTCCAAGTCACTCACCATCCTGACTTGGAAATATATTGCCATTCCTTCACTGTCACTGGGTCAAAATC
Source organism: Carcharodon carcharias (assembly GCF_017639515.1). Taxonomy (NCBI): domain Eukaryota; kingdom Metazoa; phylum Chordata; class Chondrichthyes; order Lamniformes; family Lamnidae; genus Carcharodon; species Carcharodon carcharias. The sequence continues at coordinate 11,327,773 of NC_054471.1, forward strand.
CTGGAACTCCCTCCCTAAAAGCACTTTGGGTGTACCTACACCACATGGACAGCAGTGGTTCAAGAAGACAGCTCACCTCCACCTTCTCAAGTGCAATTAGGAATGGGCAATAAATGTTGGCCTAGCCAATGAGACGCACATCCTATGAATGAATTTTTAAAAAATCATCCAGGGCAAAGCAGCTTATTTGATCAGCACCCCATCCACTACATTTTACACTCTCTCGTCCATACAGTGACACACAGTGGAAGCAGTGTGTACAGATGCACAGAAGCAACACACCAAGGCTCCTTCAGCAGCATCTTCCAAACACAATAAACTCTACCACCTAGAAGGACAAGAGCAGCAGAAGCATCACCACCTGCAAGTTCCCCTCTAAGTCACACATCATCCTGACTTGGAAATATATCACCGTTCCTTCACTGTTACCAAGACTCCTTCAAGAGCATCATCCAAACCTGTGACTTCTACCACCTAAAAGAAAAAGGGCAGCAGCCACATGAAACACTATAATCTCAAAGTAACACACCATATCAACTTTGATAAACATCACTGGGTCCCTGGAATTCCCTTTCTAAAATGTGGTAACTACACATAACAGACAGTGGTCGTTAGAGAAGAAGATCCACCATTATCTTCCTAGTCTGGGACTTGAACCCATAGCTATCTGACTCAGAAGGAAGAGCGCTATCAATTGAGCCACAACTGACGATGTATAACATAGGAGTCTGACCGGGCGTGCATCAAGTTAAAAATGCATGGATGACTGTTTCAGCAGCAGATGAGCTGAGGCAGGGGCACAGTCTGACAATGTTACAGAGGTGGAAATAAGCGGTCTTAACAATGGTGTAGACATCTGGGAGCACATCTCGGAGTCACATATGTCAACAAGGTTGCAGACAGCCACCGACAGTTGCCGGGGAGATGGATACAGTCAGTAGTTCAGGATTGGAGTTTAGGGCAAGACCAGAGTCAATGGTTTCAAACTTCCCAATGTTTAATTGGAGGAAATTTCCATTCATCCAGTACTGGATGTCAAACAAGCAGTCAGACAATTTAGAGACAGTGGAGGTAAGGTAGAGCTGGGACATCAGTGTACACCTGAAAACTAACATTGGCCCAACTTTCCTTTGAGCAGTAAAACTGTGGCATTTGCTGCTGACTGCCTAAAAAATGCCTTGTCCACGGGCTGCAGCGAAAACTTCCTCTTCTTCCTGCAGCAGAGCCTAGTATCGGGATAAACAGTGAGGTCTTCAGTGGAGTGCAGTGCATTGAAGTCACACTCCTCTTCTAACGCTGAACATATGGGCTTGAGGTCAGTCTTCAGCTCAACGATAGGTCATTTTTTTAAAAACTATTTTAAATATTTTCAAACAGTTAGGACACTTTTTAAAACAATTGTAAGTTTTAAAATTTGTTTAACCCTTTTTTAAGTTTTTAAAAGTTTGCCGGAGTCTCTCCCTTAGCCATTAACGCCCAGTTTCCTCTCTGCCGACTACTCCCACCTTCCACTGAACCCTCTCACACCCCTGGCACCTATCCCCTTGCCCCACACCCCCAACTCCTCTTTCCCCTCACACCCCTGGCTCCTATCCCCTTGCCCCACACCCCCAGTTCCTCTTTCCCCTCACACCCCTGGCTCCTATCCCCTTGCCCCACACCCCAACTCCTCTTTCCCCTCACACCCCTGGCACCTATCCCCTTGCCCCACACACCCAACTCCTCTTTCCCCTCACACCCCTGGCTCCTATCCCCTTGCCCCACACCCCCAGTTCCTCTTTCCCCTCACACCCCTGGCACCTATCCCCTTGCCCCACACCCCCAACTCCTCTTTCCCCTCACACCCCTGGCTCCTCCTCCTTGCCCCACACCCCCAGTTCCTCTTTCCCCTCACACCCCTGGCTCCTATCCCCTTGCCCCACACCCCCAGTTCCTCTTTCCCCTCACACCTCTGGCTCCTATCCCCTTGCCCCACACCCCCAGTTCCTCTTTCCCCTCACACCCCTGGCTCCTATCCCCTTGCCCCACGCCCCCAGTTCCTCTTTCCCCTCACACCTCTGGCTCCTTCTCCTTGGCCCACACCCCCAACTCCTCTTTCCCCTCACACCCCTGGCTCCTATCCCCTTGCCCCACACCCCCAGTTCCTCTTTCCCCTCACACCCCTGGCTCCTTCCCCTTGCCCCACACCCCCCAGTTCCTCTTTCCCCTCACACCCCTGGCTCCTTCTCCTTGGCCCACACCCCCAGTTCCTCTTTCCCCTCACACCCCTGGCTCCTTCTCCTTGCCCCACACCCCCAGTTCCTCTTTCCCTTCATACCCCTGGCTCCTTCTCCTTGCCCCGCACCCCCAGTTCCTCTTTCCCCTCACACCCCTGGCTCCTTCTCCTTGCCCCACACCCCCAGTTCCTCTTTCCCCTCACACCCCTGGCTCCTTCTCCTTGCCCCACACCCCCAACTCCTCTTTCCCTTCATACCCCTGGCTCCTTCTCCTTGCCCCACACCCCCAGTTCCTCTTTCCCTTCACACCCCTGGCTCCTTCTCCTTGCCCCACACCACCAGTTCCTCTTTCCCCTCACACCCCTGGCTCCTTCTCCTTGCCCCACACCCCCAGTTCCTCTTTCCCCTCACACCTCTGGCTCCTTCTCCTTGCCCCACACCCCCAGTTCCTCTTTCCCCTCACACCCCTGGCTCCTATCCCCTTGCCCCACACCCCCAGTTCCTCTTTCCCCTCACACCCCTGGCTCCTTCTCCTTGCCCCGCACCCCCAGTTCCTCTTTCCCCTCACACCTCTGGCTCCTCCTCCTTGCCCCACACCCCCAACTCCTCTTTACCCTCACACCCCTGGCTCCTATCCCCTTGCCCCACACCCCCAGTTCCTCTTTCCCCTCACACCCCTGGCTCCTCCTCCTTGCCCCACACCCCCAACTCCTCTTTCCCCTCACACCCCTGGCTCCTCCTCCTTGCCCCACACCCCCAGTTCCTCTTTCCCTTCACACCCATGGCTCCTATCCCCTTGCCCCACACCCCCAGTTCCTCTTTCCCCTCACACCTCTGGCTCCTTCTCCTTGCCCCACACCCCCAGTTCCTCTTTCCCTTCACACCCATGGCTGCTATCTCCTTGCCCCACACTCCCAACTCCTCTTTCCCCTCACACCCCTGGATCCTTCTCCTTGCCCCACACCCCCAGTTCCTCTTTCCCCTCACACCCCTGGCTCCTTCTCCTTGCCCCACACCCCCAGTTCCTCTTTCCCCTCACACCCCTGGC